>NC_090446.1:494821225-495142891 GCF_031143425.1 Pleurodeles waltl
GGTGAAAAAGTTCCTTTTGGCAGTGCGGATCAGGTGGTGGTGTTCGCGTGTAGCGTTCTTGAGGGCGGTCATGTTGTCCGCGGTGTGGTCCTTGCGCCTTCTCAAGGGCACGACAAGTTTTCTTTGATTCTTTGAGGGTGTCAGAGAACCAGAGAGGTTTTTTGGTGTTGGTCTGTCGATGCGTGCGTTTGAGGGGAGCAAGGTTGTCAGCGCAGTTGGAGATCCAGTTTGTGAGGTTGAGAGCTGCGTCGTTGGGGTCGGTGGTGAGGGTGGGTTGGTTGGCGGCGAGAGCGGAGAAGAGTTGCTCTTCAGGGATCTTGTTCCACTGTCGACGAGGGGTGGGTTGAGTGCGGAGGTGGGAGGTCTCGCGTCGGAATGTGAAGTGGACGCAGCTGTGGTCGGTCCAGTGTAGGGCAGAGGTGTGGCTGAAGAAGACGTGTTTGCTGGCGGAGAAGATAGGGTCGAGCGTGTGTCCGGCGATGTGGGTGGCGGTGTTCACCAGTTGTTTGAGGCCGAGGTTGGCGAGGTTGTCGAGCAGGCTGGTGGTGTTGGGGTCGTTGTTTTGTTCCAGATGGAAGTTGAGGTCGCCTAGGAGGATGTAGTCCGGTGAGGCGAGGGCGTGCGGGGAGATGAAGTCGGCGATGGCGTCGCTGAAAGAGGCGCGAGGTCCGGGAGGACGGTAGACGAGGGATCCTCTGAGGGTGGTCCTTGGGTCGGTGCGAATCTGAAAATGCAGGTGTTCAGCGGCGAGGGGGGGGCCTTCGGTGGAGGTGGTGACGCTGATGGAGTCTTTGAAGATGATGGCGACACCTCCTCCTACTTGGTTGGTGCGGTCTTTTCTGGAGATCTTGTAGCCTTCGGGGATGGCGGTAGCGATGTCTGGAGCAGAGGAGGCGTCCATCCATGTCTCCGTGATGAAGGCGACGTCCGGGGCTGTGGAGTCCAGGAGGTCCCAAAGTTCAACGGCGTGCTTGTGGACGGAACGAGCGTTGATCAGGATGCACTTGAGGTGGTTGATGGCGCGTGGGCTTGTGGTCGTGGTAGTTGCGTGGTGGAAGATGCGTTTGCAGGAGTTGCAGGCGAAGGGTCCATGGGTGCGTTTGGGGTGAGCTAGGAAGCAGGTTTTGGAGCGCCCTGGGTTGAGGGCGTGGAGGGTGGTGGGGTCGTAGCGGATCAGCGGGGCTTGGGGGAGCTGGGGACCAGGGGTCGTGGCGCTGGGCGCGGGCCAGGCGCGGACGGGCGCAGACGGGCTTGCCTCTGGCGCGCCTCTGGCGCGCCAGCGGCGCAGTCGCGCAGCGGCCGCCATAAGAGGTAGGAGGGGGGGGGGAGGGGTCAGCTGGGGGCGAATGGGAGCTGGGGGGCGGGGGCGTGCAGGAGGTCGCGGCGGGAAAGCGCGAGGGAGGGGGGGGACAGGTAGAGTGAGAGGAGCTGGGGGAGGGGGTTTAGGGTGGAGGAGGGTGAGTGTTAGGAGGTTTGGAGATTAGGGAGAGAGATAGGAGTAGGGTTGTGAAGATAGGGGAGGGGGGGTTGTAGAGGTGGGTGAGGGAGAGAGGTAGAGTGAGAGGATAGGGAGATAGGTAGTAGAGGGGGTGGCGGGAGGGGGGGAGAGATAGAGAAATAGATAGAGAAAATAGATAGAGAAGTCGATAGATAGGGAAATAGATAGATAGACAGATAGGTAGGTAGGAGGAGGTGGAGAGTGGGGGAGTTAGATAGTGAGATAGGGAGCTAGAGAGATAGGAAGATAGGAGGAGTGAGGGAGGTAGATAGCGAACGGGTTAGCTAGGGGTGAGAGAGGGGGAGGCGAGTGAGGGAGGGGGATGAGGAAGGAGCAGGAGGGCAGGCTCGGGGGAAGAAGACGGAGGAGGTAGAAGAGCCGAAGACAGGAGAACAGAAGACAGAAGAACAGAAGACAGAAGAACAGAAGACCGGAAGAGCAGAAGAACAGAAGACAGAAGAACAGAAGACAGAAGAACAGAAGATCGGAAGAGCAGAAGAACAGAGAAGAACAGAGAAGAACAGAGAAGAAGAACACAGAAGCACTGAGAAGAACAGAGAAGAAGAACACAGAAGACTGGAAGAACACAGAAGAACAGAAGGGAAGAACAGAAGAACAGAAGAGAAGAACAGAAGAACACAGAAGAAGATTGCAGAGGGGGAGCGAGGAGGAAGAGACAGAGAGGAGGAAAAGAAGCAGGAGCAGGAGAGAAGGTGAGTGGCGCGGGGCAGGGCGAGGGGCTGGGAGGAGGGGGGTACTTACAGTTAGGTGGGTCTCAGGAACACAGGAACTCGGGAACTTGGAGGAGCTGCAGCGGCAGGGGGAGCGACCTACCCTTGGGTCAAGGGTCGCTACCACTGTCGCGCAGCGGCCGCCATAAGAGGTAGGAGGGGGGGGGAGGGGTCAGCTGGGGGCGAATGGGAGCTGGGGGGCGGGGGCGTGCAGGAGGTCGCGGCGGGAAAGCGCGAGGGAGGGGGGGGGACAGGTAGAGTGAGAGGAGCTGGGGGAGGGGGTTTAGGGTGGAGGAGGGTGAGTGTTAGGAGGTTTGGAGATTAGGGAGAGAGATAGGAGTAGGGTTGTGAAGATAGGGGAGGGGGGGTTGTAGAGGTGGGTGAGGGAGAGAGGTAGAGTGAGAGGATAGGGAGATAGGTAGTAGAGGGTGTGGCGGGAGGGGGGGAGAGATAGAGAAATAGATAGAGAAAATAGATAGAGAAGTCGATAGATAGGGAAATAGATAGATAGACAGATAGGTAGGTAGGAGGAGGTGGAGAGTGGGGGAGTTAGATAGTGAGATAGGGAGCTAGAGAGATAGGAAGATAGGAGGAGTGAGGGAGGTAGATAGCGAACGGGTTAGCTAGGGGTGAGAGAGGGGGAGGCGAGTGAGGGAGGGGGATGAGGAAGGAGCAGGAGGGCAGGCTCGGGGGAAGAAGACGGAGGAGGTAGAAGAGCCGAAGACAGGAGAACAGAAGACAGAAGAACAGAAGACAGAAGAACAGAAGACCGGAAGAGCAGAAGAACAGAAGAACAGAAGAACAGAAGATCGGAAGAGCAGAAGAACAGAGAAGAACAGAGAAGAACAGAGAAGAACAGAGAAGAAGAACACAGAAGCACCGAGAAGAACAGAGAAGAAGAACACAGAAGACCGGAAGAACACAGAAGAACAGAAGGGAAGAACAGAAGAGAAGAACAGAAGAACACAGAAGAAGATTGCAGAGGGGGAGCGAGGAGGAAGAGACAGAGAGGAGGAAAAGAAGCAGGAGCAGGAGAGAAGGTGAGTGGCGCGGGGCAGGGCGAGGGGCTGGGAGGAGGGGGGTACTTACAGTTAGGTGGGTCTCAGGAACACAGGAACTCGGGAACTTGGAGGAGCTGCAGCGGCAGGGGGAGCGACCTACCCTTGGGTCAAGGGTCGCTACCACTGTCGCGCAGCGGCCGCCATAAGAGGTAGGAGGGGGGGGGAAGGGGTCAGCTGGGGGCGAATGGGAGCTGGGGGGCGGGGGCGTGCAGGAGGTCGCGGCGGGAAAGCGCGAGGGAGGGGGGGGGACAGGTAGAGTGAGAGGAGCTGGGGGAGGGGGTTTAGGGTGGAGGAGGGTGAGTGTTAGGAGGTTTGGAGATTAGGGAGAGAGATAGGAGTAGGGTTGTGAAGATAGGGGAGAGGGGGTTGTAGAGGTGGGTGAGGGAGAGAGGTAGAGTGAGAGGATAGGGAGATAGGTAGTAGAGGGGGTGGCGGGAGGGGGGGAGAGATAGAGAAATAGATAGAGAAAATAGATAGAGAAGTCGATAGATAGGGAAATAGATAGATAGACAGATAGGTAGGTAGGAGGAGGTGGAGAGTGGGGGAGTTAGATAGTGAGATAGGGAGCTAGAGAGATAGGAAGATAGGAGGAGTGAGGGAGGTAGATAGCGAACGGGTTAGCTAGGGGTGAGAGAGGGGGAGGCGAGTGAGGGAGGGGGATGAGGAAGGAGCAGGAGGGCAGGCTCGGGGGAAGAAGACGGAGGAGGTAGAAGAGCCGAAGACAGGAGAACAGAAGACAGAAGAACAGAAGACAGAAGAACAGAAGATCGGAAGAGCAGAAGAACAGAGAAGAACAGAGAAGAACAGAGAAGAATAGAGAAGAACAGAGAAGAACAGAGAAGAAGAACACAGAAGCACCGAGAAGAACAGAGAAGAAGAACACAGAAGACCGGAAGAACACAGAAGAACAGAAGGGAAGAACAGAAGAACAGAAGAACACAGAAGAAGATTGCAGAGGGGGAGTGAGGAGGAAGAGACAGAGAGGAGGAAAAGAAGCAGGAGCAGGAGAGAAGGTGAGTGGCGCGGGGCAGGGCGAGGGGCTGGGAGGAGGGGGGTACTTACAGTTAGGTGGGTCTCAGGAACACAGGAACTCGGGAACTTGGAGGAGCTGCAGCGGCAGGGGGAGCGACCTACCCTTGGGTCAAGGGTCGCTACCACTGTCGCGCAGCGGCCGCCATAAGAGGTAGGAGGGGGGGGAGGGGTCAGCTGGGGGCGAATGGGAGCTGGGGGGCGGGGGCGTGCAGGAGGTCGCGGCGGGAAAGCGCGAGGGAGGGGGGGGGGACAGGTAGAGTGAGAGGAGCTGGGGGAGGGGGTTTAGGGTGGAGGAGGGTGAGTGTTAGGAGGTTTGGAGATTAGGGAGAGAGATAGGAGTAGGGTTGTGAAGATAGGGGAGGGGGGGTTGTAGAGGTGGGTGAGGGAGAGAGGTAGAGTGAGAGGATAGGGAGATAGGTAGTAGAGGGGGTGGCGGGAGGGGGGGAGAGATAGAGAAATAGATAGAGAAAATAGATAGAGAAGTCGATAGATAGGGAAATAGATAGATAGACAGATAGGTAGGTAGGAGGAGGTGGAGAGTGGGGAGTTAGATAGTGAGATAGGGAGCTAGAGAGATAGGAAGATAGGAGGAGTGAGGGAGGTAGATAGCGAACGGGTTAGCTAGGGGTGAGAGAGGGGGAGGCGAGTGAGGGAGGGGGATGAGGAAGGAGCAGGAGGGCAGGCTCGGGGGAAGAAGACGGAGGAGGTAGAAGAGCCGAAGACAGGAGAACAGAAGACAGAAGAACAGAAGACAGAAGAACAGAAGACCGGAAGAGCAGAAGAGCAGAAGAGCAGAAGAGCAGAAGAACAGAAGACAGAAAGAGCAGAGAAGAACAGAGAAGAACAGAGAAGAACAGAGAAGAACAGAGAAGAAGAACACAGAAGCACCGAGAAGAACAGAGAAGAAGAACACAGAAGACCGGAAGAACACAGAAGAACAGAAGGGAAGAACAGAAGAACAGAAGAGAAGAACAGAAGAACACAGAAGAAGATTGCAGAGGGGGAGCGAGGAGGAAGAGACAGAGAGGAGGAAAAGAAGCAGGAGCAGGAGAGAAGGTGAGTGGCGCGGGGCAGGGCGAGGGGCTGGGAGGAGGGGGGTACTTACAGTTAGGTGGGTCTCAGGAACACAGGAACTCGGGAACTTGGAGGAGCTGCAGCGGCAGGGGGAGCGACCTACCCTTGGGTCAAGGGTCGCTACCACTGTCGCGCAGCGGCCGCCATAAGAGGTAGGAGGGGGGGGGAGGGGTCAGCTGGGGGCGAATGGGAGCTGGGGGGCGGGGCGTGCAGGAGGTCGCGGCGGGAAAGCGCGAGGGAGGGGGGGACAGGTAGAGTGAGAGGAGCTGGGGGAGGGGGTTTAGGGTGGAGGAGGGTGTGTTAGGAGGTTTGGAGATTAGGGAGAGAGATAGGAGTAGGGTTGTGAAGATAGGGGAGGGGGGGTTGTAGAGGTGGGTGAGGGAGAGAGGTAGAGTGAGAGGATAGGGAGATAGGTAGTAGAGGGGGTGGCGGGAGGGGGGGAGAGATAGAAAAATAGATAGAGAAAATAGATAGAGAAGTCGATAGATAGGGAAATAGATAGATAGACAGATAGGTAGGTAGGAGGAGGTGGAGAGTGGGGGAGTTAGATAGTGAGATAGGGAGCTAGAGAGATAGGAAGATAGGAGGAGTGAGGGAGGTAGATAGCGAACGGGTTAGCTAGGGGTGAGAGAGGGGGAGGCGAGTGAGGGAGGAGCAGGAGGGCAGGCTCGGGGGAAGAAGACGGAGGAGGTAGAAGAGCCGAAGACAGGAGAACAGAAGACAGAAGAACAGAAGACAGAAGAACAGAAGACCGGAAGAGCAGAGGAACAGAAGAACAGAAGAACAGAAGAACAGAAGATCGGAAGAGCAGAAGAACAGAGAAGAACAGAGAAGAACAGAGAAGAACAGAGAAGAAGAACACAGAAGCACCGAGAAGAACAGAGAAGAAGAACACAGAAGACCGGAAGAACACAGAAGAACAGAAGGGAAGAACAGAAGAACAGAAGAGAAGAACAGAAGAACACAGAAGAAGATTGCAGAGGGGGAGCGAGGAGGAAGAGACAGAGAGGAGGAAAAGAAGCAGGAGCAGGAGAGAAGGTGAGTGGCGCGGGGCAGGGCGAGGGGCTGGGAGGAGGGGGGTACTTACAGTTAGGTGGGTCTCAGGAACACAGGAACTCGGGAACTTGGAGGAGCTGCAGCGGCAGGGGGAGCGACCTACCCTTGGGAATGTGGAAGGCCACTAGGTTCGGGTTTCATGTGTAAAGTATGGAAAAGGCATATGTACAGGCCTGTTCTTTCATGATTTAGCACATTAAAGCCAGATCTTTTCTAAATGCATTCTCCTGAGACACTGAGCACTGCTGGAGCCCAGAGTGTACACGCCAGACCTGCCAGCATCGAATGTTCGCAAAATGGTTGGTACAAAAAGACTATTGGCCATGTCTGAGGAAGTAGCGTAGTAAGGATGCAATGGGTATTGTTGCAAGCTGGGAAAATGGCCAATTTGAATGCTGGTGTGGTGGTAAATACAGCACTGATCAGGGTTTAAAGAGCCCTTCAGGGCTCTGGGCTCCAGTGCACCTGCTGCACCACTAATAGGTATGCCTGTGGCCTGACACACAGAAAAGAAAGCACTGAAGGCTTACTTGAAAAATGCCCTATCTGGTTAAAAGTAGCATTCACTGCATAACGGTATAATGAATCCAAGGATCAAGATGATGTATGTGTAAGGAATCTCCCAGTGTGCTCAAGAAAGTGCTCTCATTAACAATGGGAAGTAGACTTGAGGGCTGAAGAATAAACTGGGATAAAGAAATTTGTAGGGAGTGTCTGTCTGGCTGTCACAAAATGAGGAGGGCTCACCAACAGCTCAAAAGGAAGGGGTACCCATATGCTGGACACCTGTTCACAATGTAAAAGCATGCATGCATGGACCTAGCCTGAGAGCAACACTGTGTTGCACACTATGGGAGGTGATAGAAAATTATGCAAGATTGTATTCCTCAAGTGGTAGCTTAAATCGTTTTGTTACCCACACTTACAAAAGTATCTCACACACTTAAATTTTAGTAGTATCTCTCACATTTAAACTTTATGCACATTGTGATTAAGTGATTTCCCACAACTGCACAATTTGTAGCCAGTGCGAAGCTGAATTCAACCCAAGGTCCTCAGATCGACAGTTTAACAAATACACCACACCTCCTTCCTTAGTTGATGGATTAGAGCTTTCAATAACATTTGATTTCACCACTCCTTGTGAACGCTCATGTTCTTTTGATGTTTTAACATAGTTATTAGGTCTTATTCCTCATGGTGTCTAGTGAGTTGGCTGAATGTAAATTATTTTCGTATTTATGTGTTATTCATTGGTAGCACCTAAACAAGTGAGTTTTATCTATTTGCATCTACAAAACGGTTTAAAGGTAAGTACAGACAGGATACATAACAAGTAACTGTGTAATCTAGTTCAAATATTATCATTTAGGGGTTCTGGTGCTATCTTTGGCCCTGCGGTTTGGAAATGTCACCAGAACCCGAGATGGCAATAACAAAGTACTCATTGTATATTTTTTTTATATTACAAGGTCTTTTACTCAAAGTACAAGTAACAATGGGGATTGACTGGAATTAAAATGTTGAGGTTTTGTTTTCCTGTCATAAATAGATTCTTTATAAAACAATAGGCAATGAGGAGATCAGTGGATTTATATGAATATGCAGCTGCAGATTTTACAGCATAATTATGAATTTACTGAATTACCCACATAATTTCCAAAATATGCAGAGTTAACAAACTGAAGAAAATAATACCATCAGACAAGGTGCCACATAATTTTCATTTTTTGCCGCATCACTTCAATAACTTTAGCCCTCCAAGCTGCCTATTCTTAGTAGACGGACAAAGTAAAACCTCTGCACAGTGGTTTGGAGACTACCATTATGATGACAAAATCTGTATTTCATATGTAACCATGACATTTTCTCATTTTTAATGGCTCCATGTACTACATTGTGAGAGACTGGCTCCTTGTTGCAGTACCCCCCTACTTTTTGCCTGGTTTCTGAATGCAACTTGGACTGGAGTGTACTGGGATCCTGCTAACCAGGTTCCCAGTGCCAGTGTTCTATCCCTAAAACATGGTAAAAGTAATTGGATACACCTTGAGCTACCACTATAAGTCCCTAGTAAAAGGTACTTAGGTATCCAGGGCTTGGGGTACTATGGGTAAGCCCCTAGGGGCAGCAGTGCCATAGCAGCCTGAGTGTCCTGGTGCAAACCTAAAATACAAACTCGACATGGCACACTCCCTGTGTGCCCTGTCCAACCTACACTGCATATGTTATGGGTAGGTCACCCCTCTAGCAGGCCTTCCAGCCCTAAGGCAGGGTGCACCATACTATATGTGAGGGCATACTTGCATGAGCAATATGCCCCCACTGTGTCCTTGCCAAACCTGGGACATAGGTGGTCATTCTAACCCTGGCGGTAAAAACCGCCAGGGCGAATGACCGCGGTAGCACCGCCAACAGGCTGGCGGTGCACCGCTGGGCATTCTGACCGCGGCGGTTCAGCCGCGGCCAGAAACGGAAAGTCGGCGGTGTACCAGCAATGGATTTATTATAAAAGGTGCCGCGGGGCCCCCGTAAGAGGGCCCCACAAAGAATTTCAGTGTCTGCTTTGCAGACACTGAAATTCGCGACGGGTGCAACTGCACCCGTCGCACCTTCCCACTCCGCCGGCTCCATTCTGAGCCGGCGTCCTCGTGGGAAGGGTGTTTCCCGCTGGGCTGGCGGGCGGACTTTCGGCGGTCGCCCGCCAGCCCAGTGGGAAACCCAGAATGACCGCCGCGGTCTTTTGACCGCGGTACGGTCTTCTGGCGGTTCCCACTTGGCGGGCGGCGCTTAGAATCACCCCCATAGTGAGTTAACGGAGCAGCCATTTTAATATATGTGTTGGACATTAGTCAAAACGAGTTTCCCAGCTACATAATGGCTGCTCTGAACCATGGGTTGTTTGTTATCAAACAACTCAAAATGATAAATCTAAATCTGTACCAGCAATGGATTTATTATAAAAGGTACCCAGGGGTCACCTTAGAGGTACCCCCTGAAAAAGCTAACTATCCTGGCATGGTTGCTGACTGGTTCAAGCAAGCCTGCCACATCCAGACAGCCAATACACAAACCCTGGGGGAGAGCCCTGCCTCTCTGGTTTGTGAAACAATGCCCTTCCTGGGCAGAGGAGCTAACACCCCCTCCCACAGGAATGTGCACTGCCCTGGCAGTGAGCTTCAAAGGGCTACCGCCCTTGAAACTCAATCCCCAAGCCTTCTGCAAGCAGCTGATGGCCTCCCACTTTGCAAACCCCACTCTTGGTGGGAGCAAAGGTGGGAAATCACACAAAGGATAGGAGGAGTGGCCTCACTGAGCATGCACCACCCCTAGGGGCTTGCAGGCGAACTGGACCCTGCATTTCATTTTCCTCCATCTTGGAATGGAGGAAATTAGACAATTAGGTTTAGGGAAGTGACCCTTCCCACGGGAAGTGATCACTGTAGTAGGTGCAGCCACCCAAGGGTAAGTGTCCCATTGGACGCTTCAAGGTCCCCCTAAAATGCCCACTATATTCAGTATTTGGTGGGCTCCCCTAGACCAAGAGATCTAGATTTGAAAAGGATTGAACAGAAAGAAAGAAGACAGCACCAAAGAACCCGCCAGGATGAGAACCAAGGACCTGCTGCACCACTAAAGGCTCCAAGACCCCTGCTTGCTGCACCAGAGTCCCAACAATCGCCACTGCGGAGGAGCTGACCACTGGACCGACCTCAAAAGCCCCAGAGGACCTCCAGGCTTCACAAATAGTTTAAATATCTCTCCTGAATGGAGGCATCACTCAAGAAATCAAGAAACCTGCAAAGGACCTACAAACCAGTAAGGGTCACTTCACAGAATCGCCGATATCTCCGCGACCAAAAGCTACAGCCGGACCTGACAACACACCAACGGCCACCCGGATGTGACCCACATCTGTACTAAATTTGGTGGTACTGCGCCCTCTAGTGGCTGAGTTACAGCAATACCCTGGGAACTGGTCAGATGATGTCGGACCAGCAGAAAACCAGCTCCCCCAGTTGAGGAACTTCAGGAACACCCCAGACCTCCGACCAGAGTGCCCCCGTTGTCCTGTAAGCCACCCTCAAAGAGACTCACCTCCAGCTCCAGTGGACTCCGTTGCGCACAGCATCCAAGACCTCCAAAACACCCTGCACCTGGCGCCCTGGGCCTTGCATTGCGGGATCCTCTGTGTGCCCCGTGTCCCCAACCCCTTGCAACCTCAACAGCCCAAGGGGCCCCAAGGCAGCATCTTTAAACCTGCAAACCAGCTCCTTTTCCAAGTGGCCTCTCCAGGTGGCCCTGTGCCAAGAGCCTCGCGAACGCTACTTCCGCCAGAACCTGGAGCCACCCAAGACTCTCTGGTGTGCCCACCGACCACTCCAGCCATCCAACAAGAGAAGAGACTGGTAACTCAACTGTGTGATTTTTAATGCATTTTTAAAGCTGACTGAGCGTTGATTCCAATGGTGCATAATTACGCACAGAAAGACTAACTTTGCAAAAACTTTAAAAAGTCATAACTTGAAAAGTACTTAACGTATTCTAAAGATCTTGGTCTTAAAATTTATATAAAAGTCAGAAGTATTTTTATAAATTCTGGTCTCGAGTTATTCATTGAGTCTGTATAGTGCATGATTGGATTTGTGAGTACAGCAAATACTTAGCACATCTCCTACATTAGCCTAACTGCTCGAACAGCTACCTTAACAATTGGAGCATTAGGTGGTCTAATTTTTACCTCTGGAATCCAACGTATGGTTGTCTGAACTCTCTGCTTAGTGTGCTTGGGTTTGCACACTGCATAGAGGGCCAGCCTCCAACATACATGGGTTTAAACCACTTCTCTTTGTGCAATCCAAGCACCAAAACACAAACTACATGCAGTTTTAATCAAAGATATTTTCCCAGGGGGTGGGCTGGCTGTCCCTTTACTGCTGGCCGATGTAGCTGCCCTTGAAGGTGGTGGACTCCAATATCCTTGGACTATGGTCCTTGTAGGTCCAGGGGTTGTGGTGGGGGTTGTGGTGGCTGAGGTGCTGATTGGACTCTTACGAGATGGAGGGGGTGGGTCAGGTGATGGAAAGAGGTTAATTTTGGACAGGAAAAACTTTTTAGGAACAGTGGGAAGGGTAGGTGCAGTGGGTATGGGAGTGGAGGAAGAGGATGTGGTTGTAGGAGAGTCAAGTGTGGTGTCTTTGGGTGCAGGTGCTTGTGACGGAGGCTGTCGTGAGGTGGATGGCTGTTGGGTGGGTGGCTGCCTGCGTTTGTGTGGTTTGGAAGAGGGGGTGACAGACACACTGGGAGAGGACACAGGGGACGTGTAAATGGCAGTGGGGGTGGTGACTGCACGTGTGCGGAGTATTCTGGTGGGTGTGCTGGTGATGGACGTAGTGGCTGATGATGTTGTGCATGCAAGTGTGAGTGGAGACGTGACAGGGAGGGAGGAGGGAGACGAGGAGGAGGGGGACACAGAGGAGGCAGTGGCTGTTGGTATGTCTGCATGTGGCTGTTGCTTGTGTGAATGCTTGTGTGATGTGTGGTGCTTATGTCTGGATGAGCTGCCCTTGGGTGTTGAGGTGTGTGAAGGCTGGTCTGTAGGTGTGTCTGGGATAGGCAGAGGAACAGGGGAGTGGGACTGGGTGGAGGAAGTTGGAGGAGGGAGGCAGGAGACAGGGACAATGGCTGCCGTCAGTGCTGAGGCCAGAGCGTTGAACGATCGCTGATGGGCAGTCTGACCCGAATGAATGCCCTCCAGGTATGCATTGCTGTGGTGCACCTCCCTTTCTACCCCCTGGATGGCATTCAAAAGGGTAGACTGCCCAACAATGAGCGTCCTGAGGAGGTCAATGACCTCCTCACTGAGGGCAGCAGGGGTAACTGGGGCAGGGCCTGAGGTGCCTGGGGCGAAGGAGATGCCCGCCTTCGTGTGCGAGCGGGCACGGGGCGAACGCTGAGGGGCTGCTTGGAGGGCAGAGCTGGTGTGCTGGGTGGCGGCTGTACCTGTTGTTGCGGTGGGCACGGATGTTGCTGCCACCACAAGGGAGCTCCCTTCCGAGGACGTGTCTGTGTCGCTGATGTCTCCACGTGTCCCCGTTGTGGAGCTCCCCTTGCCCTCCGTCTCACTGGTGAACTCTGAGTCGGTTGCATGGCCCTCCAGGGCCATGTGAGATGCAGCTCCCTCGTGCTCCGATGCCACTTCTCCTCCGCCTGATGATGCTAATGCACACATGAACAGGAAGAGCAGCAAAAAGGGGGGGGGGGAGAAATAAAGACATGTTGAGTGCGTGCATTGGCAACACAGTTGGCGGAGAGGACAGACACAGAAGCCCCTTGCACTACGCCGCTCACTTGGGGTACACTACTCAATCATTGGGACTTGGCCTACAAGCCTATGGACGACAACTGCACACATAGGTGACACAGGGCCATGGATAGCTGTACTCGGCACCCTACAGAGGTGGGGGGCGGGGGCACAGGGCCATGCCTTACGGAGGGGCCTAGCCTACAGAAATCGCCCTGGCTTAGGGATACCCACATATCCACCCCCACCCAGATACCTCCACTGCGCGCTAAGATAGCAGAATGTGCTGGTACTCACCCTCTTGTGTCTGCTGTGATGTCCTCACGCGCCCATCCAAATCTGGGTAGGCCACCGCCAGGATCCGAGACATCAGGGGGGTCAATTGACGAGTGGCACCCCTCCTACGTTGGGAGGCCATCCCCAGCAGAGCCTCCGCGGGCTTCCAGCTCCCGCGGCGGATGTCCTCCCACCTCTTCCGGCAGTGGGTGCCCCGTCTGTTGTGGACGTCCCAGGGTCCGGACGTCCTTGGCGATGGCACGCCAAATGTCGATTTTCTGATGGGCGCTGACCTATGTGACATGTACAGGGGGAGAAAATAAAATATCATCACCTTCTGCATGCTCGATGTGAGTGGCCCCCCATCCCCACCCTTGCCATGTGGCACATGCTCTCATCTGTCGTTTGATGCATGCCTCAATCACTCCCCTCCCCACCATCGTTCATTCACCCGACTCAACACAGGCATTGGCCATAAAGCATGGTCCCAATGTACTTACCTGTTGGTCTGGAGGACCGTAGAGTAGCGCATACTGGGGGAGGACCCCATCCACGAGTTTCTCCAATTCTTCAGAAGTGAAGGCAGGGGCCCTTTCCCCAGTCGCAGCAGCCATTGTCTCTTCCAGACCGAGGTCACAGCAGCACTTGCAGTATAGGTCCTCTCCTGTGGATGATCAGGTCTCGAGTGATTAAGCTGATAGAAAATGGCGGTCACGCCCGCGGCGGTGCGTACCGCGGCAGTGCGTACCGCGACCGCCGGCACACATCGTCATTGGCTCCTGAAACCCATAGGGTTCAATGTTAACCAATGCGGCTTTGCACCGCGGTCTTCGACCGCCTACCGCCACGGTGTGCCATGCCAGCGCATTGACCTCACATCCCATTGTCACACTTCACAGGTCAGGCAGCCGCCATTTCAAGGGCCCAAATGGCTTCAATTCTACTGCGTCACACATGCCTAGGCCTTGCATCGCCACTCATACAAGCCATTCAATGCATAGAGAATCGTGTACTGTGCAAGCTGTGGGAACGTACCTGTGGGTTGATTGACTCTGTGCTCGCTGTTGTCCTTCCTAGGCACCGTCCGATGGGACTTGCGAGGAGATGGAGGAATGTTCCCGTGTACAGACCGTTGGTGGACCTGTCGACAATGGAAGAAAGACATGTCATATTGACATACAGGCTTGACCGAGCCTCTATACAGGAACTGTGTGCCCAGCTGGAGCCAGTCCTGATGTCACCCATCCGCCAACCCACAGGGATTCCCCCTGTAGTGCAGGTTCTGTCAGTACTCCATTTTTTGGCAAGTGGGTCATTTCAATCAACAGTGGCCATGTCATCAGGGATGTCTCAGCCTATGTTTTCAAAGGTGTTGTCCAGAGTGTTGTCTGCCCTGATGAAATACATGCAGAGCTACATTGTTTTCCCTGAGGTGGGCGATTTGGCTACAGTGAATGGAGATTTCTATGCCCTTGGACATATTCCCAACATCATTGGTGCCATTGATGGGACCCATGTGGCTTTGGTACCCCCCAGAGAAAGTGAACAGGTGTACAGGAACAGAAAAAGTTATCATTCGATGAATGTCCAGGTGGTCTGTTTGGCTGACCAGTACATCTTCCATGTAAATGCCAAGTTCACTGGGTCAGTGCATGACGCGTACATTATGCGAAATAGCAGCATCCCTTACGTGATGGAACTACTTCAGAGACACCGTGTGTGGCTAATTGGTGACTCTGGTTACCCCAACCTGTCATGGCTACTGACCCCAGTGAGGAATCCCAGGACCAGGGCCGAGGAACGGTACAATGAGGCCCATGGGCGTACTAGGAGGGTGATCGAGCGGACCTTCGGCCTCCTGAAGGCCAGGTTTAGGTGCCTGCATATGACAGGTGGGTCCCTAATGTACTCACCAAAGAAGGTGTGCCAGATCATCGGGCCTGCTGTATGCTTCACAACCTGGCTTTGCGACGCCAGGTGCCTTTCCTGCAGGAGGATGGTCCAGATGGTGGTGTTGTGGAAGCTGTGGAGCCTGTGGAGAGTGAAGAGGAGGAAGACGACGAGGACGACACAGACAACAGGGACACAGTGATACAACAGTATTTTCAATAACACACAGGTAAGAATCAACACCGGCATTTTACATTTACTTACAGTCTCCTGCCTCTCTACTGTCTGAGTTTCCCCCAGTGTATGTTAACTGAGTTGTGACTTTCCCTTCCAATTTCAGAGATGTGGGCCCCACTGCGTGACCTCGGCTTTGTTTCCCCATGGACTACATCTGTGTGACAGTGGTATGTTGTCATCACAATGTAACTGGACATTTTGGCACGGTTATGTCTAATACATTTGTTCAAAATACAGGCAGACTCCAGATTATTTTTGTGCAATAAGTGATTTTATTAAAGTGCTCAATTTAGGGACATGGTTGAAAATCGGTGATGGGTGATGGTGGAGGAATGTCCATGGCAGAGTCCAGATTTTCAGTCTCACAGGTGCATTGTCCATATGCCTGTGGAAGGATGGAGCAGGGGCAGTTTAAGGTTGGACAGGGTGACAATGTGGGACAGTGGGATGACATCAGGGGGTATCCTTTGCTGGCGGGGGTCTTGGCATTCTACTCTGTCTTCTTCCTAGATCTCAGGCCCCGCTTGCGGGGTGGTTCTCCTTCTGCAGGGGGTGGGGTTCTGGTGGCCTGTTGTTGTGTCGGGGCCTCCTGTCCACTAGCGCCGGCAGAGGTGGTAGCCTGTTCCTGGTCCATGCTAGTGACAGGGGCCCTTTGTGGTGCCACATGGTCCCGCAATGTGGTGACAATCTGGTTGAGAGCCACGACGATGGTCCCCATTGCGGAACTAATGCTTCGGAGTTCTTCCCTGAACCCCATAAACTGTTCCTCCTGCAGTATCTGGATCTCCTGGAACCTGGCCAGGACCGTCGCCATCGTCTCCTGGGAGTGGTGGTATGCTCCCATGATGGAGGAGAGGGCCTCGTGGAGAGTGGGTTCCCTAGGCCTGTCCCCCCCCCTGTCGCACAGCAGCCCTCCCAGTTCCCCTGTGTTCCTGTGCCTCCGTCCCCTGGACCGTGTGGCCACTACCACTGCCCCCAGGTCCCTGTTGTTGTTGGGGTGGTGGGTTAACCTGGGTGCCCTGTAGTGGTGGACACACCGCTGATTGACGTGTCCTGGAGACAGAGGCATGGGCCCGCTGGGTGGGAGCTGTGCTGGTGTTCCCAGAGGGGGTTAGGTCTGCTGTGGCCTGTGGCTGTGTGAGGGGAACCAACTGTCCCGAGGTCTCCCATGGGCCGGGATGGTCATCTGGGTCCAGGGAGACAGAGCTGCTGTCATCACTGGGGGCCTCTTCTGGGGGTGGGATGGACATTTCTGGACCCTCCTGGGCGGTGTGGTGGCGTTCGGGTCCTGCAGGGGTATAAGAGTATGGTTATTGCTTCTGTGTGTGCCATATCGTGCAATGGGTGGGTGCCCGTGTACCCCAGTGCTGGCATTCCCTTGTGGGGGCTGTTGTGACGGTGGCTTGTGGGGGAGATGGGTATGTGCAGTGGGCATGCTTAGGTGATGGGTGTCCATGCTTTGTGGACGCATGCAGAGCTAGGTGTTGGGATGGGTGGGTTGTGATGGTGAGCCATTTGCAAGGAGTTGGTGTGATGGGGGTGGGGGTGAGGGTGGGGGTATGATTTGGCATGCAAGTGGGGTGGGGGGATGGAGTAGTGAAGATGAGGCTTACCAGAGTCCATTCCTCCAGCTACTCCAGCGAGGCCCTCAGGATGCAGGATGTTCAAGACTTGCTCCTCCCATGCTGTAAATTCTGGGGGAGTAGGTGGGGGTCCGCCGCCAGTCTTCTGCACTGCGATGTTGTGCCTTGATACCATGGAATGCACCTTCCCCCGTAGGTCGTTCCACCGCTTCCTGATGTCGTCCCGATTTCGTGGATGCTGTCCCACAGTGTTGACCCTGTCCACTATTCTTTGCCATAGCTCCATCTTCCTGGCAATGGTGGTGTGCTGCACCTGTGTCCCGAAGAGCTGGGGCTCTACCCGAACTATTTCCTCCACTATGACCCTGAGTTCTGCGTCTGAAAACCTGGGGTGTCTTTGGGGTGCCATGGGGTGGTGTGGATGAGGTGTGGGGTGGTGTATGTGTTGATGAGTGTGGTGGTGTGTGGTGTTTTGTGCGTGGCTATTGTGTGGGTGATGGTGTAGTGTGCCTCTGTGTGATGGTGTTCTCTATTCTGTGCTGTCTCTCTCTGGCCTTCTGTCTGATTTTTGGGTCGTAGGGGTTTGTGGGTGATGTGGGTGTGTGTTTTATATTGTATTGGGTGTGTGGGAGTGTTGTGTGTATGTGTCTCAGGTGTGTGTATTTCGAATTGACCAATGTGGTTGTGTTTTATAAATGTGTGTGTATTTTGACCGCGGAGGTGTGTACCGCCAATGGAATACCGCGGTTGAAAGACCGCCGCGTGGATTCGTGGGTCGGAATGGCATGGGCGTATTTCTGTTGGCGTGACGGTGGAGGTTTGGTCATCGCCATTTTTTCGCTGCCCGTTGGTGGGCGGACTTTTGTGGATGTCGGGTTTTTGGCGGTTTGCCAGTTGCGGGTCAGAATGACCATGGCGGTTTACCGTGACCGCGGCGGTGTTATGGCGGGCTTCTGACCGGCGTTAAGCGCCTTTTACCGCCGAGGTCAGAATGACCCCCATAATGTCTTGCAAATAAGCTTAAAATGGCTAGGCATTGGTGTGGGATGAGGGCAGCAATATTGTATTACACCTATACAGCAGGTTCCCATTGCGTTAGCATTAGGCTAATCTTCTTATAAAAATAAACACTTACGTCCAAGTCAAACTTGTTTCTTTCTCTCCAAATGAAAGAAGGTGGGCAAAGATGCACAGATTTTAAGTGTGTGCACGCTGCAATAACAATTCATCATGGAAAGTAGTGCTGGCAGCCACATTACAGAAGAAGGTGAAGCCATTTAAAAATGAAAATTATTCTCGTTATGATGAGTATCTGCAGCATAAGACACTTCTGCAAGATGAGATTGAGATAGCCAGAAGGAGACCTGTGTTTAGACCCATGCATTTGGGAAAGTGTTGAATGACGCTACCCCTGCTGTCCTCCACTCAATGGGCTCCAGTAGCTCCTGCCGGTGTACAACACCTGCACCCTCAGCTAGTGCAGAGCTCATGTTCCTTCACCTGAACAGGTGCCTGAAGGAAGATGGAAGGGCCAGCTAGGAGCATAAAGGGGTTTGCAGAGCTTTTATCCACTGAGACCTGTTTGAGGGCACCATGACGTGAGGCCTTCCCTTAGTTTGTGGTGCCACCCAGCTATACATCAATAATTAGCACACATGCTACTGCAGGAAATGCCTAGTATTGCACCCTTGAAGATGAGCTGCCCTCACAAGCTTTATGCTTTCCGTCTCTATCCACTCACTTTGGGGTTGCCTGCTTCAGCTAAGTCATCGAAGTGAATATATAACACGACAAATTCCTTCAGTATGTGAAGGGTTTACGTTTGATGCTCCACTTGAAACACAATTTTGAAATGGACTAGATCACAGTTTACAGTTCTAAAAATAGTTGGCAAGTGGATCTGTCACATGTGCAAAACTTTCACTGCACCTCACTGCTTAATTTGCTTTAAAAGACAAATGTGTGCTGGTGACCACAATTTTTCTTTGGAGATTGGCATCAGCACCATCCACAGCCAGCTCCAGCACTGCCCAGTTACACAATGAAAGGCATACCTCTGATGAAGGGAGAGAGAATGGGGGAAATGTGCTGTAAACTTTACCTTAGTCAACGAAATCACACCTCCTGCTTCCACACCCTCAAAATGCTCAATGAAATTTTCAAATGGTTCTTAATCAACACATGCAGAATGGTCACCCAGGCTCTCATCATCAGCAAGCTGGACTACGGCAAGGCACTATATCAGAATCACTAACTGCTAGAACATTTCAAGCCACTCAAAACCAAGTGGCCAGACACACACTCAGGCTTTCTCCTGTGTTCAAATCACTCTGCACCTGAAATACTTCCACTGGCTCCCCACTCACTAACCCACACTCTTAAAACTGGTCACACTCACACAAAGTCCTGTACAACCTCTACCCCACCTACCTCAGTTGCCGCATCTACTTCAATACTTCCACCCGCCTCTCTGCTCAGCCAGACTCTTGCTCGCAATCATCACTTGCAAACTCAGAACCAGAATCTGACTTTTCTTACTTTGTGAACAAAGCTTCGAATGACTTGCCCCTGCATATTAGAACTGCCTTCTCAGTACTTGAGCTCCGCATGAAACTGAAAACTTGGATTTTCACCTGGATAAGGCTCAGTGGCAGCTGACATAGCCCCAGCTTTCTCAGCACCCGGATACTCTCCAGTGTGAGCTGTGCACTTCACAAATACCCTTAACTTAACATAACATAACGTTGACCTCAGCATGATTGTTGTGCTGTTGTCCAAATGTCTCTCTGGAGTTTCCTGTTTCATATGTAGTGTCTGTTCTTCTAAATCTCAGTCACACTCTCCTTTAATTTCTTTTTTCTTTTCTCATTCTCATTTCCTGTCCATATTCTCACACATGATAAATTTTCTTTCACTACTGTCTACATTGTCTCTTTCTCTCTCCCACTTTCTTCAGTCGCTTCTCTCAGTCCCTTCTTTCTCATGGTTATCCACTCTCCCACCTTCTACTCATCACTCCCTATCAGAAACAGGCCGTGTGCAGTACTGACCCAAGTGAAAGTTGTTTGATACTCCCACAGAATATTAGGTGGTCCTGGTTTCTCAGGCCCCACAGAACTTCAGGTTTTACATTATAGGAATGAATGCTGAGAGCTCAACCCTGCTTGTGAACTGGCTCACCTCGGTCTACATCTGTGCAGGGACTCAGCACTGTCTGCAATGAAGCTCATCTGCATATGTGGAAGAGCTCGGCCCGTCTGCCCAGGGTTGTAGCATTATGTATGCAGGAACTCCTCTCCAGCTCAATTAAATAAGTTACATCTGGGTTCACAGTTTCTGCTCTAGCTGTTCATGGTTTCAGCACTATGTATACAGGGACTCGGTTGCATCTGGGTTGGAACTCAGCTCTATCTGCCAAACTCTACATGATGACGAGGTTTCTTTGTGGCAGTGCTCCACTGTCTCTGTATGAGCAAAAACCTATTTCCCTCCGTGTAAGAACTCGCTTCAACGAGAGTGAATGTAGGAATATGAGAGTGTGTCTGAACAAGTGAAAGTGAGTAGGAGTGAGTGTTAGAAATGGGGTCTTTGGTTGACAGGTTACCCCATGTTCAAGCAAGGACCCTCACTCAAGTCAGGGTAAAAAAGAATCACCCTCAGCTAACCCCTGCTTACCCCCTTGGTAGCTCGGCAGAGCAGCAGGCTTAACTTCAGAGTGCTAGGTGTAAAGTATTTGTACCAAACTTAATGAAAAGACTACAAAATGACACAACACAGGTTTAGAAAAATAGAAAATATTTATCTAGACAAAACAAGACCAAAATGACAAAAATCCACAATACACAAATCAAGTTATCAATTAAAAAGCAGAACGAGCCTTTAAGTAGTTTAAAACACACACTAACACTGTTAGCATGAAAATGTACCTTGGGTGCATCAAAAATAACCCTGCACGGGCGAGTGGGTGTCGAAAAGGGCTTGCGATGCGTTGATTTCACTCACGACCGAGACCTTGCGTCATTTCTCCTTTCGTCGGGTCGGGGCTCGTCGTTTCTTCTCTCCGCAGGAGAGCGATGCGTCGATCCGGTCAGCACTCTCGGGTCAGGGCAGACCTTGCGTTGTTTTTACACTCCCAGCGATACTTGCATCGGAAATCCAGCCACACGTTGATTCAAAAACCTCGCAACGCGGGTTTCGATCTCCCAGCCTCCTTCAGCAATGCTGCGCGCCTTTTCTCCAGCTCCGGGCGTCGAGTCTTCAGTCGCGTTGCAGGCGAGTGTCGATTTTCTGCCGCGAAGCCGACGGCGCGTCGATTTTTCAGTCGCTGATCGGAGTCGCTTCGATTTTGACCTCTTACTCTGGCAGAAGCAGCAACTGCAGGATAGCTCCACAAAGCACAGTCACAGGCAGGGAAGCTCTTCTTCCTCAGCTCTTCAGCTCATCTCCAGGCAGAGGTTCCTCTTGGTTTCCAGAAGTGTTCTAAAGTCTGTGGTTTTGGGTGCCCTTCTTATACCCAATTTCTCCTTTGAAGTAGGCCTACTTCAAATTAAAGTCTCTTTTGAATGTGAAATCCTGCCTTGCCCAGGCCAGGCCCCAGACACTCACAAGGGGGTTGAAGACTGCATTGTGTGAGGACAGGCACAGCCCTTTCAGGTGTAAGTGACCACTCCTCCCCTCCCTCCTAGCACAGATGGATCATCAGGATATGCAGGCTACACCCCAGCTCCCTTTGTGTCTCTGTCTAGTGTGAGGTGCAATCAGCCCAACCCAGACAGGGAATCCACCAACAGGCAGAGTCACAGAAGTGGTATAAGCAAGAAAATGCTCACTATTTAACAGTGGCATTTTCAAACACACAATCTTAAAATCAACTTTACTAAAAGATGTATTTTTAAATTGTGAGTTCAGAGACCCCAAACTCCACATGTCTACCCGCTCCCAAAGGGGATCTACACTTTAATCAGATTTAAACCATGTTAACCTATGAGAGAGACAGGCCTTGCAATAGTGAAAAACGAATTTAGCAATATTTCACTGTCAGGACATATAAAACACATTACTATGGGGGTCATTCCGACCCCGGGGATGCGGGAGCACCGCCAACAGGCTGGCGGTGCCCCGCAGGGCATTCTGACCGCGGCGGTTTGGCCACGGTCAGACAAGGAAAACCGGCGGTCTCCCGCCGGTTTTCCGCTGCCCTGGAAATCCCCCATCTGCGCCGCCATGGGGGATTCCGACCCCCTCACCGGCTCCGACCGCCAGGAACAGGATGGCGGTGAGGGGTGTCGTGGGGCCCCTGGGGGCCCCTGCAGTGCCCATGCCAATGGCATGGGCACTGCAGGGGCCCCCGTAAGAGGGCCCCACTTTGTATTTCAGTGTCTGCTTTGCAGACACTGAAATACGCGACGGGTGCCACTGCACCCGTCGCACATACCCACTCCGCCGATGGAGCCGGCTTCCTCGTGGGGAGGGGTTTCCCGCTGGGCTGGCGGGCGGCCCTCTGGCGGTCGCCCGCCAGCCCAGCGGGAAAGCCAGAATGGCCTCCGCGGTCTTTCGACCGCGGAGCGGCCATTTGGCGGCTCCCTCCAGGTGGGAGGCTCCCGCCGCCCGCCGGGCTCAGAATGAGCCCCTATATGTCCTACCTTAACCATACACTGCACCCTGCCCGTGGGGCTACCCAGGGCCTACCTTAGGGGTGCCTTACATGTAAGAAAAGGGAAGGTTTAGGCCTGGCAAGTGGGTACACTTGCCAAGTCGAATTTACAGTTAGAACTGCACACACAGACACTGCAATGGCAGGTCTGGGACATGATTACAGAGCTACTTATGTGAGTTGCACAACCAGTGCTGCAGGCCCACTAGTAGCATTTGATTTACAGGCTCTGGCACCTCTAGTGCACTTTACAAGGGACATACTAGTAAACCAAATATTCCAATCATGGATAAACCAATTACATACACATATGGTAAAGGAGCACTTGCATTTTAGCACTGGTTAGCAGTGGTGAAGTGCCCGGAGTAACAAAAACAGCAAAAAAAGAGTCCAGCACACATCAACAACCTAGGAAACAGGAAAAAAGTTAAGGGAGACCACGCCAAGGATGAAAAGTCTAACAGTGAGTGAGCAAAGGAGAATGAGTGTGTTAGAACGAGTGATTGATTGGAGGTTGTGCGAAGTGGAAGTGAGCTGTGGGTATAGCTAGCAATGGTGCAGCAACTACACCAGTGTCCAGCATAAGTGAGTGTACGTCTAATAATAAGTGAGAATTAGATCCCCTAAGTATGAGCATGATTGTGTATGGGTAACAGTGAGGGAGAATAAGTATGAGTGAGAAGGAGCAAGTGAGAGAATGTGAGATAGAGTGAGTGATGGAAAATAGACTAAGGTCCAGATTATCAGAACTTTCACACAACACAGCACAGCACCCAAAGTTGTTGCATTGCATGAGAAGGAGAGAGATGGAAAGCACCATATGAACAAAGATATGGGTGGTCATTACAACCCTGGCGGACGGTGTTAAAGCGTCGGTAAGACTGCCAACAGGCCGGCGGAAAAAAAATTGGAATTACGACCGTGGCGGAAACCGGCAACAAAGACAGCCACTTTAACACTCCGACCGTCACGGCGGTACAAACAAACAGCGCGGCGGTCACCGCCAACAGGCAGGCGGAGGACAATGTACCGCCCACACTATTATGACAGGCCAATCCGCCACCTTTTCTGGGGGGGATTCACTGCAGATAAAAACACGGCGGAAACAGGAATTTCGAAGGGAAAACGCTCACCTCTACACACTCCACGAGGAAGGAGGACACCATGGACCCGGAACTCCAAATCCTACCTGCGATAGTCTTCCTGCTCCTGTACAAGAAGCACCAACGCCGGCGGCGAAGACCACGGGAGTACTGCGCCTATGACACAGGGGAGGGAAAAAACAGTGACACAGACACGCAGCACGCAACACCTCCACCCCCACCCTCACCCACTACAACACACACACTAATACATATCTATACATTATAGTTACACCCCCCAGGCCCTCCCCGGAAGAATGCAAAGACAAAAGGAAATGAGTGTAACCATTGTAATATATCAAAATGCAGTACGCAAAAATATACATATATACACTATTAACAAAATATACACCAAGAATAGTAGTCCAGGTATTGCACCATTCATAGTCCGTGGACCACTGGGCCCAAAATGTATGGGCACGGCCCACACAAGATACCCGATCAAAATGGAGAGAACACTGCAGGGGCATCAGATAGAAATACAACAGGCACCTCAGGGGGAAGGGAAGGGGGGCACCTCAGCCGGAAGAGTGCAGGACGCCAGATCAACGAGGGGGCTCCATGCCCATTGATGTATCCTGGGGAGTGCAAAGCCACGGTCTCTCAAGTCTATACAGTGGGTGGTTTGCCCACTGCTGCATCCTGGGGAGTGCAAAGCCACAGTCTCTCAAGTCTATACATTGGGTGGTTTGCCCACTGCTGCATCCTGGGGAGTGCAAAGCCACAGTCTCTCAAGTCTATACAGTGGGTGGTTTGCCCACTGATGCATCCTGGGGAGTGCAAAGCCACAGTCTCTCAAGTGGATAACAGTCTCCACTGGTTCTAGAGGGGGACTGGTGTCCAGAGTGCTTCATCCTGTGAAGGACAGAGGTAGTGGATGCATGTCTCCACTGGTTCTGGAGGGGGACTGGTGCCCAGAGTGCTTCATCCTGTGAAGGACAGAGGTAGAGGATGCATGTCTCCACTGGTTCTGGAGGGGGACTGGTGCTCAGAGTGCTTCATCCTGTGAAGGACAGAGGTAGTGGATGTATCTCTCTACTGGTTCTGGAGGGGGACTGGTGCCCAGAGCGCTTCATCCTGTGAAGGACAGAGGTAGTGGATATATTTCTCCACTGGTTCTGGAGGAGGACTGGTGCCCAGAGTGCATCACTCACCCCGTGACGGTCCCAGTTGCGTCAGTGCCCCTGCCGCTCATGGGCTAGTGGTGCTTGAGTTGGCGGTGCCCTGTTCAGCGGTGCTTGAGTTGGCGGTGCCCTGTTCAGCGGTGCTTGCCCTGTTCAGCGGTGCTTAATTTGGGGGTGCCCGGCCCAGCGGTGCTTGATTTGGTGGTGCCCTGTTCAGCGGTGCTTGATTGCCCAGATTGCCCAGCATTGCCCAGCTGGGCTGGGGCTGGCGGTGGCCTCCTGGGAAGCGAGAATGGGGCTGGCGGTGGCCTCCTGTGCAGCGAGGATGGGGCTGGCGGTGGCCTCCTGGCCGGCGAGGATGGGGCTGGCGGTGGCCTCCTGGGCAGCGAGGATGGGGCTGGCGGGGCCCTCCTGGGCAGCGGGGATGATGGCGGTCTTCTCCGCCATGCTGCTCTTCCCAGACTTTGCAGGTTTCTTGTGGCCTTTCCCCACCTTGGGAGGTGTCACAGCTGAGTCCACACTCCCACCGGGACCCCTGGGAGCGGCTTGGATGGCTGGAGTCTTCCCCCTCTCCAGCCGGGCACTGGCCAACTTCTGGTGCTTCACAGGGGGGGGGACTGGCTGTGCTGTGGCTCTGTGCCACACTGGCTGTCCTGGTGGCCGGTGCACACCACATACCTGTGACTACAGGCACCACTGGTCCCGGAGATGTTGTGGCTGAGGTGCTAGTTCGGGACCTATGAGTTGGGGGGGGGGGGAATAGGTCAAGGCTGGACAGGGAAAGTTTTTTGGACACACTGGGACGGGTAGCTGGAGGGGGTTTGGGAGTGGAGGAAGAGGTGGTGGTAGTAGGAGGTGTACGTTTGGTGACTTAGGGTGCAGGTGCATGCGCTGGAGGCTGTCGTGCGTGAGGTGGATGGCTGTTGGGTGGGTGTGTGCCTGCGTTTGTGTATCTTCGGAGGGGGCGTCACAGACACACTGGGAGAGGACACAGGGGACGTGTGTATGGTAGTGGGGGTGGTGACTGCACTTGAGCGGGGTGTGCTGGTGAGGGACATAGTGGCTGTAGAGGTAGTGCATGCAGGTGTGAGTGTAGACGAGACTGGGAGGGAGGAGGGAGACGAGGAGGAGGGGGACACAGTGGAGGCAGTGGATGTTGGTGTGTCTGCATGTGTGTGATGCTTGCGTGAGTGCCTGTGGGATGTGTGGTGCTTATGTTTGCCTGAGCTTCCCTTGTGTGGTGAAGAGTGTGCAGGCTGGTCTGATGGTGTGCTTGGGATAAGCAGAGGTACAGGGGATTGGGTCTGGGTGGAGGAAGTTGCAGGGGGGAGGCTAGACACAGGGACAATGGCTGCCGTCAGTGCTGAGGCCAGAGTTTGAAAGGCTTGGTGAAGGGCCGCCTGACCAGAATGAATGCCCTCCAGGAATGCATTTGTTTGTTGCAACTGCCTTTCTACACCCTGGATGGCATTCAAAATGGTAGACTGCCGAACAGTGAGGGACCTGAGGAGGTCAATGGACTCCTCACTGAGGGCAGCAGGGGTGACTGGGGCAGGGCCTGAGGTGCCTGGGGTGAAGGTGATGCCCACCCTCCTGGTTGAGCGGGCACAGGGCGAAGGCTGAGGGGCTTCTGGGGGGGCGGTGCTGGTAGGGGGGGTGGTGGCTGTACCTGTAGATGCAGGGGCACAGATGTTGCCGCCACCACAAGGGAGCTCCCATCAGAGGACGAGTCTGTGTCACTGGTGTCAGCTCCTGTCCCCGCTGTGGTGCTCCCCTCGCCCTCCATCCCACTGGTGAATTCTGAGTCCGTAGTGTGGCCCTCCATGGCCATGTGGGATGCAGCTCCCTCGTGCTCCGGTGCCACTGCTCCTCCACCTGATGATGCTAATGCACACAAGAACAGGGAGACCACAAAGAAGGGGGGGGGGGAACAGAATAAAGACATGTTGAGTGCATGGATTACCGCTACCATTGGCGGACAAGACAGACACAGAAGCCCCCTGCACTACGTCGCGCTCTTCGGCTCTACAGTGCAATTGATGGGAAATGGCCTACAAGGCTATGGATGACATCTGCACACATAGATGACACAGGGGCATGAATAGCTGTACTTGGCACTCTACAGAGGTGGGGTGGGGGGCCACAGGGTCATGACTTACAGAGGGGCCTAGCCTACGGATCTCGCCCTGGCCTAGGGAAACCCACAGCCCTCCTCCCCCACCCAGACACCTCCACTGCACGCAAAGTCAGCTGAATGAGAGTGTACGCCCTTGTGTCTGCTGTGATGCCCTCAAGCGCCCATCCAACTCTGGGTAGGCCACCGCCAGGATACTGAACATCAGAGGGGTCATAGTTCGACGGGCACCCCTCCCACGTTGGGAGGCCAACCCCAGCTGAGCCTCCGCCGTCTTCTTGCTCCAGCGGCGAATGTCCTCCCATCTTTTCCGGCAGTGGTGCTCCGTCTGTGGTAGACCCCCAGGGTCCAGAAGCCCTTGGCGATGGCACGCCAAATATCTTTCTTCTGGTGGGCGCTGACCTACATGAAATGTACAGGGGAAGAAGAGAAGTCATTACCAACTGCGCCGTCAAAGTGAGTGGCCCCCATTCCTACCCTTGCCATGTGGCACATGCACCCACCGTCTTTCATGCACGCAGAACTCTGCCCCCTTCCTTTTTACAACCAGCCCTCTCCACACAGGCATAGCCCATACAACATGCTCCTCGTGTACTTACCTGTTGGTCTGGAGGACCGTAGAGTAGCGTGTACTGGGGGAGGACCCCATCGACGAGCTTCTCCAACTCCTCCGATGTGAAGGCAGGGGCCCTTTCTCCAGATGCACAAGCCTTTGTCTCTTCCAGACCAAGGTCACAGCAGCACTTGCAGTGTAGGTCCTCTCCTGTCGAAGATCAGGTATCGAGTGATTATACAGACAGAAAATGGTGGTCACGTCCGCGGAGGTCACGTCCGCGGCGGTGCGTACCATCACCGCCGGCGTACATCGTCATTGGCTCCTGGGACCCATAGGGTCCAATGTTAACCAATGCAGCATTGCGCCGCGGTCTTCGACCGCCTACCGCGAGGGTGTACAGCGCCAGTGCTGTTACCTCACATGCCATTGTCCCACTTTAGAGGTCAGGCAGCTGCCATTTCAAGGGCCCACATGGCCTAATTTCCTAATGCGTCACACATACCTAGGCCTAGTCTCAACACACATACAGGCCACATTTTGTGTATGATTGGTGTTCTGTGTAAACTATGGGTACATACCTCTGAGTAGTTTGACTCTGTGCTCGCTGTTGTCCTTCATAGGCACCGTCCACTGGGACATGTGAGGAGATGGCGGAATCCTCCGGTGTACCGACCGCTGGTGGACCTGTCAACAATGGAGGAAAGAAATTTGATAATCACCTACAGGTTTGACCGTGCCACAATCCAGGAACTGTGTACCCAGTTGGAGCCTGACCTGATGTCAGAAATCCGCCATCCCATAGGAATCCCCCATCAAGTGCAGGTGCTGTCAGTGCTCCATTTCCTTGCAAGTGGGTCTTTTCAAACAACTGTGGCCATGGCATCAGGGATGTCCCAGCCTATGTTTTCCAACGTATTGTCCAGACTGTTGTCTGCCCTGCTGAAACATAAGCGGAGCTACATCGTTTTCCCTCAGGTGGAGGATTTGCCTACAGTGAAAGGTGACTTCTATGCCCTTGGACATATCCCCAACATCATAGGTGCCATTGATGGTACCCATGTGGCTTTGGTCCCCTCCACAGGAGTGAACAGGTGTACAGAAACTGGAAGAGTTATCATTCCATGAATGTACGGATGGTATGTTTGGCAGACCAGTACATCTCCCATGTGAATGCCATGTTCCCTGGCTCAGTGCATGACGCCTACATCCTGCGGAATAGCAACATCGCTTATGTGATGGGTCAACTGCAGAGGCACTGTGTGTGGCTATTAGGTGAGCCCCTGGAAGCAAGACAGTGGGAATGGTTGTCTGGGGTTATCCCTACAGGTTAGTGTGTGTCTAACAGTTGTCCCTCGCCATTTGCAGGTGACTCTGGGTACCCCAACCTGTCATGGCTACTGACCCCAGTGAGGAATCCCAGGACCAGGGCAGAGTAACGCTACAATGAGGCCCATGGGCAAACTAGGAGGCTGATCGAGTGGACCTTCGGCCTCCTGAAGGCCAGGTTCAGGTGTCTGCCTATGACAGGTGGATCCCTATTCTACTCACCAAAGAAGGTGTGCCAGATCATTGTGGCCTGCTGTATGCTTCACAACTTGGCTTTGCGACGACAGGTGCCTTTTCTGCAGGTGGATGGTCCAGATGGCGGTGTTGTGGCAGCTGTGGAGCCTGTGGACAGTGATGAGGATGAAGCAGAAGAAGAAGACACGCAGAACAGGGACTTTTCCAATGAAACACAGGTGAGAATACATTCCTGCCTACTACATGTACTTTTACACTACTTCCTCTATCCTGTCTGTTGTTTTCACCCAGGGTATGGTCACTGAGTTGTCACTTTCCCTTACGGTTTCACAGGTGTGGGTCCCAACATGTGTCATCTGCTTAGATTCCTCATGGACTAGAGCTGTGTGACATAGGTATGTTGACATTAGTATTTCAAGAACATTTTGCCACTGTAATTGCAAATACATTATTTCGAAATCACAGACAGACTCCAGATCTTTTGGTGCTTTAGGTGTGTTTATTTAAATACAAAATATTGGAGGGGGAAGTTAAATGGTGAGGGGTGATGGCGGAGGAGTGTCCATGGCAGAGTCCAGTCTATTATTCTCACAGGTGCATTGCCCATATGGGCATAGGAAGTGGAGCTGGGGCAGTTTAAATATGGACAGGGTGACAAAGTGGGACAGTGGGATGACAATCAGGGTGGTCTCATTTCTTGGCAGGGTCTTGGCATCGTGCTCTGTCTTGTTCCTGGATCTCATGACCGTTTGCGGGGTGGTTCTCTGTCTGCAGGGGGTGGGGTGCTGGTGTGGTGGTCCTGTGGCGGTGCCTCCTGTCCACTAGCGCCGGCGGAGGTGGTGGGCAGTTCATCGTCCATGCTAGTGTCAGGGGCCCCTTGTAGTGCCACAGTGTCCCTCTTGGTGTTGAGTACTTCCTTCAGCACCCCTACGATGGTGCCCAGGGTGGAGCTGATGGTTCTCAGTTCCTCCCTGAAGCCCAAATACTCTTCCTCCTGCATCCGCTGGGTCTCCTGAAACTTGGCCAGTACCATTGCCATCGTCTCCTGGGGGTGGTGGTAGGCTCCCATGATGGAGGAGAGGGCCTCGTGGAGAGTGGGTTCCCTTGGCCTGTCCGACCCCTGTCGCACAGCAGCCCTCCCAGTTCCCCTGTGTTCCTGTGCCTCCGTCCCCTGGACCGTGTGCCCACTGCCACTGCCTCCAGGTCACTGTTGTTGTTGGGGTGGTGGGTTATCCTGGGTTCCCTGTAGTGGTGGACACACAGCTGATTGACGTGTCCTGGGGACGGAGGTATGGGACCGCTGGGTGGGTGCTGTGCTGGTGTTTCCAGAGGGGGGAATGTCTGTGGTGGCCTGTGCCTGTGTGAGGGGAACCGACTGTCCCGAGGCCCCCGATGGTCCCGGCTGGTCATCTAGATCCAGTTGGACAGAGGTGCTGTCATCACTGTGGGCCTCTTCTGTGGGTGGAGTGGACATGTCTGGACCCACCTGTCTGGTGACGTTGGGTAGTGGTCCTGCAGGGGTGGAAAGGCATGATTATTGCATCTGTGTGTGGCATGGTGTGCAATGGGTGGGTAAGCGTGTACCCCAGTGCTGGCATTCCTGTGTGTGAGCTTGTGTGGTGATGGTTTAGGGGGGTTTATGGGTATGTGCAGTGGGCCTGCTTTAATGATGGGTGTCCATGCGTTGTTGTTGTTGCATGCAGGGCTTGGTGTTGTGATGTGTGGTTTGTGATATTGGTACATTTGTGAGGAGTTGGAGTGATAGCGGTGAGGGCGAGGGTGGGGGTATGTAATGGCATGCAGGTAGGGTGGGGGATGTAATAGTTAAGATTTGACTTACCAGAGTCCATTCCTCCACCGACTCCTGCGAGGCCCTCAGGATGCAGAATTGCCAAGACCTGCTCCTCCCATGTTGTTAGTTGTGGGTGGGGAGGTGGGGGTCCGCCGCCAGTCCGCTGAACCGCCTGGTGGTGTCTTGAGACCACGGAACGCACTTTCCCCCGTAGGTCGTTCCACCTTTTCCTGATGTCCTCCCGATTTCTTGGGTGTTGTCCCACTGCGTTGACCCTGTCGACTATTCTTCGCCATAGCTCCATCTTCCTTGCAATTGAGGTGTGCTGCACCTGGGATCCAAATAGCTGTGGCTCTACCCGGACAATTTCCTCCACCGTGACCCTGAGCTCCTCCTCCGAGAACCTGGGATGTCTTTGCCATGCCATGGGGTGGAGTAGGTGATGTGTGTGGTGATAAGTGTGCTGATATGTAGTGGGGTGTTGTGTGAGGTGCGTGGAAGTTGTGTGGGTGATGGTGTTGTGTGCTTGTGGATGCTAGTTTGTTGATGGTGGTGTCTCTCTCTGACCTTCGGTCATGAATTGTGGTCGTAGGGGTTTGTGGGTGATGTGGGTGTGTGTTTTATATTGCATTGGGTGTGTGGGAGTGGTGTGTGTATGTGTATCAGGTGTGTGTATTTCAAATTGTCCAATGTGGCTGTGTTTTGTAAGAGTGTGTGTATTCTGAGCGCGGCGGTGTGTACCGCCAATGGAATACCGCGGTTGAAAGACCACTGCGTGGATTCGTGTGTCGTGATAGTGTGGGCATATTTCTGTTGGCGTGACGGTGTCGGTTTTGTTTTCGCCAGTTTATCACTGACCTTTGGTGTGGCGGACTTGTGTGGGTGTCTGAATTTTGGCAGATTCCGAGATGTGGGTCATAATAGCTGTGGCGGAATTCCGCGGCCACGGCGGTGTGTTGGCGGTCTTCTGCGCGGCGGTAAGCGGCTTTTACCGCCAATGTTGTAACGACCGCCATGGTATTATCCTGCACCAAACAAACACCTTTGCACCAAAGTGCAAAGATGAATGCTTGAATCTAGCATAAGTTTTGTACTGAAAGAGGGTCCTTTCAGCACAAAGTACTACACTTTTTCTAACTTTAACACTTTTCCTACTTCAGATGTGTGTTGTACAGTGTAGTACACATGCAAAGTGGGAAAAGGTAGGATAAATTAAAGCATTTCTCCCTTTTAATGTCAGTTTTCAAGTGGGTTTTGGCACAAAACCTTGTCTACTATTGTTAGCAGATAGCATTTTACGTCAAAAACCATAGGTGGATGCATGGGAACCACCTATGGGACACCCCCTTGACACAGAGTAAGGCAAAACATCGCTCTGCACAGCTTTGTGTTACTTTCAGGCAACTCTCCAGTGCAAAAATTTAAATACATATTTTACACAGATTTGTGTCTTTTGTGACGTAAATGCAGCACAAAATGTTTGTTAATCTGGGCCTACATATGAAACGGAATGAGTATGAGGGAGGCAAATTTAGAAAAAAAAGATGGGGTGAAATCCTGGGCGGTATTACTCCCAACCCCTTTCAAAGATCACTAGCAGCCAGAGGCACAAATACTAACCAACGAGATGTGGCCTATCAGCCTGAGCTGAACAATGTTTGAATTCCAGCCTCAGCTCACATCCTGTGATCCTGGGCCAATCACTTAATCTCCCCAGGCCGTTAAAAAAACTATAAACAAATCGGATTTTGTGTTAAGTAATCTGATGTTCATGTAAAGCGCCCTGATGCCTATGCTCCCCTTCCTTCACCAATAAAGAACGCTATTGGCAGAAAAGTCTGGGTACTGCATTTAAAAAACAAAACCTAATTTCTTCCCTTTTTAACACTTATTTAGCACCTGTTACCAACCACATGGGTTGTAAGCATTATGGCCCTCATTACAACCCTGGCGGTTGGTGATAAAGCGGCGGTAATACCTCCAACAGGCCGGCAGTAACAAAAATGGAATTATGGCCATGGCCGAAACTGCTCAGACAGAAAGCAACTTTAACACACCGACCGCCACAGCGGAATCAACAAGCACCACGGCAGTAACCGCCAACAGCTAGGCGGAAGACAATGTACCGCCCACACTATTATGACCGGCCTATCCGCCACCTTTTCTGGGGCAGTACCAACGACATCAAAAGCCTAGTGGAAACAGATCTCAGAAGTCAAAGGACTCACCTCTGGAGACTCAGGGAACAACCACGATGCCATGGAGCCCGAACTGCGCATACTCCCCATGCTCGTCTACTTACTGCTGCATTATGAACTGCAGGCGAAGACGACCACGGTGAGTACTGCCGCCTAGCACACAAGGGAGGGGGGAGGAAAAAGAGAGTGACACACACATGCAACACGCAACACCCCCACCCCCAACACCATACACACAACCAGATGCAGGAACATTACATATTCCCCCTGTACCCCTCAGGAATAATGCAAGGAAAACATTATTTGAAGAAAGTGAGTGTAATACGACAAAATAATATGAATAAGTGCATCAAAATCCAAACGTATATACATATTTACAAATGTAGGGACACTGCCCATTCCTCAATGTCCGAGAGCCACAGAGCCACATCACATAGGCCAAGGCCCCACCTCACTCTTGCACCAACACCGAGAGAACACTGCCAGGGCATCAGGTTGAAAATACACATGCACCTCAGGAGGACGGGGAATGGGGGGGCACCTCAGCCGGAAGATGGTTCAATGCCACTGGTCCTGGATTGGGCTACATGCCCACTGCTTGGTCCTGGGGAGTGCAAGTCCACAGTCTCTCAAGTGGGTGGTTTGCCCACTGCTTGGTCCTGGGGAGTGCAAGGCCAAAGTCTCTCAACTTGGTGGTTTGCCCACCGCTTGCCCTGGAGAGAGCAAGGCCACCGTCTCTCAAGTGGCTGGTTCTGGAGGGGGCATTGTGCCCAGTGTGCTTCATCCTGTGAAGAATGGGGTGAGTGGATGGCTTCTCCACTGGGTCTGGAGGGGGCATTGTGCCCCGTGTGCTTTATCCTGGGAAGTATGGGGTGAGTGGATGGCTTCTTCCACTGGTTCTGGAGGGGACACTGTGCCCAGTGTGCTTCATCCTGAGAAGGATGGGGTGAGTGGATGGCTTCTTCCACTGGTTCTGGAGGGGGCACTGTTCACAGTGTGCTTCATCCTGGGAAGGATGGGGTGAGTGGATGGCTTCTTCCACCGGTTCTGGAGGGGGCATTGTGCCCAGTGTGCTTCATCCTGGAAAGGATGGGGTGAGTGGATGGCTTCTCCACAGGTTCTGGAGGGGGCATTGTGCCCAGTATGCTTCATCCTGGGAAGGATGGAGTGAGCGGATGGCTTCTTCCACTGATTCTGGAGGGGGGATTGTGCCCAGTGTGCTTTATCCTGGGAAGGATGGGGTGAGTGGATGGCTTCTCCACTGGTTCTGGAGGGGGCATTGTACCCTGTGATGCAGATCTTTGGGAGTGTTAGGTCACAGTCTCTCACCTGAGTGTCAGACCCACAGGATTTGCAGGGCCCAGGCCGAACAGCAGCCTATAGATGCATGACTACACACTGCCCGCTGGTGGTGACAGCTGCTTAGTGGTGGCAGTGGCAGTGCAGGTGTTGGTGCTGGCATTGGTGGAGGGAGGCTCCAGCCCTTCCCCTGCAGCCTCGGAAGGCTGCCCACTAGGGCTGCTGCTACTGATGGCGGTGCTGGTGCTGGCAGTGGTGGTGGGAGGCTCCAGCCCTTCCCCTTCAGCCTTGGACGGGTGCCCACTGGGGCTGCTGCTGCTGGTGCCGGTGGCGGTGCTGCAAGTGGTGGGGGGAGGCTCCAGCCGTTCCCCTGCAGCCCCAGACGGCTGTCCACTGGGGCCGCTGCTGCTGGTGGCAGTGCTGGCGGCGGTGCTAGTGGAGGTGCTGGCGGCGGTGCTGCCAGTTGTGGGGGGGGGGGCTCCTGCCATTCCCCTGCAGCCTCGGACAGCTGCCCACTGGGGCTGCTGCTGCTGGTGCTGGTGGCGGTGCTGACAGTGGTGGGGGGAGGCTCCAGCCCTTCCCCTGCAGCCTCGGACGGCTGCCCAATGGGGCTGCTGCTGCTGGTGGCGGTGCTGCCAGTAGTGGGGGGAGGCTCCAGCCTTTCCCCTGCAGCCTCGGACGGCTGCCCACTGGGGCTGATGCTGCTAGCGGCGGTGCTGATGGCAGTGCTGGCGGCGGTGCTAGTGGTGGTGCTGCCAGTGGTGGGGGAAGGCTCCAGCCCTTCCCTTGCAGCCTTGGATGGCTGAACCAACATGGTTGGTGTTAGGGGCTCCGAATGAGTCCCAGCACCATGCCTCATGCCCTGCCTGCCTGTTGATGCATATTACAAAACCACAGAGGGTAACCCTATTCACCCGGGAAGGGCTGGTTAGAAATTATCAAAAGACTACAATGCCTACTCGGGAACACATAACTTATTATAAATATGCAGCACAATGAAACCAAATTAGAAAACATATAATTTATTTCTAGAATACAAAAGATTAAATCACATATGTGATTTAGGGGGTCATTACAACATTGGTGGTAAATGCCGCTTACTGCCGTGCAGAAGACCGCCAACACACCGCTGCGGCTGCGGAATTCCGCCACACCTATTACGACCCACAGCTCGGAATCTGCCAAAATTTACACCCACACAAGTCCGCCACACCAAAGGTCAGTGATATAGTGGCGATAACAAAACCTCCACCATCACGCCTACAGTAATACGCCCACACTATCACGACCCACGAATCCACGCGGCGGTCTTTCAACTGCGGTATTCCATTGGCGCTCAAAATAAACACACATTTACAAAACACTACCACATTGGACAATTCCAAATACACACACCTGATACACATACACACACCACTCCCACACACCCAATACAATATAAAACACAAAACCACATCACCCACAAACCCTTACGACCACAATTGCGACTGATGGCCAGAGAGAGACACCACCATCTACAAACTAGCATCCACAGGCACTCAACACCATCACTCACACAACATCCATGCAAAAAACACCACACACCCCTAAACATCACCCCACACATCACAACACACACCACCCCGCACATCACCCACACCACCCCATGGCACCGCAAAGATACCCCAGGTTCTCTGAGGAGGAGCTCAGGGTCATGGTGGAGGAAATCATCCGGGTAGAGCCACAGCTATTCAGATCACAGGTGCAGCACACCACCATAGCTAGGAAGATGGAGCTATGGCGCAGAATTGTGGACAGGGTCAACGCAGTAGGACAGCACCCAAGAACACGGGATGACATCAGGAAGAGGTGGAATGACCTACGGGGGAAGGTGCGTTCTGTGGTCTCAAGACACCACATCGCGGTTCAGAGGACTGGCAGTGGACCCCCACCTCCTCCCCCACAACTAACAACATGGGAGGAGCAGGTCTTGGCTATACTGCATCCTGAGGGCCTTGCAGGAGTAGCTGGAGGAATGGACTCTGGTAAGGCAAATCTTTCACTACTTCATCCCCCACCCTGCCTGATGCTATCACATACCCCCACCCTCACCACTCCAACTCCTCACATATGTCCCTCTATCCCAACCCACTGTAGGAGGCTGGACTGGCTTGTAGTGAGTACCAAGGGGTACTTGCACCTTGCACCAGGCCCAGTTATCCCTTATTAGTGTATAGGGTGTCTAGCAGCATAGGCTGATAGATAATGGTAGCTTAGCAGAGCAGTTTAGGCTGAACTAGGAGACGAGTGAAGCTCCTACAGTACCACAAGTGTCATATGCATAATATCATAAGAAAACACAATACACAGATATACTAAAAATAAAGGTACTTTATTTTTATGACAATATGCCAAAGTATCTCAGACTGTACCCTCAGTATGAGGATAGCAAATATACACAAGATATATGTACACAATACCAAAATATGCAGTAATAGTATTAGAAAACAGTGCAAACAATGTATAGTTACAATAGGATGCAATGGGGACACATAGGGATAGGGGCAACACAAACCATATACTCCAAAAGTGGAATGCGAACCACGAATGGACCCCAAACCTATGTGACCTTGTAGAGGGTCGCTGGGACTATTAGAAAATAGTAAGGGTTAGAAAAATAGCCCACCCCAAGACCCTGAAAAGTGAGTGCAAAGTGCACTAAAGTTCCCCAAAGGACATAGAAGTAGTGATAGGGGAATTCTGCAGGAAAGACACAAACCAACAATGCAACAACGATGGATTTTCAGTCGTGGGTACCTGTGGAACAAGGGGACCAAGTCCAAAAGTCACAAGTCGGAGATGGGCAGATGCCCAGGAAATGCCAGCTGTGGGTGCAAAGAAGCTGCTACTGGACAGTAGAAGCTTAGGTTTCTGCAGGAACGACAAGGGCTAGAGACTTCCCCTTTGGAGGACGGATCCCTCACGCCGTGGAGAGTCGTGCAGAAGTGTTTTCCCGCCGAAAGACCGCCAACAAGCCTTGCTAGCTGCAAATCGTGCGGTTAGTGTTTTTGGATGCTGCTGTGGCCCAGGAGGGACCAGGATGTCGCCAATTGCGTCAGGGGACAGAGGGGGCGTCGAGCAAGACAAGGATCCCTCTCAGCAGCAGGCAGCACCCGCAGAAGTGCCAGAAACAGGCACAACGAGGATGCGTGAAACAGTGCTCACCCGAAGTCGCACAAAGGAGTCCCACGTCGCCGGAGGACAACTTAGGAGGTCGTGCAATGCAGGTTAGAGTGCCGTGGATCCAGGCTGGACTGTGCACAAAGGATTTCCGCCGGAAGTGCACGGAGGCCGGAGTAGCTGCAAAAGTCGCGGTTCCCAGCAATGCAATCTGGCGTGGGGAGGCAAGGACTTACCTCCACCAAACTTGGACTGAAGAGTCACTGGACTGTGGGAGTCACTTGGACAGAGTTGCTGGATTCAAGGGACCTCGCTCGTCGTGCTGAGAGGAGACCCAGGGGACCGGTGATGCAGTTCTTTGGTGCCTGCGGTTGCAGGGGGACGATTCCGTCGACCCACGGGAGATTTCTTCGGAGCTTCTAGTGCAGAGAGGAGGCAGACTACCCCCACAGCATGCACCAACAGGAAAACAGTCGAGAAGGCGGCAGGATCAGCGTTACAGAGTTGCAGTAGTCGTCTTTGCTACTTTGTTGCAGTGTTGCAGGCTTCCAGCGCGGTCAGCAGTCGATTCCTTGGCAGAAGGTGAAGAGAGAGATGCAGAGGAACTCGGATGAGCTCTTGCATTCGTTATCTAAGGAATCCCAAGAGACAGAGACCCTAAATAGCCAGAAAAGAGGGTTTGGCTACCTAGGAGAGAGGATAGGCTAGCAACACCTGAAGGAGCCTATCAGAAGGAGTCTCTGACGTCACCTGATGGCACTGGCCACTCAGAGCAGTCCAGTGTGCCAGCAGCACCTCTGTTTCCAAGATGGCAGAGGTCTGGAGCACACTGGAGGAGCTCTGGACACATCCCAGGGGAGGTGCAGGTCAGGGGAGTGGTCACTCCCCTTTCCTTTGTCCAGTTTCGCGCCAGAGCAGGGCTAAGGGGTCCCTGAACCGGTGTAGACTGGCTTATGCAGAAATGGGCACCATGTGTGCCCATGAAAGCATTTCCAGAGGCTGGGGGAGGCTACTCCTCCCCTGCCTTCACACCATTTTCCAAAGGGAGAGGGTGTAACACCCTCTCTCAGAGGAAGTCCTTTGTTCTGCCATCCTGGGCCAAGCCTGGCTGGACCCCAGGAGGGCAGAAACCTGTCTGAGGGGTTGGCAGCAGCAGCAGCTGCAGTGAAACCCCAGGAAAGGCAGTTTGGCAGTACCAGGGTCTGTGCTACAGACCACTGGGATCATGGGATTGTTCCCAACTATGCCAGGATGGCACAGAGGGGGCAATTCCATGATCATAGACATGTTGCATGGCCATATTCGGAGTTACCATTGTGAAGCTACATATAGGTAATGACCTATATGTAGTGCACGCGTGTAATGGTGTCTCCGCACTCACAAAGTCCGGGGAATTGGCCCTGAACAATGTGGGGGCACCTTGGCTAGTTCCAGGGTGCCCTCACACTAAGTAACTTTGCACCTAACCTTTACAAGGTAAAGGTTAGACATATAGGTGACTTATAAGTTACTTAAGTGCAGTGTAAAATGGCTGTGAAATAACGTGGACGTTATTTCACTCAGGCTGCAGTGGCAGGCCTGTGTAAGAATTGTCAGAGCTCCCTATGGGTGGCAAAAGAAATGCTGCAGCCCATAGGGATCTCCTGGAACCCCAATACCCTGGGTACCTCAGTACCATATACTAGGGAATTATAAGGGTGTCCAAGTAAGCCAATGTAAATTGGTAAAATTGGTCACTAGCCTGTTAGTGACAATTTGAAAGAAATGAGAGAGCATAACCACTGAGGTTCTGATTAGCAGAGCCTCAGTGAGACAGTTAGTCACTACACAGGTAACACATTCAGGCACACTTATGAGCACTGGGGCCCTGGCTGGCAGGGTCCCAGTGACACATACAACTAAAACAACATATATACAGTGAAAAATGGGGGTAACATGCCAGGCAAGATGGTACTTTCCTACACCCACCCATCCCAACACCAAGCCCTGCATGCAGCACCAAAGCATGGACACCCATCACCAATGCATGGCCACTGCACATACCCACACACACCCCTAAACATTTAGCACACAAGGTCCTACCCAAGAATGCAAGCACTGGGGTACAGGGTCACCCACCCATTGCACACCATGGCACACACAAATGCAATAATCATGCCTTTACACCCCTGCAGGACCACTACCCAACGTCACCGGACAGGAGGTGCCAGACATGTCCTCTCCCCCCACAGAAGAGGCCCACAGTGATGACAGCAGCTCTGTCCAACTGGATCTGGATGACCAGCCCGGCCCATCTGGGACCTCGGGACAGTTGGTTCCCCTCACACTGGCACAAGCCACAACAGAGCCTCCCCCCTCTGGAAACACCAGCACAGCACCCACCCAGTGGGCCCATACCTCTGTCCCCAGGACACGTCAAGCAGCAGTGTGTCCACCACTACAGGGAACCCAGGCTAACCCACCACCCCAACAACACCAGGGCCCTGGGGGCAGTGAGTTCAGGGTACAGAGGCCCAGGAACACAGGGGAATTGGGCGGGCTGCTGTGTGACAGGGGGAGGACAGGCCCAGGGAACCCACTCTCCACAATGTCCTCTCCAACATCATGGGAGCCTACCACCATTCCCAGGAGACGATGGCAACGGTACTGGACAAGTTTCAGGAGACCCAGCGACTGCAGGAGGAACAGTATTTGGGGTTCAGGGAGGAACTCAAATCCATCAATACCACCCTGGGCACCATTGTAGGGGTGCTGAAGGAACTCGTCAACACCCGGAGGGACACTGTGGCACAACAAGGGGCCCCTGACACTAGCCTGGACGATGAACTGCCCACCACCTTCGCTGGCGCTAGTGGACAGGAAGCACCGCCACAGGACCACGACACCAGCACCCCAACCCTGCAGATGGAGAACCACCCCGCAAACGGTCCCTGAGATCCAGGACAAAGACAGAGAACAATGCCAAGACCCCCGCCAAAAAATTAGACCACCCTGATTGTCATCCTTCTGTCCCACTTTGTTACCCTGTCCATCCATCAACTGCCCCAGCTCCACTTCCTATGCCCCTTTGGACAATGCACCTGTGAGACTAATAGACTGGAGTCTGCCTTGGACATTCCTCCACCATCACCCCTGACCATTTTAAACCACCCTCCAATATTTAGCACTTAAATAAACACCCTTAAAGCACAAAACAATCTGGAGTCAGTCTGTGCTTTCGAAAATGTGTATTTGCAATAACTGTGGAAAACTGCTATATCCATTGTATTGTCAACATACCTATGTCACACAGCTCTAGTCCACCTGGAAACAAAGCAGATGTCACACAGTGGGACCCACATCTGTGAAATTGAAAGGGAAACTGACAACTCAGGGTCCATACACTTGGTGAAAGTGACAGACAGATGAGAGGTAAAACATGGGTATCAGATGTAGCAGGCAGTGATGTCTTCTTACCTGTGTCTCACTGGAAGTATTGATGAATCACCGTGTTTCTGTTGTCGATATCCTCTTCTTCTGCTTCCTCGTCTTCACTGTCCACAGGCTCCACAGCTGCCACAGCACCTCCATCTGGACCATCCTCCTGCAGAAAAGGCACCTGTCGTTGCAAAGCCAAGTTGTGAAGCATACAGCAGGCCACGATGATCTGGTAAACCTTCTTTGGTGAGTAGAATAGGGAACCACCTGTCATATGGAGGCACCGGAACCTGGCCTTCAGGAGGCCGAAGGTCCTCTCTATAACCCTCCTAGTTCACCCATAGGCCTCATTGTAGCATTCGTCTGCCCTTGTCCTGGGATTCCTCACTGGGGTCTGTAGCCATGACAGGTTGGGGTAACCAGAGTCACCTGCAAATGTTGAAGGACAACTGTTAGACACACACTAACTCTTAGAGACATCCCCCAGACCCAGACACCTAGTCGCACTGTATAGGGTCCATGTCCTCACCTAATAGCCACACACGGTGCCTCTGGAGTGGCCCCATCACATAAGGGATGCTGCTATTCCTCAAAATGTAAGCGTCATGCACTGAGCCAGGAAACTTGGCATTCACATGGGAGATGTACTAGTCGGCCAAACACACCATCTGCACATTCATAGAATGGTAACTCTTCCGGTTTCTGTACACCTGTTCACTCCTGCGGGGGGACCAAGGCCACATGTGTCCCATCAATGGCACCTATGATGTTGGGGATATGTCCCAGGGCATAGAAGTCACCTTTCACTGTAGGCAAATCCTGCACCTGAGGGAAAACGATTTAGCTGTGCATGTAATTCAGCAGGGCAGACAACACTGCACTAGAGGGGGGATTCCTGTGGGATGGCGGATAGCTGAAATCAGGTCTGGCTCCAACTGGGCACACAGTTCATGGATTGTGGCACGGTCCAGTCTGTAGGTGACAATTACATGTCGCTCCTCCATTGTCGACAGGTCCATCAGCGGTCTGTACACCGGAGGATGCCGCCATCTCCTCACCTGCCCCAGCGGACGTGCTCTATGGAGGAGAACAGTGAGTAGAGAGTCAGCCAACACTGAGGTACGAAAACACAACTTTATTCCACAATTTTTTTAATCCGCTATGTGCCTGTATTAGTGTGTATGCAAGGCCTAGATATGTGTGACGCATTTAAAATTAATGCCATGTGGCCCCCTGAAATGGCGGCTGCCTGACCTGTAATGTGGGACAAGGGGATATGAGGTAACTGCGCTGGCGTTCACCACTACCTCTGTCCTTGGCAGGATGAAGCAATCTGGGCACAAAGCCCCCTCCAGAACCAGTGGAAACTTATCCACTAGAGAGACTGTGGTTTTGCACTCCCCAGGGTAAAGCAGTGGGCAAACCACCCACTGGAGAGACTTGTGAGACTGTGGCTTTGCACTCCCCAGGATAAAGCAGTGAGCAAACCACCCACTGGAGAGACTTGTGAGACTGTGGCTTTGCACTCCCCAAGATAAAGCAGTGGGCAAACCACCCACTGGAGAGACTTGAGAGACTGTGGCTTTGCACTTCCCAGGATAAAGCAGTGGGCAAACCACCCACTGGAGAGACTTGTGAGACTGTGGCTTTGCACTCCCCAGGATACAGCAGTGGGCATGGAGCCCCCTCGTGGATCTGGCGTCGTGCACTCATCCGGCTGAGGTGCCCTCCTTCCCTTCCCCCTGAGGTGCCTGGTGTATTTCTATCTGATGCCCCTGCACTGTTCTCTCCATTTTGATCGGGTATCTTGTGTGGGCCTCGCCCATGCATTTTGTGCCCAGTGGTCCACAGACTTTTATGGTGCAATACCTTGGACTTGTATTCTTGGTGTATATATTTGTTTATAGTGTATATATATTTCTTGAGTACTGGATTTTAATCGATTACAAACGTTCAAATAATTTCCTTTTGTCTTTGCATTCTTACGGGGGTTGTGGGGGTGTAACTGTAATGTATCATGATGTATTAGTGTGTGTGTTGTAGTGGGTGAGGGTGGGGGTGGGGGTGTTGCGTGTGTGTGTCACTCTCTTTTCCCTCCCCCCTCCTCTGTGTCATAGGTGCAGTACTCACCGTGGTCTTCGCCGCCGGCATTCGTGCTCCTGGTAGAGGAGCAGGAAGACAAAGGCAGGGAGTATCTGGAGTTCCGATTCCATGGCGTCCTGGTTCCTCGTGGGGTGTGTAGAGGTGAGCGTTTTACCTTCCAAGTCCTGTTTCCGTCGTGTTTTTGTTCGCAGCAAATCCGCTCTGGAAAGGTGGCGGATTGGACTGTTGTAATACTGTGGGTGGTATATTGTGTTCCGCCTGTCTGTTGGCGGTTACCGCCGCGGTATTTGTTTGTACCGCCGTGGCAGTCGGAGTGTTACTGTGGCTGTCTATGTTGGCGGTTTCCGCCACAGTCGTGATTCAATTTTTTTTTACCGCCAGCCTGTTGGCGGTTTTGCCGCCGCTTTAACACCGCCCGCCAGGGTTGTAATGACCACCTTAATCTTTTGTATTATAGTAATAAATGATATGTTTTCTAATTTGGTTTCATTATGCTGCATATTTATAATAAGTTATGTGTTCCCGAATGGGCATTGCTGCCTGCTGATGCAGGCCCCTTGCCCTTCCTGTCAGCAACCGGGGATTGCCCCTTGCCCTTCCCTGTATCAGCTGGGGGTGCCTCCCTGCCCTTCCCTGTAGCAGCTGGTGGTGCCTCTGTGCCCTTCCTAGACACAGCTGGTGGTGCCTCCTTGCCCTTCCTAGACGCAGCTGGTGGTGCTTCCTTGCCCTTCATTGAAGCACCTGGTGCATGCACCCTTTCAGTGTGGCTACCTGGTGCCCGGGATCCTCTCCCAACTGAAGTAGCTGTCGACACTACTGTGGCTGTGGACTGGGTGGCTAAGGTGCTCACCTGGGTTCTGACAACCCTGGCATGACGTGAAGGACGGGGGGTAGTGGTAGGGAAGAGGTCAACGGTAGAGAGGAAAAGCTTCTTAGGGACATTGGGGTGGGATGAGGGTGAAGGTTTGGGAGTGGAGGAAGAGGAAGTGGTTGTAGGAGGTGTCTGTCTGCTGATTTTGGGTGCAGGTGCATGGGCCAGATGCTGTTGTGAGGAGGATGGCTGTTGGGTGTCTGAGTGCTTGCGTTTGTGTACTTTGGGAGGAGGGGGCACAGACAAAGTGGGAGAGTACACAGGGGACATGTGCATGGATGTGGGGGTGGTGACTGCCAGTGAGGGGCTTGCAGTAATAGGCATGATGGTGGTAGTGGATGAGGATGTAGTGCATGCAGGTGTGAGTGTAGATGCTACCGGGAGGGAGGTGGACGAAGAGGAGGAGGGGGACAAAGTGGAGGCAGTGTATGTTGGTATGTATGCATCTGGATGGTGTTTGTGTGTGTGCCTGTGGGATGATGTGTGGTCCTTGTGTTTGCCTGAACCACTCCTGTGTGTTGTCCTATGTGCATGATGGTCTGCCTGTGTGCTTGGGATAGGCTGGGGTTGAGTGGAATGGGATTGGGTTTGGGTAGAGGAAGTTGGAGGGGGAGGCTAGAAACAGGGACAATGGCTGCCATCAGGGAGGAGGCCAGAGCCTGGATTGATCTCTGTTGGCCCGCCATGCCAGAGTGAATGCCCTCCAGGAATGCATTTGTCTGTTACAAATGGGCTGGCAGCCCCTAGATGGCATTCACAATGGTTGACTGCCCAACAGAGATGGATCGCAGGAGGTCAATAGCCACCTCACTCAGGGCAGCAGGGCTAACTGGGGCAGGGCCTGAGGTGCCTGGGGCGAAGGAGATGCCCACCCTCCTGGGTGAGCGGGCATGGGAAACATACTGAGGGGCTGCTGGGAGGGTGGTGCTGGTACGGGGGTGGCAGCTGTACCTGTAGTTGGGGTGGGCATAGAGGTGTCCGCCACCACCAGGGAGCTTCCATCGGAGGACGTATCACTGTCCGAACTGTCCCCTCCAGACTCCACTGTGGTGCTCCCCTCATCCTGCGACCCACTGGTACCCTCACCGTTGGTGTATTTGGCCTCCTGGGCCCTGTGGGATGCAGCTCTCCCCGTCGCCGGTGGCTCTGCCCCTCCACCAGATGGTGCTAATGCACATAAGGGGAGGGTGACAAAACAAAAAGGGGGGGAGACAAAGGATACACTTGGTCAATGGCGGCAACAACACCACTGTTGTCGTACACGACACACACACACAGGGAACAGCCCTACGCACGAGGCAATGCACTAACACTCACAATGCTAGTCACCAGCCCATGGACAGGGACACCTAACGCCAATTGCAGCATACCTGAGACCCACAGACCCCTGCCCAGTAGTGGATGCCTACTAGCTTGGTTAGAGGAAGTTTACATCATACCCTGGCCAACATGGGACCTACCCTGCAATGTACTGGCCAAAGGGCACCCACAGGCCCACATCCCCCACCCAGATGCCACCCCACCACGTGCAAGTAGTATATTGGGGAACTGTACTCACCCCCTTGTGTCTGCTGTGATGCCCCCAAGCGCCCATCCAGCTCCGGATAGGCCACTGCCAGTATGCGGGCCATCAGGGGGGTCAGGGTTCGAAGGGCACCCTTTCCTCGTTGGGTGGCCATCCCCAGCTGGGCCTCCACGGTCTTCTGTGCCCAGCGTCTCAGGTCCTCCCACCGGTTCCGACAGTGGGTGCTCCGCCTGCCGTAGACTCCCACGGTCCACACGTCCTTGGCAATGGCATGCCATATACCCTTTTTCTGATGGGTGCTGACCTGCAGGGAAATACACACAGGGAAAGATATTAGATAGACAGTCCTGCCTGTTACTATCATGGCCCACCATAGCCCTCCCATCCCTTATGCACAGACATGGCCCAGCATACATGCAGCACGCTGCCCAGGTCCCTTTCACCAACCCCCCCCTGCATGAGGCCTTCACACACACCACTCCATGCATTCATGCCCCATGCATCATTCTCACAGTGTACTCACCTGTTGGTCTGGAGGCCCATACAGCATTCAGTACTGGGGTAGGACCCCATTCACCAGTCTCTCTAACTCAGCCGCGGTGAAGGCAGGGGCCCTTTCCCCAGTGACACAAGCAGGGGCCCTTTCCCCAGTTTCCCCGGTTCCAGACACAGGTCACAGCAGCACATGCAGTGTAGGTCCTCTCCTGTTGAAGGTCAGGTAGCAAGTGAGTGAACAGATAGAAAATGGCGGTCACATCTGAGGCGGTGCGTACTGTCACCGCCGGCATACATCACCATTGGCCACTGTAACCCATAGGGCCCAATGGTAACCAATGAGGAGTTGCACGGCGGTGCGCTACTCACCCAAGAAGGTCTGCCAGATCACTGTGGCATGCTGTACGCTGCACAACCTTGCCTTTACGTCGACAGGTGCCTTTTCTGCAGGAGGATGAGGCTGGAGATGGGCATGTGACAGCAGTGGACCCTGTGGACAGTGAAGATGAGGAGGCAGAGGATGAGGATGAGGACAAGAGAAGTGCAATAGTTCGTCAATACTTCCAATGACACACAGGTAAGACAGTGTAACTTCACTTTTAATTGACAGTTTTGTGTTTGACATTGTCACTGGCAGGCTGATTTTCCCATTTTCCCACTTCCATGGCCACTTACTGTTCCCTCTGGCATCTCTATTTGCAGATATTTGTGCCCCACTATCATTCGGGTGTGTTGACTATAGCCAACTACAGGCCATTCATATGTATACATTACTGTACAGTTGTATTGTAGTGTTTAAAGCTTGTTAAACAAATACATAGTTCAATCATTTGACAGATTCCATACTTGTATTTTTTCAAATGGTGTTTATTTAAGTGCTAATAAGTAGAGGGGGATGTGCAATGGGCTGGGGTGATGGTGGAGGAAAGTCCAGGATAGAGTCCAGTCTATTTGGATCACAGATGCATAGTCCAACAGGGCACAGGAAGTGGAGCAATGGCAGTTCAAGGTGGATAGGGTGACAGGGTAGGACACAAGGGTGACAAATCAGGAGAGTCTTATTTCCTGGCGGGGTCTTGGCAACAGTCTCTGGCTCCTGCCTGGATTGCAGGGAACGTTTTTGGGGTGGTTTTCCTTCTGCAGGAGGAGGGGTGCTGGTGGCCTGTTGGTCCTGTGGTGGGGCCTCTTGTCCACTAGCGGCAGCAGACGTGGAGGGCTGTTCATCGGTTTGGCTAGTGGTAGGGGCCCGAGGTGTGCCACTTCCTCCCTCATACTGTTGGCCATGTCTGCCAGCACCCCTGCAATGGAGACCAGGGTGGTGTTAATGGACTTCAAGTCCTCCCTGATCCCCAGGTACTGTCCCTCCTGCAGCCACTGGTTCTCCTGCATCTTGTCCAGTATCTGGCCCATTGTCTCCTGGGAATGGTGGTATGCTCCCAGGATATTGGTGAGTGCCTCCTGGAGAGTCGGTTCCCTGGGCCTGTCCTACTCCTGTCGCACATCAGTCCTCCCAGCTTCCCTGTTGTCCTGTGCCTCTGTCCCCTGAACCGTGTGCAGTGTGCCCACTGCCACTGACCCCAGGTCTCTGATCCTTCCTGTGTTTGTGGGGTGGCCTGGGGTCCCTGTAGTGGTGGACACACTGCTGATTGATGTGTCCTGGGGACAGAGGTAGGGGTCTGCTGGGTGGGTGCTGTGGTGGTGTTTCCTGAGGGGGTAGGCTCTGTGGTGGTACGTGACTGTGCCTGGGTAACCGACTGTGCAGAGATACTTGATGGGCCAGATTGGGCATCCAGATCCAGGCGTCCAGAGCTGCTGTCATCACTGTGCGCCTCTTCTGGGGGGGGGGGCTGGATGCTGCGGGCACCTCCTCTCCCGTGATGTTGGATGTGGGACCTGTGAGGATGTAAATGCAGTGTTATTGTTTCTGCGTGTGACATCTTGTGCATGGGTGTGTTGCCCTCTATGGTTGTTATTGCCCTGCCAGCTTTGCCTCCTGTGAGTAGTTTTTGGTGGGCTTGCCGTTTCCCTCTAGTGTGCATGCTTTGGTGATGGGTGTCCATGCAGGTCTGTGATGGGGGTCCATGCATTGGTAGAGCATGCAGGGCTTGGTATTGGAAGGGGTGGGTTGTGATGGTGGGGTGTGTGGGAGGCAGTGGAGTGATGGGAGTGAGGGTAAGGATGGGGGTATGTGATGGCATGCAGGTGGGGGGTGATAGTAATAGCGATTTGACTTACCAGAGTCCAGTCCTCCTCCTACTTCTGCCAGGCCCTTAGGATGCATGATTGCCAAGACTTGTCCTCCCATGTTGTTAGTTATGGGGGAGGAAGTGGGGGTCCACCGCCAGTTGTCTGCACAGCTATTTGGTGTCTTGCTGCCTCCGAACGCACCTTCCCCCGTAAGTCATACCACCTCTTCCTGATGTCATCCCTTGCTCTGGGGTGATGTCCCACGTCATTGACCCTGTCCACGATTCTCCGCCATAGCTCTATCTTCCTAGCAATGGATGTCTGCTGCACCTGTGATCTGAATAGCTGTGGCTCTACCCGGATGATTTCCTCCACCATGACCCTTAGCTCCTCCTCTGAGAACCTGGGGTGTTGTTGTGGTGCCATGGGTGTAGTGTGAGTGGTGTGGGTGAAGGTGTGTGGGGTGATGTGTTGGGGTGTGTGATGTAAGGTGCGTGGGTGGTGTATGGGTGATGGTGGTGTGTGGCTGTGGTCTTGTCTGTGGTCTTGCTATCTCTCTTGTGGCACTTGTTTGTAGTCATAAAGGGTTGTGTGTAATGTGGGTGTGTGTGTTTTATAGTGGTGTGGGTGTGGTGTGTGTATGGGTGTCAGATGTGTGTTATTTGAATTGTCCAATGTAGTGTTGTTTTGTATGTGTGTGTATTTTTAGCGCGGCAGTATGTAGTGCCAATGGTTTACCGCCATTGAATGTCCACCGCGGTGAGTCGTGGGTCATAATGTTGTGGGCGTAGTTCTGTTGGCGTAACGGTGTGGGTTTTGCTCCCACCAGTTTATCACTGACCTTTGGTCTGGCGGACTTGTGTGTGTGGCTGTATAGTGACGGATTGCTATGTGTGTGTCATAATACGAGTAGCGGTAATCTGCCTCGGCGGCGGTATGCTGGCGCCAGTCAGCATGGTGGTAAGCGGTACTTACCGCCAATGTCATAATGAGGGCCTATATAAATGCAATTGCAAATCAACACAATTTTCTATTTTTGCCTTGTTTCAAAGCACAGGAAGATGACAGAGATTGCCTAGGAAGGGCAGACATAGGCCCTCATTATAACATTGGCAGTAAAAACCGCATACCACTGTGGCGACAGCCGCCAAAAGACTGTCACTGTGGCTATCATCTGTCCGCCCTAGTATGAACCCAGCCAGATTTCCGCCACAAGAAGGGTGAAAATCCAGCTGTGGCCATACTGGCGGATGGCGGTAAGGTGGCACTGCTACCACCAGCAGCGCCACGCCAGTAGACCGCCGCCAGTCGTATTATGACAAAAAATACGGCCTGTCGGTGTACTGCTGGCCGGCGCTGCTGGCGGTAGCAGTGCCCCATCCCGTCTCCTGCCGGAGGACACCCTGGATCCTGGTAAGTCGGGCCTCCGACAAGGGAGGGGGTTGGGGGGTGTTGTGTGTGTGGGGGGGGTGCATATATGTGTGAGTGTGTGCGTGAATGCAAGTGTGTGTTTAGTGTTGATTGCGTGCGTGCGTGTGTGAATGTGTGTAAGTGTGAGTGCGTGTATGTATGGAAATTGGAATTCGTTGTATGGTATGCTTTGATGTGTGTGCGGATATGTGCGTGAATGGATGAATGCATGCGTGCATGTGTGTATGAGTGTGTGTCTGCATGTATGTGTGAATGGGGGGCATGGATGTAGGGGGATGTCGGGGGTGTTTGGAGAGGTATAGGTGGGGTGGGGTTCTCCTATCAGTGACAAAGAAGGAATTCCCTGTCACTGATAGGGCTACCACCATGGTTTTCGTGGCGTTACAAACGCCCCGAAAACCATGGTGGTAAGCAGGGACATAATACCGCCGGCGGCACAATTGCGGCCGCCGGGCTGGAGATGGTTATCTCCAGCCCAGCGCCAGCTACCGCCATGGCGGTCCAAGTGGTAAATTGGCGGGTTGGCTGAAGCCAACCCGCCAATGTCATAATGTCATAATGTGGCGGTAAGTACCGCCAGCCTGTTGGCGGTACTACCGCCACATTAACGCCGACCACCGGGGTCATAACGACCCCCATAGTCTCTTATACCAGTGTTAATGGGCAAGCATTGTATCTCTTAAAACAGTGGTGATCAGTGAAGCACACTGTCTTGCACAATTGAAACCCCCAGTGTGCGTTTTATGTCCTGATGTTGTGATTCATCTGTGACCACCCAGAGCCTTCTTCGAGAACACTGCAGAAGCAAGATAGGCTGAAGGTTTTGGTCAGAGAGAAGAAAATGTTTATTCCGAAGCTCTCTTTTTCAGCCATACTTTGCTCAGGCTTTCCCTGGGACAGACAAGCACACAGCTGCAGGCCTGCAGTCTGGGCTACGGAACACAACAGGGGATACTGAAGCCCTTTCAGCCCAATTGGCGTTGCACACTTGCATCTGTGGCAAAGCATAACTAGCCTCTTCTGTGAGGTATTATAGAGATACAGTGGTGTGTGCTGATGAGACCACAACATTTAGCTAACCATACATCTTTTGTAAAGTATGGCTTGGGTTTGCGTTTTGAGGTGTGGTCTGACTAAGATATTTTGTTGGCTTTGCTCGGAATTATTGCATGAGGAGGGGGAAATGAAAGGCAACACTTTACCCTCTATATGACTTTCATGACACATCATACAAGAGAGTGTCGGCAACTTTCTCTAACATTCTCTGCTGGGAGGTACAAAGATGTATATAAGCAATTGAGTAAGTCAGGGTAAGATGTTCAGTTGGCTGGTAAGATGTGAATGCTTCTGGGAGCATATTGATGGTCGAGTACACACCATATCTAAGCTGTGTTGGATAAATATGAAGCAGTTTGTCTAATGTGGTGTACTGGGTGATTCTGCGTGGTACATCTTGGCAGTGAGTCCTGGGGGTAATGCAGTGAAAGCTTCGCTCCAATTGTCTATTTCATGCCACCCAAAAGCCTTAGTGAAAAAACATTCCTGTAATTCACTGTTACCCATCTGTAATTCTATATGTTTTTTAACCTTTGGGACAAGGATAAACTGTGTAGCATTTGAAAGCAGGGGTAGGGGATTTGGAAGGACTATACACATCATAAAATTATAGATAGCCCAAAAACAAATTGCAGGGGTGTTTTTCTTTGAGTAGCTGGGTAACATCATAGACAACTCAAGCTTTAGTCTTGTATATTTCGTGTCACTAAGACCCCTCAGCTAAAAACATCCCCGTAATTCACTGTTACCCATCTATAATTCTATATAATATGCACAGCTCTCACCAAGCCCCATTAGTGTGAATGCTAAGTTCTAAATCTTTGCACCATATTTGACCCCTCCTCTCCCCGTGTGTAATTTTAGTACGGGGGATAAATATGGCGCTAAGGCCATGGAGTCATTTTTTGCACGGGAACACCTATCTTGCATCTCATTAATGCAAGGTAGGTTTCCACGTTCAAAAAATAACTTTAACTCCATAACTTTGGTGCTAGACTGGTCTAGCACCAAAGTTTGAATATGGAGTTCGTTTTGCACCAAATTTGCATTAAAAAACTACACAAATTTGGCGCAACACAAGTATATATATGCCCCTTGGTTTTTTCAATGTGTGTCTTGTTTTAACATGGCATTTGTAAAACTTTATTGTTGTGGGATGTGCTGGGCCCTCACCATTGTGACAAATTTTAGGAAAAAGCTAATATATTTTTTAGGTCTCAAAAAGGACACCTTGCAACAGTAATTTCTGGCACTGAAGAAAAATACGTTGTGTGACAGTTTCCTCCTTGTGAAAAAGCAGATTACAATCACTGTAAAGTAACATGGAGTTTTAGAGTGCGGAACTTGTCACCCATGACGGTATCCAGGTGATGAATAGGAGTGGGTTCTGCAAGTAAGATCAGTCAGTGAAGCCAGCCGGTAGATGGATAGAGAGAGAAATAGAATTGTAATCAAATAAAAGGTCTTGGTTAACCCCAGCCCTAATTAGGAGCCCAATTCTTAAGAAAGTCACAAAAGTGCACCCAGAGTATATGTCATTGCTATAGTGCATATTTGCATATTTCATGAATTCACAAGAAATCACCAAAGCAGACCACAAAATCATACTCTCAGAAAATATTTGTGAACTGTATTTTAGAACGAGCAAATATGTAGGTGTAGATTAGCTTCTGAAAATTTGTTGAGCGTTCAGAAGTTCACTTTCCATTTCACCACTTTTTTCCCAACCCTGGAAGAAGCATTACTTCTGACCCTTGTCAGGAGTAAATTTCCAACCTTTCTCAGAATGGGAAATGATTAGGGAAGACCTGATGAATACCCTTAAAACATGAGCACAGACTCAAAAGGGCGTTCCAACCGTTGAACTATTTCTTACTGCTACCTCCAGCCCCAGTATGTAGATCTGTGGTAAGGTGGCAAGATAAGGAAATTGCTAGTATTTAAGTCCTACTATAGTATTATCCCTGGCATAATCAGAGAGGCTATTATCAGAGCTCTTATATCATGAGGTTAATGGCATAAATTGTAGCCACACTAAGTGGCACCAAAGGGACCAGTAGCCTTTTTACAAGACAAATAGATTTATGAAGCAACCTGTCCCATGGACAGGCTGATATTTTACACCCATATGGCGTGGTAGTACTGTCCAGAAAGCTATGCTGAGGACATGTGGAGGCAAGCAAGGTTTTCATTAAGCAACATGTAACCCATTCTGCGCATGTCACGAGGGCTAGAACTCTGGATGCATGATCTTGTCCAGCCGTATGTGAAGGACATTGATAATTTCCCCTCCACTGTCTTTTCAACTTTTCACATGCTACAGCTGGTGTTGGATATGGTGGTCCGTCGGTACTTCTTTTAATTTGTCTGGTACACACTTACCCTGCTCTGCCAAGAGAACATACAACCACCAATCTACAAATCCACATTTCTCGTGCTTGAATGTTTAGTTACTCCACCTACCAAATGTGCTGTACTCAGTGACCTTGTCATGTATTGTACGGGAGTCACATTAACAATGCATTTCAAATATTGGACAAGGTCACAAAACACAGCAGCAGATGGGAAGTATGCTACACCTTAGGATAAGAGGTGGTTAGAATTTTTTTCAATTCCATTGTAGCTTATAAAGGAAGTATTTTAGTGTTATACGTGATGAGCAGAGTGGTACTCCTATCCCGATAGAAGACGTATCTTTGTGTTGTATTACTACTGTGTTTCTTTAGAAAGGATTTAGGGCATGAGTGTGGCCTAAGTGGAAAGTGTAAAACACTGAAATACTCCACAGAGGGAAATAGGCCGGTTTTTCCTGGTAGCGACAATAGCCCCCTTTTTTAGTAACCAATACATTTTTCCCAAGATAAATAAGAAACCCATGTGGGGGGTGAAACCCAATTTATGCCCACAGAAGCTTTTAGTAGTAAAATATTCACAAAGAGTAGGAAAATATCTGGGACTGCTAACTTCTGCGTCAAGAAAAGTCTAATAATGTGTTATGTTTGCATGGACAGTGTTCCAGTTTGGAACCTACAGGTGTTCAATGGCTGCCGCTCGAGGTCCTAGAGCAGTCAGCAGGGCATGTTGTGTGCTGTCCGTCCACATTACCAATAAAGGTTTTCTCTTCTAGTTTACATCCTCGACTTTCGTGTTATATTTTAGAACACATTTTTGGTGACAAGGAAAAAGGATCCCTCCACGGACAGTACCAGTACAACATTGACAAAACTGGAAAGAAAACCAGAGGCCGGAGGTCCTTGACCAAGACTGGAGGCCTGCTGAGACCAGGACTCCCTTCAAGCGCTGTGAGTTTCAAACTTCAAAAACTTTTCAGGCATACTTCAAGCACTGTAAGTTCGAACTTCAAACTTCTTATTGACTGTCCGCCACGGCCTGAAAATCCCCAACAAGCACACGCCCCTTGTTTACCTGCAATAGTTAACTGTGCAGCGCGTGCCGGCTGAACATGCATCAGCTTCATTTGTGGGACAATCATCCTGACTCCAGTATTAGTGCAAAAGGCCGTTTATTAAGACAGAATTGGCATAAACATTATGACATCTCACAACATAACATAATAAATCCTAAATATAATAACTGTTTTCTCCTTTCCCCCGTCCCCAATCTCACACCATAATGTCTCACACCTTCCTTCCGCCTTTCACCCTGTCACTCCCTTCCATCACCGTCATCCTCCTCACTTCCCTTCCGAAACATCCTTCAACCGCCACTTCATTCACCTGTTCCAGCCAACGGACCCCCAGATCTTCCTTCACCTGAAAACCTTATTCCTCCTCCCAAGGGGTGAATCCACCCTTATCTGACTCTCCACCCCCCATGTATCGCACCCCTGTAACCGAAACCCGTCCTAAACTGGCATCACCCACACCCACCTCTCCCTTTAACTGCAAGGCGGGTGGGTGGCTAAATGCTCCTTCCTTTCACCGTTATACGCTGGAAGAGGACGTCACTTCCTCTCCCAGCCCCCTAAATAACCTCAACCCACCACGTGAACCCCTTTACCCAACCCTGTCCCCCCTCCCTCCATCCCACGAAACTTCCCAGGAAAGACTAGTCTGCGACTAGTTTCCCCCAGGTCCCTCCCTCACGGGACAATCATCCTGACTCCAGTATTAGTGCAAAAGGCTATTTATTAGGATAGGATTGCCATAAACATTATAACATGTCACAACACAACGTATTAAATCGTTAACTTAATAACTGTTTTCTCCTTTTCCATCCGTCCTCAATCTCACACCATAGTGTCACACACCTTCCTTTCACCCTGTCACTCTCTCCCATCACCGTCACCCTCCTGGCTTCCCTTCCGAAACATCCTCCAACCATCACTTCATTCACCTGTTCCAACCAACCTACCCGCAGATCTTCCTTCACCTGAAAACCTTATTCCTCCTTCCAAGGGGTGGATCCACCCACATCTGACTCTCCAACCCCCCCATGTATAGTCACCCAGAAAACCCTGGTGGTGTTTTTCTGCCCCACCACCCACACACTGCTGAAACACAATCAACCCCAGCACTTCACTCACACCACACAGATTAATTCCACAACCTCCCCAAATCCTCCCTCATCTCCAACATGTAATAGGCAAGCCCAGCTCCGATAGGTGCACACCATCTGCCCGAAAAAGCCCCCTTTCCGCTTCCTTGAGCTTCCCATGGGACACCACATGAACGCCTCCTCCTGCACAAAAACCCTTCACTTTTCTCCGTGCTTTGTCGATAGATGCATGTTTAACTACCCCTCTCCATATCCTATGTGGAATGAATTCTGGCCACACCAACCGGCCCCAGAAAGTCTATGCTTGAGAATTTCCAGATCCCTATGCATATGTTGCAGCAGTGTAAGTCCCAATAACTGTACCAAATCGTTTTCCCCCAAGTGCAAGACCAACATATCCGGACATCCTTTCCTAGGCACCATCGTTGCTAGCCAAGGTAGTAAACTACCCCAAAGCCTGCCACCCTTTCCCCACCAGAGCACCTCATGCCATCTGCTAGGCAGTCCCAGGTTGCGTACATATATCTGCCACTCCGTGTATTTAGCCACCCAGTGGATGAACAAGTGGCCCACTATCCAGGTCACCGCTTTGCTACTCGTAGGGCCTCTCACGCACCGTAGGGGGAAAAAAAACATGTTAGACGCCATACCCGGAAGCCACAAACCTCCCCCCCTTCACACGTGCCTTCACTTTCGAACATAACGCTCACTACACCTGGACTTCCATTCCCCAATCTTGCGAACCTTCATCATGCCCCTCTCCAGATGCGTTGCTGATATAGCCGTCCCAATCCTAAATGAGTGGATCCCAAACACTGCCGGCTCTCGGGCTAGTGCCACCAAAGCTCTGCGCAAAACCCTCAAAAGCTGAAAAGCCGTGACCCTGCTGCCATCCTGATGATGAAACCCCCCCTTGCTTGTCCCCCAGGCACAACTGAAACACCTGCCACTCTCTCACAGGGCACACCGTCTCACAAACCCCTTCATTCGGCCATACCCACTTCCCTCTCCTGCCTGATCCATCTTGGACTTCCATAACCCTATCCCGAGGCAACCAGATTCCAACCTCACCTCTCCATATCGCACACCAAAATCACCTCCTAACCCTAGGGCCCCAGACACCCGGAATGCCCCAAAAAACATCCAAATCATGCACAAACGGAACAATGCCACCTCACACCTGTCATAGCAGCATCTATTCAGGCATCCCAAAATCTCCTCCAACAAATCAAATGTAATTGCTTCCCTCAGTCTGCTCCCAGTACCCACTTTCACCTTGCCCCCCTCTTTCAACACCTTGCCCAACATTTTGTCACCCACTGGATCGAAACCCCACAAGAGCTTCCCATAGAAGGAAAACGAGCCAGTTTGCCTGCAATGGTCGTTGGTGATAAACCTCTGTCGATTAGTTCTAGAACATAAAGCATGACCACTGCTTCCCTGTCCTGGCGATCTCAGTTTGTGGTCTTCCCTGTTCCCTCCTGGAATGCCTGAAAATCCTTCCACGCTAGCTGATAGCTTTTTATGGTAGACTCGGCTAAAGACATCTCCATCAGTCTACAAACTCTCAATCCCCCCACTCCCAGACTGCCATAGGGATCCACATCTGGACAGCCTCTGCTCCTGGTATCATACTGCGAAAGTGGTGCCACTGTGAACGAGACAACAAATCAGCAATAACATTGGTCACACTGGGCACGTGAGTCGCCTTGAAAATTATATTCTTCTGCCAACACAACAACATGAATCTCATCAACAGCCTCAAAGCCCTCAAGTCCCGAGCTCTCTGCTAGTTCACTAGCTCCACTACAGTCATGTTATCCACAAAAAAGTCCTGTTCTGCAACTTGTCACCCCATACAGCCAATGTCACCCGCAATGGAAAAAGTTCCAGGAATGCGATGCTGTGCCCCTGCCGCAGCCAATGCAGTGGCCAGCGCTCTGCACACCACCTGCCATTCCAGAACAAACCAAAACCATGCACTCCAGATGAATCAGAAAACATTTGGACCTGCCACACAACTTTGTCCTCCTGAAACCACATGGTTACCCAATTGAAGTCCCCCAGAAAGGACAGCCACACTCTCAGATCCGCCCTTATCACCAAGGAAAGTTGAATCATGTGATGCTGGAATGTGGCACCGGACATGGACAGGCCCAGAATGTACTCCCCCCTCCTCACCACTCTTTAAGCAAAGTTGAGAAAACCCAACAGTTTCTGTGCCCTTCGAAGCTCCAGGCGACCCACACTAATCACTTCCTTCAAAAAAGTCTGAATGTCCCTTACTTTCTGCCCTGACAATGTGGCTACCATGGTGGTCGTATCCAGCTCAATTCCCAGAAAAAATAATGCTGTATTGGGGCCCTCTGTCTTTTCAGGAGCCAAAGGAGCCCCAAACGTCTCTGCCATGTCCTCAACATTCCTTAGCGCCCGCCCATAAGCACCAGAAGCTGGTTGTCCCACAAACAAGAAGTCATCCAGGTAGTGCGTGACCGCCTTGTGCCCACTCCCTCTCATGAAAACCCATTGCAGAAAGGAACTGAAAGCCTCAAAAAAGAGCGCACGAAATGGCACAACCCATAGGCAGGACCCTATCCATATAGATGGCTCCCTCAAACTGCATCCCCAGCATGGAGAAACCCCTAGGATGAATGGGCAACAAAGGAAATATTGGTTTGATGTCATACTTCGCCAACTCCACTCTCTGTCCACATTGCCTGATCAGGCCAATGGCATCATCAACTGACGCGTATACCACTTTGGTATCCTGGGTGGCTATAAAATCATTGAGAGATGCCCCTTCAGGGCAAGATAAATGATGGATCAACCAGAAATCCCCTTCCTGCTTTTTTGGCACCACCCCCAGCGGAGATATCATCAGATCAGGTAGCAGCCATTCCGAAAAGGGGCTCACAATCCTTCCTTGCTCAGTTTTTTCCTCACTATGTCTGGAAGCTCCTTGGCTGACCACAAATTGTTAGCCCACCTCTGCCTTCTGGGTCCCTGATAACCCACCGAAAACCTTCCTTGAACTTCCACACCAGTCTCAACGCCGCATCCACTTCCGGATACTGCGCCAACCATGGCAAGAGCGCTTCCAATTTAATTGGCGTAGGAGCTCTTTCAACAAGCAGAGCCCTGCTGTTCTCTGCCCCTCTCCATCCTCCATTGTTCCTTAGGGCTGGCCAGTGTAAAGCATTGTTAATGTGGTGTCTGCCCCCGAACTTGGAGCATTCATGCTTGAACCTACAAGGGTTCCTGTTGCTAAATCCCTGATTGAAGTTCCAACATGCCCCTGCTGTACCTCTTGTGTAGGAACCCCTGCCTGCACTACTAGGTGTGGCACCCGCCCCTTGTAGAGCGGGACGCAGTTGAAAGGACTTGTATGTGATAGGTAAGCCGCTCGCCTTATGCTTTGAGGCTGTAGATTGCGTGGACGACATCTACTGCATCCATAAGTCCGAGTCCACATCCCCCCATGGCTTCTCAGGATTTACACTAACCCTCGCCCTGAATTCCTCATAATAGCTGAGCCAGGCAAATCCCCCAAAATGCATCTGGGCTTTCCTGATGATATCCATGTATTTGAACAAGGCAATGGCCCTGTCTGGGAATTAATCACAATATACACTAGCGTATTTCAGGGAGTGGATGTCCAATTCTCCATTGTAATGGGGACCCTGGGTCTCCTAGCCAGCTCCCACTCCTCTTCTTTTGACCCTTCCTTCACCTGTATGTTCCTATGAAGGAGTTTAAACACATCTACATACTCATGACGCCAGATTCTACCGTTCGTCTTGTCAGACAAATGGGACCCTAAAGGCAAGGATAAGCCCATGTATGGCAGGCGTTTTCTGTGACCTGTGTCCTCCTTAGCTTCCTTACCTATTGCCTCCCCTGCTGTGGCAGAAACCACCTGTGTTCCCAAAACCTCTACTCCGTCCGTCCCCTCAGCCTACTGCGGGGCCTTGCCATCTTTATCAATCACCCCAAACCCCACTCCTATCGATTTGCACTCCTTTGTCCCTGCACCCCCCCCGGCCCTCCCAGACCATCCACCAACCCTTCTTACCTGTCAGGAAAACCTCCTTGGGGGCCTAGCCGCATGCCCTCAGTCTTCTGCCGCTCTCACGTGCCTCCATGTGACTCCTGTAAGACACTAATCTCTGCCGCCTGTGAGCTACCCTTTCCACCAGCCCTCACAACCCGACTACCCTCCCCATCATCCAAAATCTCGCCATCCTCCCATTTATCACTTGCATCCTCATAATCCAGCTCCACCACACCCTCACCATCAAACGCATTATCCAAAGCCTGCTCTGTCACTCTCTCAGCTGTGGAGGTGCTCCTAACCCGTCACAAACTGTCTGCTCCTTGGGTGTCACACAAAACACGCAATCCTCGTGGTAGGGAGGGCCGTTGATAGCCCCCCTAGTTCTTCAGACCAACATCCCGGGGCCGTCATGCTCCCCGTTGGCGTCACCAACTTTCTGTCAGCCTTGTCTGCTGGCCTTGCGCCACCACCTGCCGGACCGCTCCAGCCTGGCGTGTCCACTACGCTATGGAAACCACAAGCCGCACTAGCTCCCTCTGCCTGACCTCTGTCTCCCAGCTCTTCCAGCACCCACAACCAGTGGCCCCTGGACCCTGTACTTTCTGGCCCCCTCTGTCTCGCCCCTTCATCAGTGTCCCTTTCACCTTCTTGACTTGTTGCTCCTGCTCCGCCCCGCTCTCTGGCCCTGCACAACCTTTCCCGAAGGGCCTCAGTCTCCTCTACTGCCCTGCACTGCTCCCTGAACCTAGCCTCCAACTCTGCAATCTCCTCACTACCTAGGCCCGCAGCAGGGCCCCTGCGCTCAGCGCCCTGCGAAACTTCGGCCGCACCATCCAAAACGCCTCCCACAACCCCACTCCCACTGTGCTCCCTAACTCCGCTCCCCCCAAATGTTTCCCTGTGAAACTGCCTCATCTGTGGGACTGCTGGTGTCTTTTCCTACCTGCTTCCTCTTTGTGCCTACATTCTGCCCATGAGCACCAGTATCCTGCTTACTACAGCTAGCTTTAGCCACCCTCAAATCCACAGAGCCCACAAGCTCCATGTCATCCCCTATCCCCTCATCCTGCCCCAACACCTTGGGCCTCCCCTGCAGACCCCATGAAGGGGTCCCCACTTTCCTCCCTGTCTACCCTCACTGCGGGTCCCCCAGGCCCTCAACCCCCATGATCAAGTGAGGCTCCTACGCCTCACTGGGGCTTTGGAACCCATGGCTGAGGGGAACCAGTCCTCCCCTCCCCCCCTGTTTTTGTGTAGCCTTGCGTTGCGAGCTGCATGCCACCACTGCAGCTGCCATGCCCTTTCCTGCAGCCCGGGTTGGCCTTTCCAGACCGAACCAGACCTCTCCCAGCAAACCAGGCCGCAGTAAATATGTGCACCCGGCTTCTCCCAGGACTAGGAGCGCAGCGCGCACAGCATCCATATCCTGTTGTGCAGCCAAACAAAAGCACCGGCCTAAATGAAAAAACTCACCCCCAAGTGAAAGAGGGAAGCTCTAAACACTCCTTCCTTTCACAGTTATACACCAGGAGAGGACGTCACTTCCTCTTCCGGCCCCCTAAATAACCTCAACACCCCACGTGAACCACTTTACCCAATCCTTTCCTCCCTCCCTCCATCCCACAAAACTTCCTGGGGGAAGACCGGTCTGCGACTAGCTTCCCCCAGTACCCTCCCTTCACAGCAGCCTTATTGGATTTCTACACTTGCAACCCTTCCACATGCTCTACTCCCAGTAAATAAACACACCGACAGTGTGTGGAAGCCATCTTTTGGGAAACTTGCTAATCTCACTTCAGCAATCAGCATGCCATTATAAAAAATTGATAAATGTGCTGACCTTATTCAGCAATAGGCACAACTGTATTTTAAACAAGCATTTGCATTGCAATGGGTCTCGGGTTTGTTCGAGTTAGAGCTATTAGCGTTGTAAACTCCTAACCGGACTTTTCTTGCCACATAAACTGAAAATAAAACGGTTTCACATAAGTGGGCTGATGGCTGCCATGAGCGCGAAGCAAACACACAAAAGGAAACAGAAGTTAGCTTGCAGTGAAACATATCAGTAAAAGTGCAACTATCCATGTAACCTGAAAAAGTGCAATTATCCATGTTACCGGCAAAAGTGCAATTATCTATGTAACACGGTCGATGTCATGCAAAGCACTCGATTACTGCCCAGCGAGATCGTGCTGCCTACAAAACAAAGAGAAAAAGTAGTCCAGAAACCATATGGAAAACATGGAGCCTGGTATGTTTTCAGAATCTGGCTGGTGCTCTCGAGGAGGGCTAAACACCAGAAAAGGCATGACATATGCATGCCTTTCACTAATTAAATCAAGCGAATTTTAAAAGGCAAGCCCACAAACCAACCAAACTGATGGGCATGGTTACAAGTCCGTAGAGAGATAATAACAGGGACAGAGCACTTTGCGCGTTCAACCCTAAAAATGTACATGCCATATTAGCACTTTGGCGATCGGCACACCATTTTCAATAAAGTGTGCTGTTGCTATGGGGCAATTGGCACATCTGTACTTTATAGAATGAAGTTGGTTGCCTGTCTACTCAGCTACAACAACTGATACGTATAACTTTAGTCCTCTTATGGCCATCTTTTAATGTTTAATTTCATGGTTGCTCGCAAATATTTTCCCATGGGGCAAAAAGTTTGGTCTGTGATGTGGCTGAGGGTCGCATTGATGCCAGTATGGCGGCATGGAGGTTTTTTGGTGGTAGTGGGAGTTTGGCCTTAAGGTGAGTGTAGATGAAGTGAAGCATATAAACCTTAATGGCTGAATGCACAATGAGAAACCAGAAAGCTTGGGATTAATCCTAACTTCCCCACATAACCAAATTTGTGTGATCCTGTTTTATTTCACTTTCCCTCCTTTTTCTTCATTATCATGTATACCTCGAGATACATGACATGAGGAGATATGTGCTGTACAAAAACGTTGCCTGTGTTTGAGTGGCCTCTAATCCTTTTATACATAAACAACATTATAGTTTATTAAATCAAAGAGTGGGCATAACTACTGACTTGCCTCTTAGTTCACTATTAGCTTTGTTGTAAGGGTGGCGGGGAAGAATGAATGTTTCTAAATTCATATTTGAAAACTATCACTTTTAAAAAATACCTCTCAATGCACTGACATAATCTGATGTACTTAGGTGAAACTATTCTGCTTGTTAATGTAATGCACTTTTTGAATTTTTGAGACTTTATCATATTTTCACACTTTTGGTGTAAAATGTCGTCAAAAATGAAAATGTTCCTAAAGTTAAGCGGTGCAGGACACCCTAGTCACTTCCTTTCTTTAACTTCAAATAGCCTTTAAATAAATGCTTGCCTGTTTTTTTTTATCTTTCTGATGTTAGTGCTGAGTCAAGTAAACAGCAGCCCAGTGCTACTGTTGACCGGTGGGGTGCATGTAATGGTCAGGAGGGTCACATGTGGCCCCAGAGCCGTACTTTGAGTATCACTGTTCTATTTCCTCCATTCTACAAATATTCAAGTTTCATAAACTTTATAATATGCAGAAGGTAAACTTCCCTGCATCTTTCCTTGCTGAATCTGGAATTATTAAACTTAAGTGGAAGCACTGGTTCAAGAACTTCAATAGTTACATTATAGCAAATGATGGTGAAAAGTTGAGCCCATCCAGAAAAACCTCACTGTACAATTGTTTAGGTGCCGAAAGTCAAAGGATTTTTGATCTGTTACCAGTTGTCACACGTCTACCAGAGTAGAAGTGGAATGATTATATTGAAGCTGTACGCAGGCTCCAAGACCATTTCAGAGATGATACTAACATAATAGTGGAGCGCCATAGATATTGTTACGCACAAACAGTTGCAACATGAATCTATTGATGATTTGTTAGCTGAATTAAGAGTACTCTCCACTACTTGTGAATTCAATGGCAATTTAGATACTTATAACAGAGATCAAATTGTTGTAAATTGCCATGAGAGACGTACTCAGGAGAAGCTGCTGTGTTGTTGTAATCCTAATCTTCAAGAAACCTTAGAGATTGCAAGGGGTATCAGTAATGGCTTCAAACGAATTAAACAAGAGCAAAGAATATACTAACCTAGAATCAATTAATGCAGTCCTTACCAAAACCAACAGCACAGCAAGGAAAACAACAGAAAAGATGGAAAATCTTTACCTTCAAATGCTATCACTTCTGTAAACAATGTTGTATGTTTTTGCTCCACTTCACATTTGGAAAGCTTCAAGAGTTGCCCAGCGATTAGTAAAATGTGTCTAAAGAGCAAGAAATGTGGTCACTTAAAAAGAGTCAGTAAGAACTTTCATAAAATGTGTTTCATTGATGAGGGAGAAATCCGGAGGGAGCATAACACCTAGGCAAAAGATTCAGATAGCAGGGTAGTACTTTCCATCAAAATGGTGAATGCTACACAAAATGCTATTAAAGGTGGTGATCCAGTGTGTGATGTGGAACGAGCAAGTGTTAAACTGTCATTGTGGATTAAGGCTCCCCTATCACCACCATAACAGACCAATTATTTTGGAATAATTTTGATGAAGTCAAGCTAAGTCCCCCAGATATAAGCATGGTGGCTTTTGGAGGTCATATTGACATTGATTTCATGGGATTTTTCCCAGAAGTGATCACCTTCCAAAATAGATCAATTTCAACTAAGGTGAATGTGGCCAAGAAGGGTTACAACATATTGGTTTAGAAGGATCAGGTGCTTTTGGTATGGTTTTGAGACCTGGCACAGAACATCCCATTTCTTTAGTGTCTGTTCCACCTTCTACTATGCTACACCAAGAACTAAGTGACCTATTGAGTGTCAATGCTTCATTGTTTGATGATCATTAGGGAGTGGTCAAGGGTTACAAACATAAGATTATATTGAAAGAGGATGCTTTACCTATGGTACATAAAGCCAGATGTGTTCCGCTGACTTCAAGAGGTCAATTGAAGAATAATTTAGATAAGTTGTATTTGGTAGAAGTTATTGAACCAATGGAGTCTTCCCAATGGATTTCACCGATTGTCGTGGCAAAAAACTAAAATACAGAGATGAGACTGTGCGTCGACCTCAGGTCATTAACCTGGAACATTCTAATAGACTGTTTTCCGTTTTCCAAAATTCAAGAGATGCAAGCTTAGTTGGGGAGGGTGAACGTGTTTTCCACAATAGATCTCAAAGCTGCCTATCACCAGGTGGAATTGTGCGAGGAATCCAGATCACTAATTGTGTTTAACACACCATTTGGTGCTTATAGATTTTTACAGCTACCCTTTGGCTTGCCCTCAGCTGCATCCATTTTTCAAAAGTTGATGTATAAACTGTTTGAAGGTAATAAGCAAGTAATGGCGTATCAAGGCAACATTTTAGTGTATACATAAAATAAGATTGATCATTTCAAGGTCTTCAATGAGGTTTTGAACACCTTGAAAGACCATGGATTTACTGTTAAGAGATACAAGTGTAAGTTTATGGTCCTCGAAATGACGTATTTAGGACACGTCATTTCAGGAAAAGATATCAGGCCCAAGATGGATTTATTCAATGCAACCAAAATGAGCCCACAACCTGAGAACAAGGATCAGCTTAGATCTTTCCTCGGGTTATGTGAATACTATCCCAGATTCACCTAGCATTTCACCCTTCAGACTGAGCCACTTAGAAGCCTTTTACGTAAAGGAGAAACATTTGAGTGGGATGTCAAGGAGGGTGATACATTTAATAGGTTCAAAGAACTGATTGTGCTTGCCCTGATACTTAACGCTTTTAGAGATGATGCTGTGTCATTCATTACAGTGGATGCCAGTGGGGTAGGAGTAGGTGCGGTCCTCTCACAAATGGTGGAAGGAAAAGAGAATACTATAGCATTTGCTTCAAGAAGGTTGTTGCCTGCTGAACGCAGCCATAGTACCATTGAAAGAGCAGCATTGATGTGTGTGTTGGCCAGTTGCCATTTCTCGACTTACATCACTGCTCAAAGACCATAAGCCATTAGTGTACTTATTATCTGAAAAGAACTTAAATCAGGCCAGTCCCAAACTAGTCAGGCTTTTGGCGAGAATGTTCAAATATAATTTTAAGGTTAGGTGTATTCCTAGGGGAAAAACCTTGAAGGCATATTTCTTATCCAGGAGCCCGGTAAAAGACATGGAAGATACAATAAAAGAGGAGGATGTGGAGTGCATAGTTGGCAAAGTAGATGGAATGGTGGATGCTGTAGGAATTATTTCATATCAGGAATGAGAATAGAAGTCTAAGGAAGATGTGCGTCCGGTTGCTTTGAGGAAGTTTAATACAGCAGGATATCCTAATGAAAGGAATTTAGCTGAGGAATCCAAACCATATTTTAAGATTAAGAATGAATTATCGGTGGAGGGACGTTTAGTATTATGAGGAAACTTGTTGATACCCCTATAGATCTCAAAATGCAGTTGGTAGAATTGGCACATTAAGGTCATGTAGGCATGACAGGTACAAAGAAACAGATACGCAGCTCCTATAAGTGGCCTGGCTGAAGGGATTGTGAGTAGCTATAGAGGTTGCAACCAAGCTTACAAGTCATGAAGGTGTGCAAAACCCTGTTATGTCTACTAGAGCTCCTGAGAAGACCTTGAGAGAAGTTAGGCCTGGATGACATACGTGCCAACATGAGGTATGCATTGGTGATTGTTGATTATTTGACTAAATGGATGGAGTGTGAATTCATGAGCGAGCCCAACACAATTTTTGTCATTGAATATCTGCCCAAATTGTTCAAAATTGATTGTGTCCCTGGAGCATTAGTGACAGACAAGGTGGTACAGTTTAATTCCATTACCACAAAAGCGTTTCTCAGTTCATTTGGCATCAAACACCTTTCTGTGGCTTTGTATAATCCATAGGGCAATGGATTGGTAGAGAGGGTCAATAGAATAATTAAGAGGAGCATTCAGATTGCTTTGTCTTCTGGCAGTAATGTAAGGAAAAGTGTCCAAGAAAGGTTATGGAGTTCTCTTAACACCCCCCATATGTCCACACGAATCTCCTGTTTTGTACTGCTGAGGGGTAGACAGTCTTCTTCTGAACTGTCACCTGGATGGGTGTTGGATAAGACCGGTGCTGAAAAGAAACTACTGGACCTGGAAGAGGTGCGAAACCAAGTGGTTGAGGTACAAAGGAAAAGTAAAGAGAGGTATGATGAGATGAACACAGTGATGCAATTCGTGGTGGGGGATTTGGTGAAAATCAAAAGACCCCATGGTAAGAAATAGAAAAGTTCAAGATTTTTCCCAGCTACCCGTGTAGTGAGAATTTCTAACATGCCATAATGGTGGAGAATGGAAAGTGGTGGAGCCAGAGGTGTGATGCGTTAGTAAAGGATATGGGAGATATTACAATGGCCGGCTTAGAAGACAGATTCTTGGGAGGAGGGGTGGATGTGAGATGATGCACAAAAAACAAGCATGGCTCAAACTACTAATGTCAGGCTTCAGACAGCTGGAGGTGATGTGGTAGGTGTGTATTTTCCAGGAGGCACTGAGGTAGGGCCTGCCATAGGTATGGTGCCATACAATAGGGAATCCACTAATAACTTGTCTTTAGAGTCTGCGAGGAGAACGAGCAGAGGAAACACAACTCTACCAAAATACTTACAAGACCATGGCCCTCATTATGAACCCGGCGGTGTTTACCGCCGTGTTCAGGCTGGCGGTCATTTAACTGACCACCAGCCCCCCTGGGACCTCACCGGCCCCATAAACATTGTTTCCGCCTGCCGGCCCAGCAGAATGCCTGGCCGGAATATTGACGGTGGCTCCATGCCTCTGTGCGGCAGGTGCAGCTGCACCCGTCGTGCAGATCACTGCCCGATTTCCTGCGTGATGGGGCACGGCACAGGGGCCCCTGCACTGCCCATGCCAAGTGCCCCCAGAGTAACCCCGGAGCACCCTTCCGCCAGCCGTTCCTTGGCAGGTTCCCCCACCAGGGAAAGGCTGGTGGCTGTAGGGCTCATTATCCGAGGGGCAGCAGCTCTGCCCAGTCGGATAATGATTCTGTCCACCATCAGGCGGCCTGACGGAGGCAGACTGGCGGTGGAGGAGGGCTGCCTGTGTTCATTATGTAGCGGTCTGGGCCACCATCCCGGATGGCAGTATTTACCGCCACCGCCGGCATGGCGGCCCAGACTGCCAAGTTCATAATGAGCCCCTATGTTTTGAAGTAGACAAGTGACATTCTGTTTAGGTAGTTTGTGTTATATTGCCTTTAGCTCTATTCTGTTCACGTGCTCTTCTCTTGTGTTTTTCACTACTTTCTCAAAGTATATGTTTTACAGTTATGCTTAGACATTTTTACTATTCATATTTAGAGTTGTGAACATATCTAATAATTTCTGTTGTAAAGGAGGAAGATGTGTGTTATGTTTGCATGGAGGGTGTTCCAGTTTGGAACCTATAGGTGTTCCATGTTTGCTGCTCGAGATACGCTGTTCAGTTGATCCTAGAGCAGTCCCCATGGCATGTCATGTGCTGTCCGTCCACAATATCAATAAACATTTTCTCTTCTATTTTACATCCTTGGTGTTCATGTTATATCTTATAACGCGGTCTTAAGTGCACCAAGGGCATAAAAGGGAACAAACTGGAAGAATCAGTGGAGTGCTTTTGAGTATGAAGTCAATGCCACTGTGAAGAAAGGCACGTGCAATCAACAATTACCCATCCCACATTATCATATGCTTTTTTTAATTATCCAAGGAGAAGTAACAAAAATCTATGCAAAAACTAAAAAACAATGCTCTACTGGCAGCAGCAGGTGCTCCTTGCTTCACAAGAACAGCAGTCCTCCACAGAGATATAGGCAAACTCAACGAAAAATTGTACAAATGACTTTATCAAAAAGGATACCCACTGATCAAGAAACTTACTGTCATTTCGGCAAACCCTTTTGACCCCTACCTGTAGCCCACCACAGCACTATACCTCTAAATCAAGTTACCTATTACAATATGTCACAGAACAATGAGAAGTCAAAAATAGTGACTAAATAAATCAAAGTTGAGAACGAAGTGATCAGGCTCAAACCTCTGCATCCAAACCCACTGCTATTAGATCGAAACTGACAGCCAGAGAACAGATCTAGTCAGTGGGGGAAACAATTAGAGTGCGAGATGGAACCATGATGAGAGTTCTCTTTCTTTTTTTTTCTAATATCCAGAATCTTTCGTTTTGAGAAACAAATAGGCCCAGGTTTATGAGGGCCTAGCACCATTCCAACACCACATTAGCGTAATTTCTTTTACCCTAATGTGGTGTTGGAAGACCAAAAAAACCACACCATATTTACAAAGTGGCGCAATGCTTGCATTGCGCCAATTTGTAACCCCTTGTGCTACACTATGCCTGTGCCGGGCATAATGTATGCAAGGGGGGCGTTCAGGCGCTGTGGGGGGGGGGAAATGGCGCAGAGAAAGTTAAGAGATTTCTATGCGGCATTATCAGCATTTTTAACCCCTGCTAAAAGGCTCCCATTGTTTTCAATGGGCCTCTAGGTGCTTAGCAGGATTAACGTCATAATTTTTTACGCTAATCCTGAAAAGTGCCGGACTAGCGTAAAAATTATGACATTAGTCCCCCTGACTACCGCCATGGTGCACCATATTTTAAATACAGTGCACACATGGTGGTGTTGGGGGGGGGCATAAGAAAAGTGGTACGTTTCATAAATCATAGTCTTTCATGGATCGAGACCGGAACAGAGTGCTAGATTAAATACGTTTATTTTTTGAAGACTTTGAATATCTGGCCATGTAGTTAAACACACCAATCATTGCTTGTGAAATCCTTCAAAGAGAAATAAGTAACTTTTGATCTCTGTACCCAGTTTTAATTCCTCATTTGGCCAATCACGTTACAGGAAGTGTTTAAGCGTTGTGCGTGAAGAGTAGGGGAAATTACTCCTTGTGGGGCGCTGAGATTTTGAGATTGTGTAGCAGTGTTTATGCCTGGATTGGATTGAAAAGAAGAAGAAGTAGGCAGTGGTCTACCAGTCCTATGAGGGAATAGGTTCCACTTCTTTGGTAAGTATTATCCCACTCCATCTGAAGTCTATATTTTCCTTGAGTAATAATATATGAAATGTAATTCATTACAGCAACTATGTGGCTTTTGTGAACAGGATATTACAAATAGGACACAACATGACCTTCTGAGTGATTATACACAGTATATACATTATGTACATTAGACGAATGATAGTATAAACAGTTTAAGCAGAGACTGAAGTATTAGCGGCAAAGGGATTTTATGAAAGGGTTCCCAGCTTTACAATGAACACTTTTAAATAGTGGAAGAGAACGTTTGGTCCTGAACTGGGCCTGTAGTACTTGGCCTTTGAATAGCTGTACTTGGAAGCATGTTACACTTCTGACAGTGTTTGCCAGCAGCCACATTGAGGTGTGTACCCCCCGATACTGTCATACCTTTAAGTGGTGCTACTTCCCTAACCCACCAATTGGTGTTTTGTTCCCACGATCCCACAGCACTGCGTTTCTGCAGCGTTGCCATGTCTTGCAATGGCAAGCTTCACTTTTTTTCCTTGGTATCTACTTATTCACTTTCTTTCGACTAAGCATCGTCTTCTGCATTCAGCAGCAGTGCCTCAGAGCTGAGTTACCTTCCTGGGTGAAGTCTTTTCTCTGCAAAGTCTTTCAAGGTAATGCAGAGCTCAAGAGCATGATAACTTCCTAGATGAAGCAGTAAAAAAGATGACTTACCTTTGGTGTTATTTCTGGAGGATACTAAGTCTTCCTGCAGGCTCCTTACCTCAGGAATATCCTCCTGGTACCACACTGGATCCAAAAGATTTTTCCTCAGGAAAAGCTCTCCAGCCAGGTAGCAGCACGTGGTATCAATAACAACCTCACCCACTATACATATTATGCACCGAATGGGGCGCTAACATCAGTTCCTGTAGCTTATGCTGAGCTCCTATGAGGCATGCGAACAGTAACTGAGAGAGCTTCAAAAACAGAAACAAATGCATCTCTTGATACATCTGCATAACTTGAGATGATATTAATAATGGAACTATCTCATGAGGAAAGGCTCAAGGACCGTGTGGAATCTATGGGAAGATCTAGTAGCCACAACAAATATTCATTCCCCAGTTAATCAACGTTTTCATCTCCTTTCTGTAAATTCCTCACCTTATGAATGAGTTCCAAAGTAATAACTCCCTGGGAGTTGGAGGTTAACAGAGCCATGACAGAGACTCCAACCTTAGGTGCTTGAGGCGTGAAACAATGTTTTGTAAATGTATGCATGGGTTACCAGGTGGCCACCCAGCAGACATCATCTATCAAGACGCATCTGTTGAGATAAGTGATTGGACACAGTACTGCAGAAGGCACACGGCATTGACAGTGCAAAGGGCTAGGCATCTGGAAGCAATAAAGTTTAGGCCTACAGAGTCTTCCTTTTTTCGACTCTCAATCTGGAGGGGCCAAAGGAAAAGCATTTGCGTTCAGCTTAGTGGAAAACAACCTGGACTCTTGCGACTCTCCAGAGAAAGATGCAACAACAAAAAGTTTAGATCACCAGGTACAGGCCTGTGCCATTTAACAATTTGTCATGTACGGCTGGGCCAGGAAGGTTTTCTTCAATGCTGCCAAAATGGATTCCAATCTGCCAAAATGGGACTCTAATAGTCAGGGTCAGATTGGGATCATAATTAGGCCCGGGTAGTCCCAAAAAAGTGGCCCACATTCCTGGACAGCACCCTTTCATGACATGCTGTTTGCTTAGTCTCACTAGACTAATTTTTAGATAAATGTGACAGAGGCGAGGGTCAGGTGAAGCGCACAGCTGCTATAGCACCAGCAACAGAAATGTGGAGGCCAAAGGCCACAAAATCACTTCACAGAGTCACCTCCTTCCAGCCCACCATAATTTCAGGGTGATCGCCTGGCAGAGGAGGGGTTAAGAAAAACACATTGCTGCTTCTCTACAGGGTTGGGGTAAAAATGATCCAATGGTCACAAAATCATCTGCCCGCCCCCTCTCCTCCAGGGAGGCCCTGCATACAGCCATACCCTGAATGTAATGGCCCACCGGGAATGGGGTCCAGAGAAAAGAGATTGCTTCTGGGGATCTCTCTCCCGCAGGGGGCCGAGGTGAGAATGGCCCGAGAGCAAGAGCAACGCCTGGCCCATAGCGAGGCCATCTCAGCCTAACCCCTCCCTCGCCCATCATATCCTAAAGCGTGATGATCTCCTGCCGCGTGCCGGTTAACAGAGGCCCTAAAAAATGGCCCACAGGTCACCCTTAGGCATTGGCCAATCGGCCAATGCCCAACTGCTCGCCTTACCAATCCGACCCTGCTAATAGTGCTCTTTTGAAAGGTAGCAGAGGCTTTGAAACTGCAGAGGACAGTTGCAAGGTTTCTGATAAAATTATAGACTTGGTTGGTAAGTGGAGTCAATTCCAACGTTTCAGCTGCTTCTTGTACCACCAAAGTCAACAAAGAGACTTCTTCTGAAGAAGGCACAGAGGATTAGAACATGTCCCTTTCTGAAAGGTGTGTTCACACCACTTGCGCTTTGTAAATTCAGGTCAACGCCGGCACCCATACTATAAGATGGGAGGAAATCACCAATCTCCAAGTCATCATCGTCTATGAAGTCACTTGACCCGATTTGGAGTTTGGTGGGCAGGGTACTCCATTGCAAACACAACAAAGTACCCTGTCCACCAAATCCTAAGTCAACCCATCTCATTTAGAGATGGGATGAACTTACGTTTTCTGTTAACGGAGCTCTTGTTGTCTCCATTGACAGGAAACAGCCTCCATTGAAAGGAAACTTCCTCCAATGACCCACAGAATAAGGGCTCTTGGAGGAAGGCCATTCACCACCGCCTTCTGTAGAGTGGACAGGAGTAATGTCATTTTTTTCCTGTATCTCACCAAGAGGGCAAATAGATTCTCTTCCAGGGAATCTTCATTAATAGTCATAAGCACTGAAAAGTTCTATCAGCAGGATATCAAGGCGCTAGGGAGGGTCCTCAGAGATCAGTTGAAGAGCCAGGTCTTGAGGTCGTTCTTGAATTAAGGCAGCGATGTCGACTGTCTGAGGTGCGGTGGTAAGGTGCTCCAACCTTTAGCTGCCAGGTATGAGAAAGATCTTCCTCCAGCCGAGGACTTCTTTATGCGCGGTACGTTGGCGAGCGACTGTTGAGATGAGCGGAGAGGTCTGGAAGGGGAGTACCAGGTGATGGGGTGGTTGAGATAGATGGGTCCGCTGTTGTGGAGGGCTCTGTAGGCGTGTATGAGGAGTTTAAAATTGATCCTCTTCTCGACGGCGAGCCAGTGGAGATTCTTCAGGTGTTCTGTGATGTGTTCTCAGCAAGGGATGTCTAGGACTAGTCTTGCAGCTTGTTTATGTTCTTCTTGGAAGATCTAGCATAGAAGGCATTGCCATAGCCGAGTCTGCTTGTGATTAGGGCGTGTGTCACAGTTTACCGGCTGTCGATTGGTATGCATCTGACGATCTTTCAGAGGAGTCCGAGGGTGTGGTAGCAGGTGAAGGCAACGGAGTTGACCTGCCTGGTCATTGTGAGCGTTGAGTCGAGAATGATGCCAAGGTTTCTAGCATGGCCTCTAGGGATGGGGATCCTGCCAAGTGTAGAGGGCCACCAGGAGTCATCCCAAGCTGACGGGATGGTTCCAAGATGAGGATCTTGGTTTTGTTGGAGTTCAGCTTTAGGCAGCTCTCCCTCATCCAGGTGACGACTGCTTCCATCCCATCTCTGAAATTCTTTATGGCTGTTGAGGAGTTCTTGGTCAGGGAGAGGATCAACTGGGTGTCATCAGCATAGGAGACGATGCTCATGCCATAGTTACTGACAAGGGGGACAAGTGGGATCATATATATGTTGAATAGCGTGGAGCTCAGTGATGATCCTTGGGGTACTCCACAGCTGACCTCAATGGGTTTTGATAGGTGTGGCGGGAGCCTGACTTTCTGTGTTCTGCCTTTTAGGAAGGAGTGTATCCATCGAAGGGTCCTGCTGCATATGCCTGCTGCATGGAGTCTGGCACATAGTGTACGGTGGGGCACTGTGAAGGTGGCTGAGAGGTCCAGTAGGATGATGGCTGATGTTTGCCTGCGGTTGAGGAGCGAGCAGATGTCATCTATGGCTGCGAGCAGCGTGGTTTCAGTACTGTAGTTGGCTCTGAATCCTGATTGGGAGACATACAGGAAGTTGTTGTCCTCTATGTGTTGGTGTAGCTGAGTGTTGATTGCTTTCTTGTTGACTTTAGCTGGGAAGGGTAGCGGTGAGATGTAGTGGTAGTTCTTGAAGTCCGTCGGGTAGGCTGTGGGTTTTTTTCAGAAGTGGGCGAATCTCGGCATGCTTCCAGTCTTCGTGGTAGGTTTCTGACTCTAGGGAGTTCAGGTGCTGCCCTTGTTGAAAATGTAGTGCAGGCAGGGGTCAGTCAGAGATTCCCAAGTGGATGCTCCTCAAGATGGTGTGGGTATCATTTGTCGTGAGGGGGGTCTAGGCATGCAGTAGCTGTGGGGGTTTGGCTGGTCCTGGCAGGGAGGTTGTTGATGGGCTCAGAGAGCCATGGGGTCCAAACTTTCGTAGATGTTTTGGATCTTCCAGTGGAAGAAGGTGGCCAGTCTGTGGCAGAGATCCTGCGATGGAGGGATGTCTGTGGTCTCAGCTTGTGGTTTGGTGAATTCTTTGATTACGTTGCGGAATTCTTTTGTGTTGTGGGTGGTGGAGTTTCACATCATTTCTTTAAAAGGTAAAGAAATGAAAGACAGAATTAGCCAGTAGGCTGCAAGCAATACATTCAGCTTATGCAAATGGAACACTGCCTATAAGAACCTTACACTACCCTCAGCATCCCATCATTCCCCACAGGTTACAGGTCTGGTGATTTTTACAGCTCCTGGAAACAGGCTCCTGGCGCACAGAACTCTGCCTTTTTTTGCAAATATCCAGAGAAATGATTTATACCAACTTGTTTTCAGGTTTTTACACAACGTCCTTTTAGGACCAGATTAATTTTAAAGCATTTTTCCACCTCAAAATAGTGATTTTCTGTCAGAATGGCTTCACTTTTTGTGAATGGCCATCCTGTGAAAAGAAGATGGTTCAAACAGATCCACACAAGGTCTCTATGCACAGCCTTCCAGAAGATCATCATCCTAATCCAGGCAGAAACTGTACAAAAAACTCTCCAGAAGAACACTCAGAGACAGTAAAAATAAAATAAGTCTGCAGGGATTACAGGAAAAAAAGCAAAAGAAGACAACAGGAGAAGACAACTGGTTCCTCAAGAAGCCATGATAGTCAGTCTATCACCAGAGCACTTTCCTCCCACTTTAAGGACTCCCCTAGAGGCAGATCCAACGACAGAAAGCATCAAGGGGAGAGATATCGATCCTGATCGATGTTGAGTAATATCATGTTGAGGACTAAGACATCAAGGAACCTGCCTACTTGTTCACCGTCAACAGGTACTCCATCGAAGTGGACATCGAGGCAGCATTCAACAGCACACAGTCAAACAACATCAAGGAAAGTGTCAACATCGAGAACCCCTCAGTCAACGGCAAGACCACTACTGTCAACGTCACGTCCCACTCCATCGACAACGTCACCACTACCATCGATTTACCCTCCATTGACATCACCAAATTCAAAGTCGAGGCATCTACAGTCAACGTCAAAGACACCGCCGTCTACGACAGAGCAACTCCCATCAATGTTGAGACTCCCTTAGTAGACTACAGCACCAAGGTCGACGTTGAAACAGTTACCATCAACATCAAGACACCACCACCTGCACCTAAGCATCATTCGTAAACGTTGAAGTAGTCACCGTCGAAGACTTCATTGTCATATCAGTCGCAGTGAAGCCTAACCTCTATGACGCCATGGTCTAGATCTCCATCAAACCACTTGTCACAAAGATAGTTACACAGCTTAAGTAAGCAAAGAAGTGGTGCTCCTGGCTCAGATTAGTCTTGCACATATTCACCCTCAAAGAACATGCCACAGACAGTCTGTTTTATCACGCTGTCTCCTTTGCCAGTCTCATCTATTGGACTGTTAGGCGAAGTTACTTCTGCTCCATACCCAGTCAGATAGATATCCCCTCCAAGGAGACAGAGATCACAGAGGAGGAGGTATCAAACTTGCTCTAGATCTACAACTAGATATAAAAGAGCATTTATTGCAAGATTTACCTCTTCTTATTCAAGATGATCAGGTAGAAGATCAGCAAGGTCTCAAATTCACCATACGAGATATTCACCTTCAACTACCTCACTATCTTTTATAAGAGGTTATTCTCCAACAATGACGGAGACTTCTCCAGCAACAATCTCTCCATTAGACACACTCTACACCTTTAATGATGTATTAGTAAAAGAGGCTATGAAACTGAACATCATGATGCCCACCCCAACTACTTCGACTTCAGTCATCTTTGAGACTTAACACCAGAGAATCCCTTCTAGACCTCTATTGCCTTTGGTCTCAGGTCTTTTAAAACCTGCATTGCAGTTATTCTTGACGTCTGCTTTGATTAGGTCTTTTACTTCCAGACTTAAAAATAAGTACAAACCACCAGATCAGGACCCATTTTTTAAGGAAAGATCCTACACTGGATTCAGTGATTGTAGCAGCAGCTAAAAAAAATACATGCAGTTGCTTCTTCTTCTACTATCCAACCAGATAAAGAAAGCAAAAGGATGGACTCCTTGGGCAGAAAAATGTGCAGAACATCTACAACAATCATTAAGGTGGCAAGTGCAACAGCTCTCTTGTGAAGATATGATTGCTCCCTAAGGGACTCATTACAAAAATACGCTGACAAACTCCCCAAAGAAGAAGGATAAGACTTCCAAGACATCCTTAGTGAAGAAAGGCTAGTCTTAAATGAAATCATTTGGCAGCAGCAGATTATTCTGACTTGGGAGTTCATAGGTACCACCTTTGCATCTCTATAAAACATAATTCTTGGCGGAAACTGATGGGCCTAAAACCTGAAGCGCAACAGGGGATTGCTAAATTACCATTCTCAGGCTCAACATTACTCAGCTCACATGCGGCTGAATAAATAAATGCGTGGCCTGGAAAAGAGGAAGGAGTTAAGAAGGTGATTCAGACCTTATGACAGGCATTACTTCCCTCAGAGGCTTCAAAAGACTCGTTGGTTGCACCAACAGCAGCAGCATGTGAGGCAACTGTACCACCAAAGGAAATCTTCTAAAGAGAGAGGAGGTCTCCACCAACCACAAACTGCTTCAGTGAGAAAACCTTCAGCAAAACAATGGTTTCCTACTTCCTCCTTTTCTATTGCCTACACCAGTAGGATTAAGTATAAGCAATTGTGTCCTAGAGTGGTGCCAAATAACCAAAGACAAATAAGGACAAATGAGTCTTGAATATTGTGCTAAAGTGATATTATCTACGTTTCAGATCCCTCCTCCTTCAATGCCACCAACCAAACCATCAGACTATCAGATAGATCTGTTGCATATAGAGGTCATCACATTGATGCCGATATTGCAAGGGAGAAGGTTCCTTGCTATCAAAAATGATTGGGAATTTACTCTGTGTACTTTCTGGTACAGCAGAAGGGACCCAAACAAGAATTCAGATCCATACTAGACTTAAGAAATCTAAACAGATTTATAAAAAATGTCAGCACCCTGGATGTTTTCAAAATGCATGACTGTTGTAGCAGTACATATAAGAACGCAAGAGAAATTCCACTATCCCTATCTAGATGACTGGTTAATAAAGAGTCCATCCACAGAAACAACTCTAAAGCATTTCAAGATATGTTTGGACAAGTTCTCACAACAAGGTCTTCAAGTCTACATAAACAAATCAATAGTACATCCTGTCCAAATTATACACTATCTGTGTGCTATCCTGGATAGCCAAGTGGCAAAAGTGTATCCTTCAGAGGAGACACTGCCATCTATTGATCTGAAGTCTCTCACTATGTTACAAACTCTCATCCTTCTGCCGACAAACATTGTCCCTACTGGGATCAATGGCATCTTGCAAAATCGTAGTTCCTCATGTCAGACTGCACATGACACCACTAGAAGAGTGTCTGGTAGATCAGTGGAATCAGTCCTCAAACAGCTGGGAACAGAAACAAACGTTGTCAAAGTAGTCTCTTCCATGGCGGACCAAGTCCAAAAATCTGAAAGTGTGAATCCCCTTCTATCAAGATCTCCCACCCCAAACTATTGTCACAGATGCTTTCCAAGGACCGGGTGCTCACCTGGGTCACTTACAGACTCAATGAATATGGTTTAACAAAGAAGGTTCTTACCATATCGATCTCTTAGAACTTAGAGTGGTCCACCTAACATTGAAGTCCTTCCTTCCTGCAATAAATACAAACTTGCTGTTAGTTCAGACAGACAATACTACAACAATGCATTATCTCGACAAACAGGGAGGGACACATTCCAGACCTCTGTCACTTAAATCACAAGGCATATACAAAAGGCTCATAGCATGGAACATAACAATTACAGCAGTACACCTTCCAGGTGTTCAAAATACAGAAGTAGATTCCCTCAGCCGTATTATTAAAGACAACCATGAATGGGCACTATACAACAAAGTACTGGAGGGAATTTTTTGAGAATGGGGGTATCCCCAAATATACCTATGTACAAATGCAGAAAACAGAAAATGCCAAGACTACGCTTCCAGATTTTACCAACCTGGGTCAAAGGGGAATGCTCTTTTGATTGACTGGTCAATGACATTTCTCTACATTTTCCAACTGATCTCTCTTATTCCCGTAGTGTTGATCAAATTGTACAAATCCAAAAGCAGAGTGATACAATAGCTCTGGAATTGTCTCGTCAATGGTAGTTCCCAGACCGTATTCACCTCTCCGAGCACCCGCACAAGAGGTTGCCATGCAGGCAGGATCTACTTTACAAGTTGGGAGGTGAGATTCTCCATCTCAATCTTCTATCTCTGTTGACCATTTGGCTCCTGAATTCTTACAATATGGTTATCAAAAGCTACCACAAGTCTGTATGAACATTTTGAGAGGGTCCAAATTCCCTTCCACAATAAAATTGTGTACCTAGAAGTGAAAGAGATTTTGTTTTTGGTGTGTTCAAAACAATTCTCATCCATTTAATTGTCATGTTCAAGTGTTGCCACCTTACCTGCTTCATCTAGCAAAGTCTCATTTACAGTACTCCTCTAGTAAGGTACAGTTTGCCGCCACAACTGCCAACGGAAAATCCTCCTCACAAACTTGTTTTTTTTTTTATTTCTGTTATGGCAGATTTCTTAGAGGGTATTAAGAAGGTGTTCCATTCAGTTAGAACTCCCTCTCTCCCATGGGAGCTTAACGTTATTGTATTTAACTTAATGGAGCCTCCTTTCAAACCTATACACAAGGCGTCTTTATAACAGCCTACATGCAAAATATCTTCCTTAGTCGCAATTACTTCACCCCTCAGAATAAGCAAAATCCAAGCCATGTGTGCAAATAAATCATATATAGTTTTGCACACAACAGAGTTGTAATGAGACCACATCCTAGTTTTCTCCCTAAAGTAGCCTCTGAGAGATATCTCTCTACTCCCTAGATGTATCAGAGGTACTGAAATTCTATTTGGACAAAAATAGAGCCATGTGAAAACTAGATAGGCTTTTCATAAATTATGGACTGGTAAACACTAGATTGCCTTCTACACAACAGTTGATATCAAGATGGATAGTTTCTTGTATCATTTTTGCATATAAATTGGCATACTAACTCTTACCTGGTAGACCAAAAGCTCATTCTACTTTTGGTAAAGCAGCTACTATAGCCCTTCTTAGAACTGTTCCCATTGCAGATATTTGCAAAGCTGTGACCTGGACGTCTATCCATACTTTCACTAGGTATTACTGTCTAGATTCAGACTCCAGGGAATATATTCACATAGGGCAGGCATCAATGAGGACCTTTTTGGCTAATTATTGAGATTGTCTCTATTTATTGTCCGCTCTCTGCTGGATGGGCTTTCTATTCTATTCAGCGCTGATGACTATTGATGAGGATGAAAAGTTATTTTCCTGTAATCGTAGTTCTCTTCCATGGGTATCCTCATCAAAATCACAAGCAACCATCACACCTGCCCAGGGAAGAAATACTAAAGTCCTCACTAAATTTTACCCAGGTTCCTATATTTTCTCATAAAAATTACATGGCTTGACTGTCACCTGTAGCATGATGGGCAAGATGGGATACTGAGTGTACTATGATGTTCTTAAAGGCACAGTGCCAGTTGCATTAGCTGAACGTACTGCTTGCAGCGTATTGGCTAATTCTGTCCTTCATTTCTTTTCCTTTTAGAGAGGTTTGTGAAAGGTTTGATATGTTTACATTTATTCTATGGTTGCGTATATGAAACTAAATGTTCTTCTTTTTTAGAAGAAAAAAATGACTTCTTAGTCTGTTTATAGGCTGCAATTCTTGTGATTATAAATATTTTTATACTGATGTATATATGTATAAACACATATATTTTATAAGTGCTTCGGAGTCCCCATGCATGGTCGGGACTATTTAGTGCTTATGTCTTTAGTGAGGATATTCCTGGAAGAGAATTAGGATTACAGGTAAGTAACGTTTCCATAATGAACCCCACACCCAGAGAGAAACCTCACAAGGTGTGGGGGTCAATATGTATTGTTTACCACAAAGAAACTCCTACTTTGTGAGTTTGTTTCTGAAAAATAAAAAATTATGAAGATTTTGGTAGACAATGTCAAAATCGACGGCAGCCATGTACTAAACTTCATGTTTTAACTAATCTAAACACCTCACTCTGCGGAACACTCATCTACAGACCCCTGGACTCTGCCCACCCTTCAGCGAAGCACTGGCGGACTTCATTGCTCCCCATGCTTTCACCCCAATGGGCTACATACTCCTTGGTGACCTCAACTTTCACCTCAACAACCACAATGACCCGAACACCCTTACCCTCATGGAGACCCTCGCCCACTCAGTCTCAAGCATCTGGTCAACCTCCCTACGCACTCAGCAGCAGTGGCGGCCGGCAGTTTTAGAAGGGAGGGGGGCGGGCGGTAAGCACACACACTCATTCTTTCACACACACACGCATGCACGCACATCCGTTAACAACACTTATCAACATTCAAACATGCACACACGCACCAAACATCAATTTAAAAAGATCACACACACTTACCTTCAGCCTTGGAGGTCCCAGAGGGGTTGGGAATGCTGCCTTCCCTCACTGGCTGACCTTAGGTCAGCCAATGAGGGAGGGCAGCAGTCCCAACTTCGTCACAGAGTGGGATGGGGTTAGTGAGACTGCTGACCCACCCCACTCTGTGAGGAGGTGTCACTGATTGACACTCGCCCTGGGCGCTTCAGGGTTTAAGCCTGAAGCGCCCAGGTCGAGGTCAATGGGTGACGCTTCCCTCGTCACCCAGGGGAGGGCCTCGAGGCACCGTTGCTGAGCCGAGGAGGTCACGCCCACATGAGCTGTGACCTCTTCAGCCCAGCAAAGTTCAGCTCAGGCAGCCAGAAGTCTGCGCAAATCGCGCATGTCTCCTCCTGGCTGCCTGACCTGAACATGAAGAGTATCTGTCATGCTGACCTTTGCTCAACCTGACCAGCACTCTTCATGAGGGGCAAAAGGTGGGGGGCATGGCCCCTCCGCCCTAAAGGATGGGCCGCGTCTGCTCAGCAGGACACACTCTTGACCCTGTCTTCTCCGGAAACCACATCTCCTTCTCACACACCTCTGAACTCCACTGGATCGACCACCACTGAGTCCACTTCTCCTTCACCAAGATGGTCGAATAGCACCACACCAACCCCCCTCATGTGGAAACTGGACCAAGGTCACCGATGCCCAGCTCACCACTACACTTGCCACTCCCCAAAACCAGACACCGCTGTTGCCCACAACCTCCACCAATGGATCACAACTGTGCCAACACCCTAGCCCCCCTAAGGAAACCTGCCAGCAATCAACACCACAGGAGACCAAGCTGGTTCTCCCCCAACCTCCAAAAATCCAAGAGTGCATGCAGATGACTCAAGAGAAAGTGGCGAAGCCCTAAAAGCTAAAAAGCCCATACAGCCTTCAAAGATGCCGTCACATCACACCACTGGCTCATCAGAATGACCAGAAAATCAGCCATTCAGGAGAGAATCAACACCAACGCGCACAACAGAAAGGCACTTTTCACCATAGTCAAGGAATTCACAAAACCCGACATGTACACCACAGACATCCCACCCTCCCAAGACCTCTGCAAAAGCCTCTCCACATTCTTCTACTGGAAAATTCAGAACAACTATGAAGTATTCGGAAGCAAAGGCCCACCCCCTTGCTCATCCCACTAGCACCACCACAGACGCTTAGCTACAACCGAGAGTGGACCACTGGACTCTCTTCACCCCAGAAGACACCCTCAAACTCATGAGTAACACCCACTCTGGGTCACCCTCGGACCCAAGCCATCACCACATCTTTAATCAAGCCAGTGCCATCATTGCTCCCAAACTATGCCGTGCCATCAACCGCTCCATCGATTTCACCACCTTCCTGGACGCCTGGAAACATGTGGAGATATACCCCCTTCTGAAGAAACCATACGCAGACTCAACGGATCTGAAAAAGTACAGACCAATCTCACTGCTCCCTTTTCCAGCCAAGGTCATTGAAAAAGCGATCAATGCACAGCTTACGGAGTTCATCAAAGTCAACCACATCCTCAACTCCTTCCAATCCAGCTTCAGGAGCAACCACCGCACCGAAATCACACTGCTGGCAGACATGGTTGGCATCCCCACCCTACTGGACCACAGTGAGACAGTTGCCCACATCCTCCTCGAGCTCTCCGCTGCCTATGACACCGTCTCCCACACCACCCTGTGCACTGGACTACATGACGCTGGGATCCGCAGCAAAGCCATGGAGTGGATCTGCTCCTTCCTCACCAGCAGAACACAGAAAGTCAGACTCCCACCTTTCACCTCGAGGCAGACAGAAACCAGATGCGGAGTTTCCCAGGGCTCCTCCCTGAGCTCCACCCTCTTTAACATCTACATGACTCCACTCGCCAAGATCTTCAGACACTACAGCTCAACATTGTCTCAGACACCGCTGCAGTGCTTAATTTGTAAATGAAGAGGTGCCGGTGCTCAAAGCCCTTCTCTTAAACACGAGGCTGCTGTAATTAAATCTGCCAGCAAAGGATACTAAGGCAGCGTAATCCTGAAGCCATCTCGGACCTCTTCAATCCATTTATGGCCACCCCTGCCCCTTCAGCTCATCCTGCAACTTTCTACTTTCTCCCTTTATGACGCTTTTTAGTTTTTCCTTCTTCTGTCTTTCCCATATGTGTCTATTGCTCGCAGCAAATGCTTGAGGCATAAGAATAAGCCCTGGCCCTCACAAATAAGTGCCGGTGCTCAGCACCGGAAACAACAAGCACAAATTAAGCACTGCACCGCTGACACACAGCTCCTTCTCTCCCTCACTGACAAACCATCAACAGCCAAAAATAACTTTTACAATGGAATAAAGTCAATCGCCGACTGGATGAGGGACAGCTGCCTCAAGATCAACTCGACAAGGCAGAGTTCCTCATCATGGGTTTTGCCACTTCTGCCTGGGATGACTCCTTGTGGCCCAGTAGCCTCAGAACTGCCCCACTGCCGAATGCTGATTGATTGATTGATGTACGCTGACAGAAACCGCTGTGACAGTGGTTTCCTTGAATGCAGAGATGAAACTGGACTGGCGGTCATCTCTATATTTGGCACATGGAAGTCTTTCAGGATGGCAAAGGTAATATCCTTTGCAAAAGTGATAGAAGGAGTGTCGTCTGCAATCCCTAAATCAGGCCCATAGTCACAGTAGGAGAGCCAGAATCAGATCCAATAGGATTCCTTCTGGATGAATCTCCATATCAGACAGAGGTACACTGCTAATGATTCACTGTTAAAATAGCCAAAGATCTTTTCTTTGGTTGTTTAGATCATATCAGCCCACTTTGATGGCGTAAGCAAAGTCAAAAATCATGCCCAAGGGTGGATTTGAGGATGTCACCAAATCTATGGGAATTGGCACTCTGGAAGGCATAGGCTTCTTTGGAAGCTATCGTGTAGAGTCAGGTGGTGTCGGTTCTGAAGGAGTCTCCAACCCCACAGAAGTGAGCCCATCTTTGGAGGGTGGCCAAGCAGAAGGTAACAGAGTTATACTGGAAATGGCCAGCATGGCCTGCCTTGAAGGCCTCCACTTGAAAAAGGTTGGTAGAGTTGGAAATTGCAGCTTTATCTTTTCCAGGAACAGAACTGGCTCTGATGAAGACCAGCATCAGGGAACCATGTAAAATCTTAAAACAGTTTTTTAAGACAAGTACTCTCAATAGATAATTCAGTAAGCAGCTGTGGGGGCTAGTGATCTTTAAAAGTGGTGGGGCATAATACTTGCCACAAGTTTGCCTCTTTTTAGATAAAGTTGCCTTAGGTGTTCCCTATATGTTACAAATTACCTCTAGTGGGCCAATACCACCATTTTGTCATGGGTACTCTCTTATGTCAAAAATTGCATACAATATGCCAATACTACAATGTTGCCATTGATAGGGTTCATATGAAATGGATAACAAATATGTTAAACATGACCTGCAGCATGTCAGAGCCGGCATTTTTTCCAGTTTTGCTTCCCCCAAACCTCCCCCAGTTCAATATGCCATGACTGCCCTCTCTGAGGCAATCATTACCTCCATTATGGCAGCACAAGCATTTTGACACTGGGTGTCCTCATATTCCAAGTATTACATCCAGTATTTTATGGTATGCATTTCATCACATCTGTTCTACCATATGCCATAAATCCGAAAGCCAGGATTTTGCATGGGTGCCTCCATGGCAAGAATGTCCTTCAATACGCGAGTCCCATACTTTTTCTACACGTGCCCTTATGCTAAGAATTACTTCCAGTGAGTCAGGGCTTGCATTTTTTCTTTGCTGTCCTACTTCATGCTAAAACTTACCTCCACTTTACTTGCAGCTGCTTGTTACCCTGGATGCCACTGTAAGCCAAGAATTATCCAGTATGTCTTCGCCAAAGGCAGCGTTCAAAGAAAAACACACTAACAAATACACTGTTAATCACTCTCACTCTCTCACTCATGCTCTGTCTCTAATTCACTGTTCCTCACTGACGTCCTTGCTTGTACTCATTCTCACTCATACTAACTCACACTCGCTCTCACTCACACACAAATGTGCTCAGACTGACAGGTTCTCGCTCTCACCTAGTAACACACTTCCACACAGTCACCCTTTCACCCTTCCTGTTATGGGGATCTACTCACAATTTTGTTTTTGCATTTTGTAGTACAATTAGTAGTACTACGATAATACTACTAACGTAGTACAAAATACTATTCACATACCTATGTGTGAAGGTCTCTGCCTCTCCTATCTTTTATGTGCAGAGATCTCTGCCCTGCCTACTGAAATGTCTGGTCATGCATTGTCAGAAAATACATCTTTTCGCATGTTCACCCCCAAAGTTTTGAACGAATGCAACTATTTTTTTGGCTGAGTGCACTGAGGCCTGCTAACCAGACCTCAGTGTCAGAGCTCTGAGCCTTAAAATTGTAATGTTTGATTGGTTTATACCCAAAAGATCTAACCATAATTTACTAATTAATCTCTCAAATATGGTAACGGGTACTCAAAACCTATAAGTTATGTTGTCCCTCATGGCTGCAGCATTTATTGTGCCACCCTAAGAGTAACAAAGGAAAACATGACTCCTATCCTGCCACTGCAGACGGGTAGAGCAGTTTTAACTGCTAGCATGAGTTTGACATTTAAACTAATTTCAAAGTCCAGTCCTCCCTTTTTAATACATTTAAGTCACCAATACAGCAGACTTATCGAGTCCTAAGGCATGGTGCCATATATTTAAAGGTATGACATATATTTTTGTATGTCCTAGCAGTAAAAACCCTGTGTCATTTTTACTGCGGAAAGGCTAGTAGCCCCATTGACGAGTACAGGGTTACACACTGACAACTCAGCTATGTTAACTTCTGAATCAAATTCCTAAAGTTTATACTTCAAGGTATAAAAATGATGGTCACATTAAACCAGACTTGATGCCCAACTCAGATTTAATATAACTTTCTAGTACAGGCAACGTTTAGAAACGTAGTCACTCTATTGACCAAGTTTACAATGGCCACTCGCAGATACTGGCCACAAGACAGCTTTTTGTCCTTCTGGGAGAGATGTGAATGACTCCAAGGAAAGGGATAAATAGAGGCCTGCCAATGGAAGAGGAGTCACCTCTCTTTGGCAGGAATGCACACAGGGAATTAACCCAAAAGGAGAGCTTCAAAGGTGAAGCTGCCATTGAAGGGCAGATGGTGGACACAACGTGCTTTGTTCAGGCAGAAGGGGTTAGTGTTGAGGACAGAGAGGGAAGACCAGTTGTCAAACTGTTTTTTCTGTGAGCAGCCACATCTCTAGGATGGGTTACCAAGCTCCATACACGGAGAGGGGGATTTAGCCACCTTGGGAGTGAGCAGAATACCGCACTCTGGCATAGCTAGATGCCACACATTGCAGGAAGTTGTCATCAGGTGGAAAAGGACCTGGTAGCCCATTGGCTAATAATCGGCACAACCCCAAGGGCATTTTCTTGGCATAAATATGACACTCCTGGAACCCAGACCTCAGATTACAGCTGGACTTGACAGAGAACCAAAAAAGGACTGCCCTTCTGTGTCGTGATCCTAGCAAGAGAGGCTGCACAACCACTGTACTACATCTGCTGCACCTTGGGTACCAAAGAGAGGACTCTGCCTGTGGTACCTGGCTTATGGAAAAGTCACTCCTGAGACCCAGACAGAAGAGGTAAACTCCAAAAGTCAGTTGGTTAACTTCCTGTTTCAGCACCAAGACCATTTAAGCTACAGAAGCATGTTCGCCTGGTCAGTAGTCACAATCTCTTGATCGCATCTGACCACTGACATGCGGCCCGGACAACCAAATCCCAATGCCCAAAGGTTGCACCTATGTCTGCTAGACCTAGAAGAGTAATTGGAGAGCAGTTTGGTCACCCAAGACGGACACTAGCTGTCAGAAACAGCTGGTTTCACTGTGCCCAGAGACCAAATGCGCATTAACTGGACCCAAGAGGACTTCAAGGGACATCGTCCCCTGGGGCCAAAGTTGCTCCACCAGAACTGTAAGTGTAGCCCCAGGAAGTCAGCCTTTTAATGACTGCACAACATCCTCAACATCATACAGCATCTTGAATCCCTTGCATCAAGCCCCAGGAGCGGCTCCTGACACGTGGCGGGGGCAGGGAGTGGGGGGGGGGGTTGTGTGAAGAAAAATTTATATTATTTTTTTTTTAACTTACCTGAATGTGCCGCCACCACCACCACTGCGCAGCTCCTTTTTCCTTTGCCGCCGGCACAGGATCCCAGCCTGCCCTACGGCCAATCTGAACGCTGCTGTCATGCTGCTGGCAGCATGACAGCAGCGTTCGGATTGGTCGGAATGCCCAGCCAGGGCGCTCCCAGGCAGATTGTCAGAGTCTGTCTGCTCTCTCCAACCCGACAGAGCTTAGTGAGCATGTATGTTTGGCCGGCCTGAGACGGCCGGCCAAACATACATGTGTACTGAGGGGGAGTGCTGAGCACTCCCCCTCTGTGCTTGTCATAGCCCGTGGCCCCACCCCTTCTACAATACAACAATAATAAACATAGTTTATTATTATTGTATAGTAAAGGTTTGGCAGCTGCTGCTGCTGGCGGGAGGGGGTGTGGGGGGGTTAACACTCCTCTGCTCTAACGGAGGAGCTGCCCGTGTCAAGACCACTATATTGATGTCAATGGTGGTACAGCCATAGAACCCAGACTAGTTTTTATGTCAGGGTAACTGTCCTAAAAATCCTTACTGGCCTCCTTCACCTCCTCCCTGCCAGAGTTGGTCATCCAAAGTGGAGCGGGGTACACTAACACAACTCTTTAAAAATTTTACAAAGTTTCAAAAGGTTCTGCTAGCCAAAGAAGTGACCAATGCTAGTTTGCTTTTTGAGTGACATGCAGTGATTTACCCTTTTTTTTAAACCTCTATATCTCCCGAGCACTCTGGTGATGTTGGTTGGTTTTGGTGTCTAAGAATTCTTAAAAATAAAATCTGTTTCTGTACACTGGTGTAATATTTCTCTTGTGGCCTCTGACTTCCTTATTTTATTGTGTTGGCACTTCTAAATGCTTATTTTGTTGAAGCCTGACTGCTCAAAGCCACAGCTACCCAGATCTGAGCTAAAGATTCAGAAACAAGCCTGGCTGGACCCAAGACGGTATTGTGAGTGCAATATATGGTGAGGTCACACAGCCACACCATATAATACACCACTTTCCTCACACAGGGGCATACGGTTTTGTGATAAATGTGGTAGGTACTGGGGAGTGGCTGGAAAATTGGAAATATTTAAAACTAAATGGGAGGAATTTTGGAATAAGTAAGGCAGGGCTAAGGGAGGGCTTAGAGAAAGACATGTATCTGTCCACAAAACAGTAAGCTCCTTTCTATTCACAAAATACAATTCTAAGCTTATAGGACCCAAAACAGTCATAGGTGTACTTCATCTCAGAGCTGGAGTAAGTCCAACACCTTCCATGGCCACTCACAGGTACCCTTCCAAGGAAAATAGTGGAGGTAGGGATTTACTGTAAAACCCCTTAGGAAATAATGTTGAAATAAGTTAACAAATTTTAGTTTTTTTAGTTACATATAAAATATGTCAATGGTTGTTAGCTTTGAAGAAACACAGGTAGCATGAGTGCTTACAGTTCTGTGAAACTTTACCTGGATTCATAAAATTATTTAACTGTTAAAGAGGTAAATATAAACGATAAAAATACTTTTTATTTTAAAATAATTGAATTGAAAACCTACAATGTAAAACTAGATTAACTATTTTTTTATAAAACTGATGAAATTAAATTAATTTTATAGATAATTTCTAGTAACTTTCCATATAGAATAAACCTTTTACTTTATGTGGGTTTAATGTTATATAAAAAAAAACTTTGAAAAAATAATTTTAATTTAATAAACATTAATTAAAATGTAATTTGCAATTTAGCTAAAAGTGAAGTCACATTTTTTAAAAATAGTCTACATTTACGAAACATATAAAACTCCTCCGCTCACTCTTTTACACCCATAGTCACTTATCAATACTCACTCACACTCTCTCATTCTCTTACTGGCACTCTCAAAAACACTAACACACACTCACTCACTCAATCTCATTCTCTCTCAATCACTCATCACCACACACACATACACTCACACACAGAAACAGCACTTTTTGTTGACTCCTTCCGAGCCCACAGATCCCTTAACACCTGACCTGACCCAGGCGTTAAATAACGGCGCACATCAGGCTGTGCGCCGTTTTTTAAGGCCCACCCCCTCCTGTGCGTCAAAATGACGCTGGGGGATAAATAAGGCGCACAGGCCTTAAAGTAATTTTTTAGAACGGAACGCCTACCTTGCATATCATTAACGCTGGGCAGTTTCCTTCTTCCAAAAAATGACGCACATGATAGATTTTTGACGTCCGCGGTAGTCGGTGCCAAAGTATAAATATGGGGCACGGTTTGCGCCGAATGTGCGTCAAAGTTTTTGACGCACATTCAGCGCAGAGTATAAATATGCCCTTAAATTGGTACTGTTCTATAGGGTTTTTGCCTAAATAAATACATTGATAACAGTGTCACTGGGAGCCGGAGCCTGGCAAGGAATAAAACTGAGCTTTTGCTTGAGATCCACAGCTCACTCAAGTTCTGAGGCCCATTCAAGTGGAGCTTTTGTGAGTGAAACTTGATGTTATCATCCCTATGAAAGCATAAAGCAATGAGGATCCCTGTTTGAAGGTCTGGATTCAATTTCGCATGGGAGGACATATTGAGAGTTTCGGTGTAGGGACACTCCCACCTACCTGCTAGAAGCTGAGCAATGTGCACGCCTTCAGGAACCGCAATACTCACTAAGACCTCAATTACTTATTACAAACTTTGCTTGTTTTGTTACATTTCTCTAAATAATTGTTTTACAATGCGTCCTGTATGGGATATTCAGTGTGAAACTGTAATTTTAGCTCTGCGTTTATATAAATGTTTAGTGCTCATAGCTTAAGTTTAGCAGTTTCTTATGCGAACGATTACAGGTAAATATTCACAGGAAATTCTTCTCACACTGTCACTAATCACAGGAACACTTTCTCTCTTTTTATTTATTGTATATATATTTTTTTTCGTCCTCATATTTCTTACCAATGAAACAATATAAATACAGCGTCCCAAGTTCTCGGATAAAAAGGGGCATCTTCTTTCTAGGGAGCTAACTCGTTTTTTCATTGTCAAGAACACCGGGTGATTACATAGTGGGTCCTCAAAGACTAGTCTGACATGGTAGGCCTCAGGCAGAATGCCCACACCAAACCGGCAAGTGAGGTACATCTCCAGGATTGTTCTGTGCTAGTTTCCCTTACCAAAGATTTCATAAGAAAGGGAATCTATCGTTTTCTTGTGTTTTGTATTACTTACTTTTTACGTACCTATGTAAGTATGTACTACTTAGGACTTGGTTTATTTATGGGTAGAGAGGGTACCCTGTTGCAACAGCAACGTAATTCCCTCCCTCCCAACCAGTGCTTAACTTGTAAATAAAAAGGTGCGGGTGCCAAAAGCTCTCCTCTTAAACACGTGGCTGCTGCAATTAAAAGTGCGAGAATATAATACGGAGGCAGTGTAATCCTGAAACCACCTCGGGCCTCTTCAATCCATTAACAGCCACTTCCCGCCCCTTCAGCTCATTCTTGCAGCTGCCTGCTTTTCCCCTTTCTAACACTTCTTCGTTTTTCTCTTCCTCCGTCTTTCCCACGTGTCTTTTGCTCACAGTAAATGCTTGAGACACAAAACTAAGCGCCGGCCCTCAGAAATAAGTGCCGGTGCTCAGCACCGGAATCAACAACCACAAATTAAGCACTGCTCCCAACATACTGGTCTGCCCGTCAAATTAAATTGTGGGAGGACCTTAACTCTGGCCACAGATTACTCTGTCTTCTCTGTGGCCAATCTTTTGTAGGAACCGTGGGAAACAAGGTCCATCGGAGAAATGGCTACATGTACGCCCACACAATTTAGATGGGTGGCCATATAATCATTTTTTTCCTGTTCCAGCCCTGCAGCAAACAGTGAAATGTATTGACAGGAAACACAGTCACTGGTTCCTGTCAATGCCTATACAAATGACTGCCAGCTTGGCGGTCAGTTATACATTAGGTGGGTGCATCTCCACCATAGAATTTGCTACATTCACAAGGAGGACCCACGGGCCATCCACCTATATCAAAAACAGGTCTAAACTCACCTCTGTTTCTGTAATATTTCCTGCTATAATCTTGCATGTATTCTGGAATAGTTTAGATGCAAGAAACGTGTATAAAAATGCTATTCCAGATTGACTCTTCACTTTTGGGTGAAAGGGTCTCGGAAATACACAAAATTACCGTTGTCTCTAACAGATATTGAGTGTTCCTAACATGAATTAATTCCCAGTAAGATTGGAGGAGATTTGTGGGACACCATCTGTCTGTTTTTCCCAATCCAAATTGTAAAGTGGTATATCTGTCCTGTGTGAGGCTAAGAGAAACCTACCAGACATGACACTGACACCTGACAGGGCACCCAAGTGAATAAACCTAGTAATCTAAGTACCCTCAGGACCACACACAAGTACACAGTGTTGTCACCTCACTCGCCACGCTATATTAACTTTAACTCACCCCTTCTCCATTCACTAGTTACACCCGTGCATAAAACCACTTATACCATGTGAAATCATAGCACTCATAACAACGCTTATAATTTCAAACAACATCACGTGTCAGAACACAGTGCATGGTAGAGTGGAGAGTTAGAGTTAATGTAGTGCGGTGAGTGAGGTGCCAACGCCATGTGCAGAAGTGCGTGAGTTATAATAACTTGAAGGTGGTGCCTGAATTATAAATTTAACTTTTAACTATAACTTTAGAATTTTGGGGCAGTGGGCAAGCAACATGGTGGATAGGACGTGAGTCTTCGAGCTCCCGGTCGGCCCACGATATATTCTGCATCATCTTTCTGCAAGCAGCATGATTAGCCGGCTAATAGCACCCCAGGAAAAACGGCCATACCTGGGGGGGGCGAAGGGGGGTGATTGCAGCTGTTTCAGGGCTCCCTGCGACGCTCCGGAGCCCGACTGCCTGGCAGATGCCTGGAAAGACAGAAAGGAGGGGTGCTTGAGTGGTTTGGGGTGGGCTGCACCCACCGGACTGATGTGGTGCGATCCTCTGCCCGTGCAGGCCGTGCGGTTGCCGACCCTCTGAGCCCAGTCTGCCATGAGTGAGCCAAAGAAGGGGTTTTGGGTACCACGAAATATTCTGAGGCTCAATGGGGCCAGACCTCCGGGGCTGAGCGGCAGCAGGGTGAGGGCTGTGCTGTGGACCGCGTGCGCCCGATACCTGGCGCCTCTGGTGGTGCTGAGGGGGCCCCATAGTTCAGGGCCACCTGCTGTAGGTGAAACACCGTGAGCACGGCGCTGCCGTCGACATCAGTAGACTTTGAAGCTGCCACCCAGCCTTGGATCATGGCTGGCGGCGAGCAGCCCCGAATCGCCACCTAGCTTGACCGCTGTACACCTGGGGGAAGGGGACAAGGAAATGCCTGAGGATCTGCTGCTTGGCCCCGCTTCATTTTTTACTTGATTGCTGGACGCGAGATCTCTTGGGCACCAAGGAAAGGGTCCCCGGAGTAAATTGCGGCATGGTCGGCGTAGGCGCTAGTGAAAGACGTTTGGCAGCGGGGCCAATGCTGCCCGTGGAGGGCGCCACTGAGGGTTTAGAGGACCAGCCTGGGGTTGCAGCTGGTGCCCTCGGGGCAGCGGAGTGGACCACTGGAGGGACTGCTGCCCGATTTGGACCACGCAGTGGTTGTGGACGCCAGCTGAGGGCCCCTGAGGGAGGCTTGGAAGATACTTAAAGTAAATTGGCTCGGGAAGTGGCGGCCTGGGGAGACGACGGTAGAGCTGGGCGGGAGCTTTCAGCCCTCAAGGATATGGAGTGCAGAAAGTAGCAGTCGTGGTCAGTGGGACTCCCGGGGAGAGAGGACAGTGCCTCCACAACTAGCAGGGGGTGCCCAGCAGCCACTACAGCTGGTTGGCAGGAGCATGAACACTCAGAGGGTTGGTGGGTAACCTGCAGTGGACTGCTAGCCAGGGCCACCAGTTTGGAGCCGGTCGAAGACCCCAGCAGGGTGCACCCTACAGGCGGCCACCACGGGTGAGACTAGGGACTGTGAGCTGCGGCTAACAGGTGCGTGGAGTACTGGCTGCAGCTGCTTGCCGGAACAAGCTGGTGAGCACGCATTGGCGTTCCCGCACCAAGAACATGATCAAGGACAGCCTGCGAACACAATTACTCAGTACACGACGCAGCATCAGCAGCCCCAGGGACTCACACGGCAGAGTGGGATGGACAACACGGAGGGATCCCCAGAGAGGGATCAGGAGCCTACTTGGGCCGAGCTGTTGGCGGCCATACACAGTTCTAGGACTGGGTCCAAGCAAAATCTAGAGACTGTCTCCACAGATGTTAATCTTCGTGCTGATCTGCGAAAAGTAGCGAACAAAGTCACAACTGCCATAGGCAACATCGAGGCCAAATGCCCGTGGCCTCTGGCAAGCTTGAGCGCCATGGGAGAAAGTTGATGGTCATTCCGGAAAGAGTAACACACGCATGTTGGGGTTCCGTGCAAGAGTGGAGGGGACCTCGTGGAGGCTTTCCTTGAAAATGGGGCGAAGGGGAGCTCCAGCCGCACGGGGGCTGTCAGACTTCTTTTTGGTGAAGAGGTCAGACAGAGCTCTAGTGCCCCCCCACCTCACTCAGCCTGGGGCCCTGCCAGTGGCGTTCATCTAAAAATTCTGAATTATTGTGGCAGAGGCTGCATCCTCTGTGTCTCACGCGAACAGACGGTGCCCCTCTTTGAGAAATGTCAATTTATTCAGATTGTACCAAAAAGATGCAGGAGCAATGTAAATCCTTCCAGAGTGTGAAACAACAGCTTAGGGCACTGCAACTGAAATACATGCTCCTATACCGCTCAAAGCTGAAGGTCATCTCGCAGGGGAAGGCACACTTCTTTGACCATCAGGAACACGTTTGGGAATTACTAGAACTTTAGGACAAACCTGCAGCTCTCCGCCCCAGTGGGGGCTCTCAGGGGAAACCCAGCTCTCTCTTCCGACAGGGCCCGAGATGTAATTGCTCCGGGGGGGACCACTGGGGTGCTGGCCCATCGGGCTCCGAGCGAGTGACGATCAGGGAGAATGGCACCATGTAGATATAGACCACGGAGGCATTGGAGGCGGCTCTGGGAGACGGGACTCCCCTCCTGGGGCAGCAATAGAGACTGGGGCGTTGGGGCCTATATTGGACTTTGTACCTAATACGTTGGTTGAGATGGGGAGCTGAGATGGCTGCTGTTGATAGTAGCTTCTACACGATTAAGGATCTATTTTGTATGATGGTTGGTTGGCGTGACAGGGTGTTACCCACGTCCCTGGGTAGGCTGCAGTTGATGTTGCAGGAGGAAAGGGAGCTGGTGATTGCTGGTGTGGTGTCAGACCAGCTGAGTTGAGGTTGATGGCAGCCCGCAGTTGGCGTATTGCTCGGAGCGAGCTGATGCCGAGCTATGATTACAAGGGCCAGGTCTGGCTCCCTCCCTGGGGTCCAAGTGACATGTGCTTAGATGTGTGGCTGGCTGGGGAGTTGGCTGAGATGCCCGGTCCCTGCCGGCACCAGTGTTACAACCATGGTGCGCATTGTGTCTGCATTTCAGGGTCATCTAGAGCAGGGGTAGACTGTGGACCCTAGGTTTGTGCCAGACCGTCACATGACCTTTCTGGCAGGTTTGGGGCTCTCCAAACTCAGGGAGACAGCAGCTGGAGACATTGACGCTGCTATTGAATGAGAAAAGCTGTGGGTGGCGTTCCTTATGCTGCAGCGGGCCATGGCAGGGGGGGTGGACAGATTCCCAGTGGGGTTTTTTCAGTGCTGTTTGGCTGTTTGTTGGGGAACATTAAAAGGACTAAAGGTCACAAGGTAATGTATAAAGTCTTGCAGTTAGCATTGGTCTGTGCTAGGCGCAGGGTGGCCATCACCTGGATGAGTCACCATGACCCTAAGATAGCCCATTGGCACAGGGTTATGGCAGAATGGTCCTTAGCTGAGGAGACACATAGAAGGCTAAGGAGATGTGATGACAAGATGGGGAACGATCTCCTAGTGTGGGGAGATGTGACTGACAGACTCCTGAACCCTGACTCTGACTCAACAAGCACTGACATTGACAGCTCTGACAGCTAAAATGGCTCTGACCAGTAGCTTACAGCCAGGCCAGTTCCCCGAGCAGGACGTGGGTATGAGTTTGTCCCACTGTGATGTCTGCTTGTTCCTCTTCCTTCAGAAATTGTATGCAACTACCTCCTTTTTTAAGGAGAGATGCTCCTTTCTTTACCCACTGTTTTCTGTAATTGTTTTGTTCACCACTGCAAAGTTCTTTTAAATGAAATTGAAAAATAAAGCTTTGGAAAAAAGCTTTAGAATTTCTAATGTTTGTGTAGTTTACGTTGGGTTTGTATAGAAAGGATACATAACATTTTTCCTGCAATAACTTATCCTTAACCTTTTGTTTTGTCATTGAATTTAATGTTGTTTTATTTGGTAATAAAAATGTGTTCCAAATTGATGTGTTGAGTGTTATTAAGTGGAGTGTCTTTGAGTGGGGTGTTGTAGAGTACGGTGAAGGAGAGTGTTGTAAAGTCTATTGTTGTGAAGTGGGGTGTTGTAGAGTGGAAGAGAATGGAGTAGAGTGAAGTGGTGTGGCACACAGTGGAGTGAAGTGTAATAAGGTGGAGTGGCATGGTGTGTCATATAGTGGAATACTGTAGAGTGGAGCAGAGTGTTGTACAGTGGCATGGCATGTCGTACAGTAGAGCTGAGATCTGTACAGTGCCATCAACTGGAGTGTTGTGGAGTGTTGCCGAGCAGAGGGTCATAGAGCAGCATAGAGTGGAGTAGACTGTTGAAGAGTGTAGTGGCATAGAGTAGAGTTCAGTGTACTAGAGTGTTGTACAGTTCAGTGTTGTCGAATGGAGTGTCATAGAGTAGAAGGCGGAGAGTCTTGTACAGTGTAGTGCAGTGCAGTATGAAGTGTCATAGAGTGGCGTGCCATAGAGATTTCATCTGAAGCTTTGTGTTCTGTTTTGGAGATCACATCCAGAGCATTGTGTCCTATTCTGAAGGCTATATCTCAAATATTGTGTCCTGTTCTAATGATCCCACATAAAGTATTAAGTACTGTTCAATTGGACACATCCAAATTTCTGTGCCCATTTACAAAAGCTACCTTGGAGGCAGTGTTCAGTTCATGAACCTACATCTGAAGCACAGTGCCTTGTTCTGAGGAGTCCTTCGCTAATATAGTCTTCAGTTCTTGAGAGGTCACCATGGTACCATGCCTTGTTTTCACAATCACAACTGGGATTCTGTGTCCATTTACAGAAATAACAAGCATTGGCAAAGCCAATAGAGCTTGCCTTTACAAGAGTGATTGGCTTTGTCAATGTGCGTTTGCCATGTTGTACACCAGTGTGGCTGTTGTTCAGCATGGCTAAAAGTGTGTGGTGTGGTGTGTCCTAGAGTGGAGTGGGGATAGTAGAGTGTCGTAGACTCGATTTGTCGGGATGAGGTAGGGGCATTAGATGGTTGTAGAGTTCAGTTGTTCAGTGGCAAAAAGTGCTGTAGAGTGCAGTGTCAGAGTGCAGTGTTGTACAGTGGAGTGGCAGATTGGAGTGGGACAAATTACACTAGATTGGAGTGGAGCAGACTGGTTTGGATTGAAGTAGGGCAGATTGATTTGGATTGGAGTGGGATATATTGTATGGACTGGATTGAGGCAGTTTATTTTGGATTGGAGCGGGGTGAATTGGAGAGGATCGGATTGGAGTGGGGCAGGTTGGGAGTACTGGAGTGTGGTGGAATGGAGTGGATTGGAGTGAGTGGTTTGGACTGGAGTGGCATGGATGGGATTGCTCTGGTGTGAATTGGATTGCATGGGTTGGATTGATGAGGGGTGAGGTGGGTGGGGTGGATTGGCATGAATTGTAGTGGGGAGGATAGGAGTGGAGTGAATTGGGGTGTACTGTACGATTATGTGTTAAAGCATAATTTCAGAAATTACACAGAATAAACAATGATGCTTTGCGCTATTTCCTCATCTTTTAAGAACAGTGCCCACGAGCAAAAACAAAAGAAAACATGAGTGCAAAGTGGAAAAGAAGACTTGGCAATATAAAAGAAAGCTAACGATTTAAAATAAATCTTTACAATTGTGTTAGTCCTCCTGGGGGCCTTTTTCCAGTTACATGCCTTCTGTCTGCATGGCACTAAAAGTTAAAAAGAACACAATAGTACCTCAATCACGTAGGGAGCAGTAGACGGTCACTGAGTACATTGAATTAATCAGTGCTTGGTCAGAGCTCCACAGAGAGGAACGGAAATGATGCTAGGCCTGCAGTGACAAATTACAAGGCTGTAAAGAAGAGTGCCATGCAAGCCAACAAATAATAAGCAACAAGCAGGCTCCAAGCCCTTCTTGTTAACAAGTGTCTCGCAAGTGACACACATGCGCTAGTGTGTGCCCACAGCACATGCTCTTGCAGGCTCGCCCCAAAAAATGGAGCATTGTGCCCAATTGTGAAGGTTACAGCTCTTTAATAAAGACAAAAAAAGAAGCGATGCAGAGTTGAGTGACCAGGATATTGGGTAGTTTAAACCATACATGTTCTGAATTACTAATTAATAATGGCAGAGGAAATGTCATTTTCATGTACTGCAGATCCTCAACTGATCTATTCCATGATTCTTTGGAAGGTGACATGATTACCCGTTGCTCTGAGGGATTTGTGCTCTCACCACATTTCCAAACACCACCCCACCCCTCCAGTTGTTGATTGGGGGAACCAGGCCTTTAAGGAAAGAGCGCCCTGGGGTAATCATTATGTATAAAAATAGAAGTGTTTCACGGTCTCTTTCGAGAAGGTGTCCATTTTTCGGAAGGTACTGGAGAAGCGGATCCTGCTACAAAACAGATTTTATTTCTAAAAACTCTGTGAGGCCTGTATAGAATACAGAATATCCAGCTATCTAAAGTAGAACGAATTCGCCAAACAAATTAAAAAAGCGTTTTGGCTCGACAATTCGGTAGTTCACTTTGTGCGGAAACAATCATCGGCCTGCTTTTAAAACAGGAGCTAGATTTTACAGTGAAAAAAATTCGAAGCAGCGGCCGAGTTAAATTGAATATAAATAAAAGTTCGAAAAGGCCACTCCCATCAACCAGGCGGGAATCTGCAGTGATCTACCCTCTCCATGACGACCACAATTGCACCTATGACATCACAGTCTTTCCTCTTGTTTCTCTGCCCACTGTTTTGCTGACATCAGGAAGGCCCCAGAGCTGCTCACCCAGAGAGGCAGAAAGCTCCAGGGGATGGACAGTGATGGGACTTTGTATTCCACCCGATACTCTGCATCTATTTGAGAAACAGCAATTTAGATTAATTTAGAGGGTTCCAGACCTTAATCAATGCCTCCCTCTGCCAGGTCTAATGTGTTGCGTTTCGCTCTCTACTTCCTTTATTTCCTCGTCTTGTGCCATTTTATTTTTCCTTGCTTCTTATACTCCTTCCTTCCTTATTTACTGTTTTTCTTCTTATGTTACGCTATATCGAGTGTCCTTCGTTCACTTTTTCCAGTCACACTATTCTCTATTGCTTTCTCCGTCTCTTTATTTTTTTTCTTCTATATTTACATGTGCCACTGACTGTCTTCCAGTCGTTTTTATGTTGTCATTTTGTTGTTTCATGCTCTTTTTAAACTTGATTTGTAGATCTCCATTTGCTGCTCATTTCTGCGTTTTTCCTGAAAATCCTTTTGTCCTCTACCTTTCCCTTTATTCAGTTCATTCAACCTTTATTTTTCTGCTTAATTTCTCTCATGATACATACAACCTTTTTGGTTACCTCATTTTTTTTGTTTACATCTCTTAATACACTCACTTTCTTGCTTTAGTTTTTATTGTTCTCTCTCACTCTTTCGCTTTTCTTCCCTTCTTTCTCACTCTCACATTAATCTTTCTCTACTCTCTCAAAGCACTCTTTATTTGCAGTGCTGCTTACTCTTCGTTTTCTGTTTGTTTTCTCCTTTTTTGGTAACCGTGTCATCATCGTTCTCTTTTTTGCTGTAGCTCTAACTCTGTTTCACTTTTCTCTGTTCCGCTTCTCCGTTCTTGCTTTTTTCTACTCTTTGCCTAGTTCCTAATATATCTATTTCTGGACGTTCCTCTACCCAGTGATGGGACTTAGTTGGGCCCTGGCTGTGGGGGTCGAGTGAGGTGCATAGCTGAGTCTGGAGGTCCTCATCAAAGGCTGTGAAGGTAAGACATTCAAGCAAGAGCTGACCCTGTTTAAGGGGCTGTAATCGAAGCATTAGATTTAGTGAGTTGCTGGGGATAAATTCTCTTCAAGCAATCACTGTCCCTACTACCCTTGCCTCTTTCAGATATTGTAATATGTGCTTTATTTTTTATTTATTGTCAGCCCCGCCTAGTTTCTATTTTTACATATTATTCTCGCAATGAGGTCTAGCATGCACTCTCTTTTGTTTCCCTTTTAAGTCTCAGTTGCAGTTAGGTGTGGCTGTCAGTTGTCCACACATGCTATTTCTAATGTGCAAAGAGAGAGGTTTGGGTCAGCCCCCTGCACATTATTAGATCTCTTTGTTGTCCATCGCAATGGTCTCCTCTTGATTTAAACAGCTTTCTTCTCTATTTTATAGTGTTTATCCTGCCCAGGAGCATTTCAGCTTCACACAGCTCTCTCTGATTGGCTTACTTGTAACGTTCACCGATTTTGCTTTCCCTTAGGGAAATGTTATTGCTTTCCCTTCATGCTCTCTCCCTCCATGTGCTGCCTCCTTCTTCACTTTGTCCTTATTTCCTCTCACTAGCGCAGGAAATTAGGGAGATCCATCTGGATCCTGGATCCAACAGCTGGATCAAGGCTCTGGGCCAGTCTCAGTAAAATGTGCTAACTGCGTACCGGTGCAATTAAACCAACACAGGGACTCATTCAGCAGTAGGCACACTATCTGTGCTTTGTGTTCAGAGATGTAACCTACAGAAAGTGAAGGAGGTCCCTCGTCTTCATTTTCAGCTGGTACAACACAAGTGCCTCACTTAAAGGGCCACCAGCACTTCTTTTGTTTGACTCTCATCCTGGCTGAGAGCTAGCTGGAGATTAACACCTTAAAGTCAATGTTAACAAATACATTCAGCTTGTTGTCACTATACTAGTGCTTGAGCTGAACTATGATTTGTCTGCAACTTTTTGAGTTTTCCAAACTCTGTATAGAAGACATATGCCTTCACAACAAGGTCAGATATGTCAGTTTATGTGAGTAATTACACTAATAACCTTTATACTTTACAAAGAAGTCTTTATTACTTTAAGCAGCCCATCCCAGCAGCTTTAGAATACATCTGAGAGAAAAGGAAAAAACAAGTTACTCACCTGTACACTGTAGTTCTCCAGTATTGATATCTTTCATAGATTTACATGCTTGAACCTTCCTCGTCATTTAAGTGGAAGCCCCATAGTAATTGTAATAAGTAGTACAAGGCAAAGCATTATACAGCAGAACGTAAGCAACTGAGATTGTTAGCCAATTCACACTGTTTAGAAAGATCTAAACTTCAGCCATTCAGAGTACAGCTCCTGAATCATTCTTCCTCTCCAGGGCCACCATACATCAGATTTTGGAGCCTGAGTGTAAAGGATATACAAGGGGTATTCAATGTGGTGAGCCTGTAAATGGGAGGGGGAGAGGTCGCATGTGAATCCATGATAGATATCAATACTGGAGAACTAGTGTGTACAGGTATGTAGCTTATTTTTTCTCCATTATAGAATCTTCCATAGATTCACATGCTTGAATCCGAATAGTAAGTAGTAGCAAACACAACAAAATACAACATGTGGAGGAGGGAAAAATGTACAATGTAAACATTCCATGTACAATATAAAACACAACAAACGTAGCTCACCTCATTGGTATAAGTGCCAAAGGACTGCTTATCCCCCTGCCGCATCTTGATTTGTGGTATTATCTAGACAGTTAGGGTCCCTTGCGCTGCCACAGAGTCACTTTTGTTGATGCTGCAGCAGCACAAGCAGTCCACTACACTGTGCCACATTTACAAACTGGTGCAATGGGACCATTGTGCCAGTTTGTAAAGCCCTGCCCCACATTATACCTGCGCATGGTATAATGTATGCAGGGTGGGCATTCCCAGGTTAAAAGCCATGCAGAACTGGTGCAGTGCAATTTATAACATTTCACTGCCTCATTCTGCAACTTCACTGCATCAAAAATGTCACACCTGCTCAGAACAGGCGTTAAACTTACGCTGGGCTTTTTTTCATGGGAGCCTTCCAGGCATTGCTGGAGTAGCATAATTTGTTTACGCTAGTCCAGCAATGCATGAGTTTAGCGCCGCAGATGCATCAGATATTCTGAAGCATCTGTGGAAACGTGCTTCAAGGATCGCTGTATCATAAAACAGCATTACCATGGTGTCGTTAAGGGCTCCAGAGGTGGTGCAAGAAAACTGGTGCATCAATTCCGATGCCCCAGATTCTTGTAAATGAGGCCCTGAATGCACGCTGATTTGTCTTTATGGCAGCTCTCCACATATTTGGCAATAAAACCCCAGCAAGTAGGGCGGTAGAAGTTGTCCCCTTCTTACTAAATGAGAGCGAACTTTTGTTGTCAGTGGTCTTCCTGCTTTCTCATGACCAAAAGCTATCGCCGCTGATACCCGTCTGGCTATGTTACTCCTAGGTAAGGCTAGCGCTTTTCAGGGAGATGAAAAAACAACTAGAAGTTGGTCAGACTTTCAAAAAGGTATAGACTTCTCAATTTAAAATTTCAGACATATTTTAACATCCATAATATGAAGTGCCCTCTCAGCTCCATTTGAAGGATTCTGGGAGTGGGTCTTTAAGACAATAGAGTCATTAAGTGAAAAGTTTGTTAGGAATTAAATAAGGGTTTGTTCTAAAAAACTGTCTTTTTGAAATGGTAAGTGTGGTTGTTACATTCTAAAAGCTTGATTTTCACTTTTCCTTCTATCCAATGTCAAGGCTAAAATGAGAGCTATCTTCTATAAAAGATACTTGAGGTCTGCCGTGTGTATAGTGTCAAATGGTCACATAAATAGGGCCAAAACAGTGTTTAGCTGCTAAGGAATCAGTGGCTTTCTTATTGGAGAGTAAGCTCTAAACAGCTCTTGCAAGAATTCTTTAATGAGTCTGTCAGACCATAAAGATTTCTAATTCCAGGATCTTCTGAATCTAGATATTGCAACCAGGTGAACTTTAATTGAGCTATGAGAAAGCCCAAAATGGGCTAAGTTGAGTAGATATGGCAATATTTGTACAGGGGTTGAAGTGAAAGGATGGCAATTATCTGAAGAACATCGATTACAGAATCATAGCCATTTTGCTTTATGTGATCTATTTATAGAGTCCACTCTCATTTTAGCTAGGATGTCTGCGTGGTGTGAGGATATGTTCAGAAACCAAGTTGTGAAATCAAGAGATTTGGGTTAATCACTTAGCCTTGTTTATCAAAAGCAATTTTGAGACTGGTTTGAGTGGAATGTGTTACTGTTCTGATACGAGTAGACGTTCTGTGTACCAAAAATGACTTGGCCACAGTGGAGCCATCAGAATGATTGAACACGGTCCTCTTTTCATCTTGTTGAAGATCTGAGGAACCAGAGGCAGGAAAGGCATAAGCAAAAATCCCTGTCCATGCAGTCTGAATGGTGTTCCCAGAAGATCCCTTGTGAGGGGATCTAGTAGCATGCATTCTAAATTTTTGATTGAGAGGTGTAGTGAACAGGTCCAAGGTCCATTATTCCCTGTTTGCGGAAAATCTCTAACAGATGTATTTGGTACAGCTTCCATTCATGGCATTCCATTGAGGATCTGCTCAGATCATCTGCCATCTGGTTGTCTGTAGCGTGCATGTGTTCTACTTTCAAAGACATTTAGTTTTGCAAACTTCCTGTCAAAAGCCACCAAGACCATCTGCGGAGTCCCCCAGGGATCCTCACTCAGCCCCACCCTCTTCAATGTCTACATGGCACCGCTCGCAAACATCATCCAATCCCACGGCCTCAACATCATCTCCTACGCAGACGACACTCAGCTGATCCTCTCTCTCACGAAGGACCCCACAACCGCCAAGACCAACCTCCACACCGAACTTCACGCCATCGCCAACTGGATGGAGGCAAGCTACTTCAAACTGAATTCGGAGAAGACCGAGACCATCATCCTTGGCTCCAACAAATCAGCATGGGACAACTCCTGGTGGCCTTCTACTCTGGGAGACGCCCCAACGCCCACCACCCACGCATGCAACCTTGGCTTCATACTGGACTCATCGCTCATTATGACCCAGCAAGTCAAAGCCATCTCATCCACATGTTTTAACACCCTTCGCATGCTTCGCAAGACCTTCAGATGGATCCCGATTGAAACCAGAAGAACGGTCACCCACACCCTTGTCAGCAGCAGACTGGACTATGGTAACGCTCTCTAAGCGGGAACAACGGACAAGCTCTAGTGAAAACTTCAGCGCATCCAGGATGCCTCTGCATGACTCATCCTCAACCTCCCTCGCCACGAACACATCTCAGCCCACCTCAGAGACCTCCACTGGCTCCCCGTCAACAAAAGGATCATCTTCAAACTCCTAACCCATGCTCACAAAGCTCTCCACAATGCCGGACCTGCCTACGTCAACGAGCATCTCAACTTCCACACCCTGACACGTCAGCTCTGCCCTGCCAACCTCGCCACCGTTCCCCACGTCCACCGCACCACAGCCGGCGGCAGGTCCTTCTCCCACCTTGCCCCAAAACCTGGAACTCCCTCCCCGTCAACCTACGTCTGACCCAGGACATCCTGGCCTTCAGGAAGCGCCTCAAGGCCACCCCTCCTCCCCCCCAGCGCCTTGAGACCCTACCGGGTGAGTAGCACGCTTAACAAATTACTGATTGATTGATTGATTGCAAGACCTAGTTCCAAAATCTCCTGAGGTTCGTTGTATAGGAGGTGTGATCTTTTTCTTCCTTGCTTATTTAGGTCACAGATTGTGTTTGTATTGCCTGTCTAAACCAAGACTGTAAATGCTTTAATTCTTGGAAGAAAGGTGTGACACCCATGGCCACTGCCCTTAAGTCTAAAAAGTTTAGGTGTCTCTTCTTGTCTTTGGTCGACCATTTTGCGCTCACTTTGAGTTCCTTTAGATGAGCGATCTATCCCACAATCTGTTGTCATAAAGAAACATTGTGGCTTGGTGAGAAATGTTAAACCCAGTGAAATGTCTTTTTTCATCCACAAGGTGATGGCTGTTTTTATCCCCGGGTTGCCTTGAAGACACTTGAAGGATCCCGTTGCCAGTTTCCATTGTCTGGCGAGTTTTTCTTGCAACAGTCTCATGAACAAGTGACAATTAGGAATTTGTGAAATGCAAGACAACATCATTCCCAGGAATGATTTGTACTGTCTGACTGAAATTGATTTTTTTTTTCTTGAAGTTGAGGAAGCTAGCTTTACCATCTTGGCAATCCTTTCTTTAGTTGGAAAAGCCTTGCACATCTTTGAATCTATAGTTGCTACTAGAAATATAGTTTGTCTATTTGGTAGGAGGCATGAGTAGTCCCTATTTCATTTGGGGCCTAATTCCTCGAATATCTGAAGACATGCTTTTGTTGAATGAACTGCCTCCTGAGATAAGTAGCCAGTATTTGAAATAGGGGAAGATCTGGTGTCTGTGTCTTTTCACGCAAGCTGCAACTAGGGCCATCCATTTGGTAAATATCGTTGGTGCAGATTTTAAATTGAAAGGGGTAGCTCAGCATTGGTAGTGACAGCCAGATGCCTCCTGCATTTGACATGGATGGCAATATGAAGTAGGCATCCTGGAGATCCAGAGATGCATTATAATCTCCTGGGTTCAATAATTCGAGGATGTTCTGCAGTGGGACCATTCTGAATGATTGTTTTTTTAGGTATTTGTTGAGCTGTCCAAGATCTAGCACCTGCCTCCACTTCCCAGATGTTTTCTTTGGAAAAACAAAGGTGGAGTAGAAGTCTTTGTTTCAGTGCATATGTCGAAATACTTCTATTGCTCCCTTGAGTATGAGCAACTTGATTTCATCCTTTGACAGATGAAGGTGTTGATGCAACCTTGTGCGAGGTGGTTTCCGATAAATTCTAAGGTATGTCTGCGTTGAATAATTTCTAACCCCCAAATGATCTGAAGAGATGGCTCTTTAGTTCTTGTAAGATTTGTAAAGAGGTCCGCTCACATTGAAGGGCGCTCCCTGTAAAGAGGCGATCAGTATCACCTTCTGTTAGAAGACTCATGTCCTATTCCCCTAGCTGTAGATTTTCTTCTGGGACCTTGTCCGGAGTAAGTCACTGGTGGCCATTAGGCTACAATCTGGTGGATTAATAGGTCCCTCTGAATAGGTACTGTCCTCTAGTACGGTCTTCTACCTCTTTTGCCCCAAAATGGTTGGAACCAGCACTTTTGAAGCACCCCTAGGGACCTTGCTCTCTCTATGTCGGCCTTGACTGATTGGAGTGCATCGTCCACGTTTCCCAAAAAGAGTTTTGCCATATTCAGACACATCGAGGATTTCAGACTGTACCTCTGGCCTAAAAGAGTTTGCCTACAGTCAACCTTGACGTCTTAAGACTGCTGAGCTAACCACTTGTCTGAAACCAGTAAATACAACATCCATCTCTGTGTGGATAATTTCTTAGGATGTTCTTTATCCTCCGACAGTATCTGCTTAGCTTCCTTTGTTTCTTGTCTTCTGGCAGAGATTCGATAAATGCCCCCAAGTCCGACCACATCTGTTGTCATACCTGTTTAGGATAGCTAAAGCACTGGAAACTCTTAATATTATTACAGCCACGGCCGTAAAACACTTTCCAATGTTCTTCAGCCTCTTACCTTTTTAATCTGCGAGTGCAGAACATGGTGTGGTATGATTTTTTGTTAATCTTTGTGCCACTTGACTACTTTTTAATCCAGCTTCAGATGCCCTATTAAACAAGCTTGAGAATTATCAGGGGCTTTATATTTCTTATCCAGTCTTGGTGTTAGTGCTGCCATAGTGGCAGGGTTTTTCATGACTTTAAGGGCCTCCGCCAAGATACGGTCTATTATGAGAATTGACTTAACTGATTTCTTGGCTGTTTCTTTAAAATCATATACGAACCACTCTGTTTGCTGAACCGGTACTGGTAAGTTAAATTGCTTAGCAGCTCTTTCCAAGATGGCATGGAAACCTCCTATATTGTCTGGTGGAGAACTAGATGAAGGAGATGTTGGGGGCCGTTATAGTGGAGTGACATAATCATCCAATTCACTCATCCATTATCATCATGGATGGAAACTGAAACTAGCTGACATGGTTGAGGTAGGATGTGTTGCTGCGTAGCAGGGCTTCTTTTGTGGGTTAGTAACTGAAGACAGCATGGTGACATATTTGTGGTAGTGTGGTCAAGAATTTAGGCTTATCAGAGGGTAGTGTTAAGCATTTGTTGTACAAACACAAGCAATACGCGAGAACACACACTCAATGACTTAACTCCAGGCCAAAAGGTTTTTATATAGAAAAATATTCTTTTATTAATTTATTTTGAGAACCACAAGATTCAAATTGCAGGTAAATACATTAAATACAATGTACTTTGCATAGGTATAGTTAGTTAGAACTTTGAACCACAACAGTAATGTACACAGTTTGGCAATAAGCTATTTTAAAAGTGGACAATGCAAATTTCAACAGTTCCTGGGGGAGGTAAGTACAGTTTGATTAATACGGTAAGTAAAGCACTTACAAGTTCAGTGTCCAGGGCATTGGTAGTCCACCGTTGGGGGTTCAAGTCAACCCCAAACACCCAGCACCAGCAACACAGGGCCAGTCAGGTGCAGAGGTCAAAGAGGAGCCAAAATAACATGGGTGCCTATGGAAACAGGGGGTGCTCTGGTTCCGGTCTGCTGGCAGGTAAGTACCCATGTCCTGGGGGAGCAGACCAGGGGGGTTTAGTAGAGCACTGGGGGGTCCCAAGTAGGCACACAAAACACACCCTCAGCAGCACGGGGGGGCCGGGTGCAGTGGGCAAACAGAGTGTTGGGTTTGTAATAGGATTCAATGGAGGGGCCTGGGGGTCACTCAGATGTTGCAGGCAGGGCCCAGGGGGGCTTCTCGGTGCAGCCACTGACTGGGCAAGGGTGAGGGCCGCCTGCTGGTCACTGCTGCACCAGTGGTCGGTTTCTCACAGGCCTGGGGGTTGCAGGTGCAGTGCTTCGTAAATAAAGATGATACACTGTTCCAGTTGATGAAGGAAAGGATACTAGGTAGGGAGTCCTAATCTTTAGGAGCAAAAACCTCACACACCCAAGAGGGTGTCATGCTTCATCATCGGAGTTGCTCCTCGTCAGACTGGCACTGCAATGTCTGACGGGCACCACCCCAAACGGGGGGGCTCTTTGCCGGAGATCTTAATAGATGATGCCACTACCCTACATAAGAGCGTGAGGGGAGGAGATCAAAGAGAGGTGGAAAACGATTTAAGATTGACTCTCTGAAATCAGAAAAAGTGATCTATTTAATAGTCTGCACAGAAGTCAGAGGCCAAGATTAAAAATAGTGAGAGTGAAACAGAGGCAATGGTCAATCACTCTATGATAAAAAAGAAAAAGAGAGGGCGGGGAATTTCCAAGCCATCCCTCGTCAGGGTCAACATGTTTTGCGTCGCTGATGGCCCAGATGGGTCCGGTGACGCTTCTTCAGGACCAATTAGCTATATGTATCTCCTAATCATAAATACCATGGATAATTACACACTGAAATTGTCAGTACAAGAGTATCCAATCACTTACACTAGTATGTAGAGGAAATACTATTCCTATCTGTCGCCCTGTAATACAGAAGTTAAAACAGGTGAAGTATATATACAGTGACATCTACATCAGCATCACAAAAGAGGGAAACAAATGGTATCTGACCAACGGTGGGGGAACAGTGATAGTGGTAACACGTGATTGTGCAAGTGCATGCACAGAAGTAAGGGCAAGCTTACCATCCCCGTTTAAGGAACGTGCTACATGGGACAACTCGGACCAGTCATCAGGTTCACAATTTGTCTGGAGTACAAGTGTGAAAAAATCGTGAAATGAAAATTAAAAATTACACCAATTGGTAACAGGTATGTACTACATACATAAAGTCCCCGACATCCATATAAGTACGAGACACACATATTAGAAATGTCGCTGTGAACACATATCGAGGTTCTACATAACAAATAACTAATGAGTAAAGAGCAGGGTCTGTCGCTAAGAAGTGTCCCTCAATAGGTACATAGTTAAGCAAAAGTGTAGACATCCTGTTCACAAGATAACAAAAAATCAATGTCCTGCGAGCAGGGCTCAATGAAAAAAAAAAACAAGGCTTAATAAAAAACCAATGCTCGCCCAACTCGGATCTGAGTAGCAGAGTGTAATGTCGTCTGAACAAAAACAGAGTTAGTAAAGAAGAGCACTTACTGGTTGTGGGTGCTCCTTGCTGCAAGCAACCTACCCGGGTCCACGTTTCCCGTCAGGATGGGGAGGCGCGGGGAAGCCCGGTTAAAAGGGCACCAGAGCCGGAAGTCGGACTTACGAGACTCGGAAAAGATAAACGAGTCACGTAATACTTCAGAAAAAAGTGAAAACAGACTCGCATATCGGGGTCTGAGAATAATGAACATCAAAAACGGACTCATAGAGTCAGATTCGGGGAAATCGATGAGTCACGTGGTACTAAGGGATTAATAATGGAAAGTGAGAATAGACTCACTAATCGGAGTTCGAAAGGAATAAATGAACAGCGCAAACCGACTCTCAGAGTAGTCGAGAGTCAAACGTAATCATCACTGATACAGTTACATGCAGATGGGAGGGATCTAATCGATCTCATCTCAATCAAAGGACAGTGGCAAAACAGATTAACAAAGAGACAAGCAATGAAGTCCAGGGAGAGGTGTAGTCAACCTAATGTCACCAGAGATTAGTACAAACTGTCAAATGGAATCCAGATGGGGTGAAGATAAAAACTTAGTGAGAACTAAGAAGGGGGAATGCAAGCTAATGGCCAAGGCTGGTCCAAGGGATGTCATCATTAAGACCGCTGATGTGAGTGCGCAATTTAAACACCCAACACTGTTCTAACTCAAAAAGAGAATTAGTATTAATGTGTGAGTTGGTTTGTAGAACGACCCACCACATGTCGTCTGGTCTGTGTTGTGCTTCCAAAAAATGCATGCTCAATTTTGTGGAAGCGCGGCCACATCTAATGTTACTACGATGTTCATTGATGCGTAGTTTAACCGCGCACGTGGTCTTCCCCACATATTGTAGTCCACAGGGACAGGTGACCAAATATATACAATTGCGAGTATTGCAATTGGTGTGTTTAAGGAGGTTCCAAGTGCCTATAGGTTCAAGGACCAGAGACTTAAGTCGTTTTGTAAGGCTACATACATTACAGTTACCGCACGGAAAGTGCCCGGTGACCGGCGGGATGTCCCACAAGGGCGGCTGTCTAGGTGGGCGAGAGGTCGCGGTGGGTCTCGTATGGACCAATAGATCTTTAATATTGGAAGTGCGTTTGAAAGCAAAGAGAGGTTTAGGGATCTGTAGACCTCCACTGCATAAAATGGACCACCTCTTATTGACCACTTTTTTGATAGAATTAGACAGAGGGGTAAAGGTAGACACACAAGTGAGTTTGGTGTCGGCCGTGCGTGGAGTACTGGAAAGTAATCTATCTCGATTGCAAAATTGCAGTGCTTCTCCAGGCATCGGATATCTTCGTCCAGGTAGTCACGGTCAGGGGGATCCTCGGGATTCCCTCTGCAGGCGTCGTTGGGTGCAGAGGGGTGGGGACTCACGCTTCTGGAGTGAGGTAGGAGTCCCTTTAAAGATAGTTTCCTCTTTCTTGGTTGGATAGGTCCGCAGTCCACAGGAGTTTGTGATCCTTTCTTAGGTGTAGGGCAGTCCTATGAGTCGGCAGAGCTAGCTGGACCCGCAGGATGCGTTGCTGATGCAGGTTCTCTGAAGTTGGAGACAGGCCGGTAGGGCTGGGGCCAAAGCAGTTGTTGTCTTCCTTCTCTGTGGGGTTTTTCAGCTAGGCAGTCCTTCTTCTTTGTAGGTCATCAGGAAACTGATTTCCTGGGTTCCGGGTTGCCCCTAAATGCTAAATATAGGGGTGTGTTAGGGCTGGAGGTCTGTAGCCAATGGCTACTGTCCCTGAAGGTGGCTACACCATCCTTGTGCCTCCTCCCTTTGGGGAGGGGAGCACATCCGTATTCCTATTGGGCTAAATCCTCCAAAACAAGATGGAGGATTTTCCAAGGAGGGGGTCACTTCAGCTCTGGTCACCTTAGGGGTGGACCTGGCTGAGGAGGTGATTCCTTGTTTTCCTCATTATTTCCCCGGACTTGTCACCAAAAGTGGGGGCTGTGTCCTGGGGAGCGGGCATCTCCATTAGCTGGAGTGCCCTGGGGTGCTGTAACACCAGGCTTGAAGCACCTCCACCCTGGACAGGCTTTGTTCCTGGTCACAGAGTGAACAAAGGCACTCACCCCATGTGGCCAGAAACTTGTCTGGGAGTGGCAGGCTGGCAGAGACCGGTCAGCCTAGCACTGCAGTTGGGCTGGTATGCAGGGGGCATCTCTAAGATGCCCTCTGTGTGCATTTTTCAATAAATCCCATGCTGGCATCAGTGTGGGTTTATTGTGCTGAGAAGTTTGATACCAAACTTCTTAGTATTTAGTGTAGCCATTATGGAACTGTGGAGTTTGTTTTTGACAAACTCCCAGACCATATACTCTTTATGGCTACACTGCACTTACAATGTCTAAAAATTGACTTAGACACTGTAGGGGCATAGTGCTCATGCAGCTATGGCCTCAACTGTGGTATAGTGCACCCTGCCTTAGGGCTGTAAGGCCTGCTAGAGGGGTGACTTACCTATGCCATAGGCAGTGGGATGTGGGCATGGCACTCTGAGGGGAGTGCCATGTTGACTTAGTTTTTTTCTCCCCAGCAGCATACACAAGCTGTGAGGCAGTGTGCATGTGCTGAGTGAGGGATCCCCCGGGTGGCATAATACATCAGGCAGCCTTTAGAACCTTCCCAGGCAACAGGGCCCTTGGTACCTGGGGTACCTTTTACAAGGGACCTAACTGTGTGTCAGGGCTCTGCCAATTGTGGAGACAAAGGTACAGTTTTAGGGAAAGAACACTGGTGCTGGGGCCTGGTTAGCAGGGTCCCAGCACACTTCCAATCAAAGCTGGCATGAACAAACAGCAAAAAGTTAGGGAGTAACCATACCAACAGTGGCATTTTCCTGCACAACCCCTCCCCCCCAAAAAAAGAGGATGAGGCTAACCTTTCCCAGGAGAGTCTTCATTATTTAAGTGGAAGAACCTGGAAAGGCCATCTGCATTGGCATGGGCAGTCCCAGATCTGTGTTCCACTACAAAGTCCATTCCCTGTAGGGATATGGACCACCTCAACAGTTTAGGGTTCTCTCCTTTCATCTGCATGAGCCATCTGAGAGGTCTGTGGTCAGTTTGAACTATAAAGTGAGTACCAAACAAGTATGGTCACAACTTTTTCAGTGACCAAACCACAGTAAAGGCCTTCCTCTCAATGGCACTCCAACGCTGCTCCCTGGGGAGTAAACTCTAACAGGCTGGTCAAGGTCATCATCATTGGTTTGGGACAGGACTGCTCCTATCCCATGTTCAGAGGCATCTGTCTGCACAATGAATTGCTTAAAATAATCTGGAGCTTTCAGAACTGGTGCTGAGCACATAGCTTCTTTAGGGTGTCAAAGGCCTTCTGACAGTCTAAGGTCCAGTTAACTTTCTTGGGCATTTTCTTGGAGGTACGTTCTGTGAGGGGAGTCACTATGTATCCATATCCCTTCACAAACCTCCTGTAGTATCCAGTCACGCCAAGGAATGCCCTGACTTGAGTCTGGGGGTTTGGAGCTTCCCAGTCCAGAATTGTCTGTATCTTGGGTTGTAAGGGTTGCACTTGGCCTCCACTTACAAGGTGGCCCAGGTATACAACTGTTCCCTGCCCTACCTGGCATTTGGATGCCTTGATAGAGAGGTCTGCTGCTTGCAGGGCCTGCAAAACCTTCTTCAGGTGGACCAGGTGATCCTGCCAGTTGGAGCTAAAGACAGCAATATCATATAGGTATGCTGCACTAAAGGACTCCAAGCCAGCAAGGACTTGATGCATTCTTTAAGCCAAAGGGCATAACAGTAAACTGATAATGCCCATCAGGTGTTGAGAATGCTGTTTTCTCTTTTGCTCCAGGTGCCATCCTACTTTACCAGTACCCTGCAGTTAAGTCAAATATACTCAGAAATGTGGCTGCACCTAACTTATCAATCAGCTCATCTGCTCTTGGTATGGGGTGAGCATCTGTCTTGGTGACTGAATTGAGCCCTCTGTAGTCCACACAAAACCTCATCTCTCTCTTTCCATCTTTGGTGTGAGGTTTGGGGACCAAGACCACTGGACTAGCCCAGGGACTGTCAGAGTGCTCTATTACTCCCAACTCCAGCATCTTGTGCACTTCCACTATGATGCTTTCTTTGACTTGGTCAGACTGTCTGAATATTTTGTTTTTGACAAGTAAACTGTCTCCTGTGTCCACATCATGGGTACACAGAGGTGTCTGACCAGGGGTCAAAGAAAAAAGCTCAGCAAACTGTTGAAGGATCAGCTAGCTGTTGGGCCGAGAGGGTGTCTGAATAGACAACTCCATCTACTGTCCCATCCTTAGGGTCAGTTGAGAGGAGGTCAGGGAGAGGTTCACTCTCTGCTTCCTGATTCTCATCAGTAACTATCAACATGGTTATGTCTGCCCTGTCATTACAGAGCTTGAGGCGGTTAACATGGATCACACTCTTGGGTGCCCCGCGAGTGCCCATGTCCACAAGGTAAGTGACCTGACTCTTTTTCTCTAGCACTGGGTAAGGGCCACTCCATCTGTCCAGGAGTGCCCTAGGAGCCACAGGTTCCACAACCCAGACTTTCTGCCCTGGTTGGAATTCAACCATTGCAGCCTTTTGGTCATACCACAACTTCTGGATTTGTGGGCTGGCCTCAAGGTTTTTGGATGCCTTTTCCATGTACTCAGCCATCCTTAAGCGGAGGCCAAGCACATAGTCCACCATGTCTTGTTTAGGCTCATGGAGAGGTCTCTCCCAGCCTTCTTTTACAAGTGCTGGTGGTCCCCTTTCAGAATGTCCAAACAGAAGCTCAAAGAGTGAAAACCCTACTCCCTTCTGTGGCACCTCTCTGTTGGCGAAAAGCAGGCATGGCAAGAGGACACCCCATCTCCTTTTGAGTTTTTCAGGGAGCCCCATGACCATGCTCTTCAAAGTCTTGTTAAATCTTTCCACAAGACCATTGGTTTGTGGATGATAAGGTGTGATGAACTTATAAGTCACCCCACACTCATTCCACATGTGTTTAAAGTAAGCTGACATGAAGTTGGTACCTCTGTCAGAAACCACCTCCTTAGGGAAACCCACTCTGGTAAAGATACCAATTAGGGCCTTAGATACTGCAGGGGCAGTAGTTGACATAAGGGGAATTGCTTCAGGACACCTGGTAGCATGATCCACTAGTACCAGTATGTATTGGTTCCCTTGGGCTATGGGAGGTTCAAGTGGACCCACAATGTCCACACCAACCCTATCAAAGGGGAACCCCACCACTGGAAGTGAAATTAGGGGGGCAGTTGGATGGTCACCTGTCTTGCCACTTGCTTGACGGTTGACACAGGAGCTGCAAAACACCCTTACCTTCTGGGACATATTGGGCCAATAGAAATGGTTCACTAATCTGTCCCATGTCTTGGTTTGTCCCAAATGGCCAGCTAGGCGAATGTCATGGGCTAAGGTGAGGATGAACTCTCTAAACTCTTGAGGCACTACCACTCTCCTAGTGGCACCAGGTTTGGGATCTCTTGCCTCAGTGTACAGGAGTCCATCCTCCCAATAGACCCTGTGGGATCCACTGACACTTCCTTTTTCCTGCTCAGCTGCTTGCTGTCTCAGGCCTTCAAGAGTGGGACAAGTATTTTTTCCCTGGCACAGCTGTTCCCTTGAGGGTCCCTCTGGGCCCAAGAGCTCTACCTGGTAAGGCGCAAGCTCCATGGACTCAGTTCCGTAAGGGGATAGAACATCTTCCTGGGAAGAGTGGCCCTGTTTCTGTTGCTGTACAGAGGCTGGTCCCCCAGTCCTCTTAACTTTTCTCTTGGAAGGTTGGGCCATTATGCCAGACTTCAACATTTCTTTTTCACCCTGTGCTCTGCTCTGTGCTCTTGTCTTCACACACACACCAGTTCAGGGATACCCAGCATGGCTGCATGGGTCTTGAGCTCTACCTCAGCCCATGCTAAGGACTCCACATCATTCCCTAGCAAACACTCTGCTGGGATTGCAGAAGAGACCACTACCTGTTTCAGGCCAGTAACCCCTCCCCATTCGAAAGTCACCATTGCTATGGGATGGACTTTAGTTTCATTATCAGCATTGGTGACTGGTTATGTCTGTACAGCCAGATACTGTCCTGGGGAAACCAGTTTGTCTGTCACCATGGTGACCCTGGCACCTGTATCCCTCAGTGCTTCTACCTGTGTCCCATTTATCAAGAGCTGCTGTCTGTATTTGTGCATGCTAGGCGGCCAGGCAGCTAGTGTGGCTATATTCACCCCACCCTCAGAGACTAAAGTAGCTTCAGTGTAAACCCTGATTTGCTCTGGGCATACTGTTGATCCCACCTGGAGACTGGATATTCCAGTGCTAACTGGAGTAGAAGTTGTAGGACTTTTCATGGGACAGGCCTTGTCTCCAGTTTGGTGTCCATGCTGTCTACACTTGTGACACCAGGCCTTCTTGGGATCAAAGTTTTTACCCTTGTACCCATTTGTGGACTGTGAAGAGGCTCGGGCCCACCCTCCTGGGCTGGTTTTTGGGGCCTTTGAGAAGACTCTTTAGTTTTGTCCTTGGATGTCTCACCACCCTTCCCCTTGGGAGGCTTTGTGACCCCTTTTGTTTGGTCACCCCCTGTTGAAGTCTTGGTCACCCTTGTCTTGACCCAGTGGTCTGCCTTCTTTCTCAATTCTTGGGGAGAAATTGGACCGAGGTCTACCAGATGTTGATGCAACTTATCATTGAAGCAGTTCCTTAACAGATGTTCTTTCATAAAAAAATGAAACAGCCCATCATAGTCATGCACTCCACTGCCAGTTAGTGTTTTGACTTAGAAGTCAACAAAATCAACCCAGGACTGGCTTTAGGTTTTCTGAACCCCCCTGAACCTAATTCTATACTCCTTAGTTGAGAATCGAAAGTCCTCAATCAGGGTAGGCTTCATGAGGTCATAGAATTCTGCATCCTTACCAAAGAGTGTGTTGAGTCTATCCCTACACTTACCAGTGAACATTTCCCACAGGAGAGCTCCCCATTGAGATCTGCTTACTTTTCTGGTTGCACAGGCCCTCTCGAAGGCTGTGAACCATCTGGTAAAATCATCACCTTCTTCATATTTTGAAACAAGCCCTTTGGGGATTTTTAGGATGTTAGTATTCTCTCTGACCCTATTTAGATTGCTGCCACCATGTACGGGTGCTAAACCCATTTCTTGTCTCTCCCTTTCTATAGCTAGGAGCTGTTTCTCCAAAGCTAATCTTTTGGCCATCCTTGCTAAAAGGATGCCCTCCTCACTGAGGCTGCCCTCAGTGTTCACAGAGGAACTGAACTCCCCTGTGGAAGAACCAGAATCTCTGACTCTGATTTGTGGAGACAGGTGTCTTGGAACCCTGGTCTCCTTATTTAGGGCAGGAGGGGGGAATTCTTCCTCCAGATGCCTAACTTCGTCCCCATCTGAGGGGAGGTCTTCCCCTTCAATAGGGTGGTCCCTAGTGTACTCTGTACTCTACTCTCCTGGAGCTTGACCTTGGTAGGGTTGGACCCAGTTTTGATTTTTCTTAACTTACAGAGGGACCTTAGCTCTGTCATCCCTAGATGCAGGTAAGGGGTGAGGTTGAGTTCCATCACCATCTCTTCTGAGTTACTCAGTATGTCTCTAGAAGTTGGGATTACTTTTTAAGAAACTAAAAACTACTTCTAGTACTTAAATCCTAACTTTTACAAAACGTTTAAACTTATAAAAGAGATGCTAACATGGACTTACACAAGGCCCTAGCAGGACCTTTAAACATTTGGAAAAATAGTCAAAATTCATAAATCAATTTTCTCATAACAATTTTGGAATTTAGTCATCTGATCAGGTATTGGCTGAGTAGTCCAGCAAATGCAAATGCAAAGTCTTCGACCCCACCGCTGATCCACCAATGTAGGAAGCTGGCTCTGTATATACTATATCAAAATGAGATATAGTGTGCACAGAGTCCAGGGGTTCCCCAAGAGGCTTGACAGGGGCAATAATAGATAATACTAATGCTCTATTTGTGGTAGTGTGGTCGAGCAGTTCAGCTTATCAGAGGGTAGTATTAGGCATTTGTTGTACACACTCAGGTAATAAGTGAAAACACACACTCAATGACTTAACTCCAGGCCAATAGGTTTTTACATAGAAACATTTTCTTCTGTTAATTTATTTTTAGAACCACAAGATTCAAATTGCAGGTAAGTACATTAAATGTAAGGTACTTTGCATAGGTATAGTTAGAACTTTGAACTAAAACAGTAATGTACACAGTTTTTCATAAAATGGCAATAAGCTATTTTAAAAGTGTACACAGTGCAAATTTCAACAGTTCCTGGGGGAGGTAAGTACAGTTTGATTAATACGGTAAGTAAAGCACTTACAAGTTCAGTCTCTGGGCCTAGGTAGCCCACCGTTGGGGGTCAACCCCAAACACCCAGCACCGGTAACACAGAGCCAGTCAGGTGCAGAGGTCAAAGAGGAGCCAAAATAACATGGGCGCCTATGGAGATAAGGGGTGCTCCAGTTCCGGTCTGTTGGCAGGTAAGTACCCGCGTCCTCGGGGAGCAGACCAGGGGGGTTTAGTAGAGCACTGGGGGGTTCCAAGTAGGAACACAAAACATACCGTTAGCGGCACAAGGGCGGCCAGGTGCAGTGGGCAAACCGGACGTCGGGTTTGTAATAGGATTCAATGGAGGGACTCACTCAGACGTTGCAGGCAGGGCACAGGGGGGCTTCTCAATCCAGCCACCGACTGGGAAAGGATGAGGGCCGCCTGCTGGTCACTGCTACACCAGTGGTCGGTTTCTCACAGGCCTGGGGGCTATGGGTACAGTGCTTCTGCAGGCGTCGGATATCTTCGTCCCAGGCAGTCGCAGTGAGGGGGATCCTCGGGATTCCCTCTGCAGGCGTCGTCGTGGGGGTACAGAGAGGTCAGCCCAGGGTGGACACGTCGTCAGAGTCACCTGGGGGTCCTCTCTGGGTCGTTGGTTTATCTGGACATGGGCCAGGGGCATTGTGTGCAGAGTGGTGGGGACTCACGCTTCTGGAGTGAGGTGGGAGTCCCTTTAAAGATAGTTTCTTCTTTCTTGATTGGACAGGTCCGCTGTCCATGGGAGTTCTTGATCCTTTCTTAGGTGTAGGGCAGACCTCTGAGTCGGTAGAGGTCGCTGGGCCCGCAGGATGCGTCGCTGGTTCAGGTCCCCTGAAGTTGTAGACAGGCCGGTAGGGCTAGGGCCAAAGCAGTTGTCATCTTACTTCTTCTCTGCGTGGTTTTTCAGCTCTGCAGTCCTTCTCCTTTGTAGGTCATCTGGAAACTAATTTGCTCGGTTCAGGGTCGCCCTTAAATACTAAATTTAGGGGTGTGTTAGTGCTTGAGGGCAGTAGCCAATGGCTACTGTCCCTCAGGGTGGCTTCACCATCCTTGTGGCTCCTCCTTTTGGGGACGGGGGCACATCCCTATTTCTATTGGGCTAAATCCTCCAAAACAAGATGGAGGGTTTTCCAAGGAGAGGGTCTCTTCAGCTCTGGTCACCTTAGGGGTGGACCTTGCTGAGGGGGTGACTCCTCCTTGCTTTCCTCATTATTTCCCTGGACTTGGCGCTAAAAGTGGGGGCTGTGTCCGGGGGCGGATATCTCTACTAGCTGGAGTGCCCTGGGGTGCTGTAACACCAGGCTTGAGCCTTTGAGGCTCACCTCCAGGTGTTACAGTTCCTGAAGGGGGCGGTGGGAAGCACCTCCACCCAGGACAGGCTTTGTTCCTGGTCACAGAGTTCACAAAGGCACTCACCCCATGTGGCCAGAAACTTGTCTGGGAGTGGCAGGCTGGCAGAGACCGGTCAGCCTAGCACTAGCTGTTGGGCTGGTATGCAGGGGGCATCTCTAAGAGGCCCTCTGTGTGCATTTTTCAATAAATACCATACTGGCATCAGTGTGGGTTTATTGTGCTGAGAAGTTTGATACCAAACTTCTCAGCATTCAGAGTAGCCATTATGGAACTGTGAAGTTCGTTTTTGACAAACTCCCAGACCATGTACTCTGTATGGCTACCCTGCACTTACAATGTCTAATTATTGACTTAGACACTGTAGGGGCATAGTGCTCCTGCAGCTATGCCCTCACCTGTGGTATAGTGCACCCTGCCTTAGGGCTATTAGGCCTGCTAGAGGGGTGACTTACTTATGCCACTGGCAGTGGGTTGTGGGCATGGCCCTCTGAGGGGAGTGCCATGTCGACTTAGTCTTTTTCCCCCCACCAGCACACACAAACTGTGAGGCAGTGTGCATGTGCTGAGTGAGGGGTCCCCAGGGTGGCATAATACATGCTACAGCCCTTAGAGATCTTCCCTGGCCACAGGGCCCTTGGTACCAGGGGTACCCTTTACAAGGGACTTAACTGTGTGCCAGGGCTCTGCCAATTTTGGAGACAAAGGTACAGTTTTAGGGAAAGAACACTAGTTCTAGGGCCTGGTTAGCAGGGTCCCAGCACACTTCCAATCAAAGCTGGCATCAACAAAAGGCAAAACGTTAGGGGGTAACTATGCCAACAGTGGCATTTCCTACAATCATCATAAGGCTACTCCTCCTAGAATTCTTCATAAGATCTTGCTATGACTTGATTTCACTGTTGGAGAGAAAGGTCTCAAAAGGACAACATAATTACAAGGAGCTTTTTCCTTCCATCAGTGTCTTGATATTTTACATGAAGCTGCAATGGGCTACTTACAGCCCCAAAAGGACCGTCATCATCCCGTCCGTACCTGCCTTTTCCAGAAGAAGAATGGGGGGTTTAGGTGATACTTCACTTGGTGATCCTTACTCTAGTCTTAATGAAGTCTCATTACTTCTCGTCAACATTGCAGTCTTTGATATTGTAGGGGAGGTCCTGCCTGAAATACTTTCCTGGCTCCGTCAAGGGGAAGCCAGCAGAAATTATGTCATCAATGAAACAATCATTGACGGTGTTAGTGGTGATACAGTTGATGGCCAAGTCAACGATGAAGTTGTTGATATGAACTTTAACAACACGGATGCCATAGACATTGTGGTGTTTGTGGTCATCAACGTAGATGTCACAGCCTTCGATGGTCGGTGATGGACTCATCGACAATTTTGCAGCTGATACATGGACTCTGTGAGGAGGGTCTGAGGAAGGTCTTACAATGTCTGAAGAGGCCAAGACTTTTTTTAATGGATTAGAAGGTGCTGGCCTCGTGGACCCAGAAGGAGTTGGATGTCATTAGGTTGGTGAGGACTTTTGCCCGCCCCTTTTCTTTATGTCTGTTTAGACGGTTCTTCACTTGACCCTTTTTCATGTCTGTCATTCATAAGGGTTTTTTTGGTTGGTGTTGATATTCCACATCCCTCATGAGAGACCTGACCTGACTTTTAGTGGATTTCTTTTACAGCCACAAAAGAACACTTACCTCCTTATCTTAAAGGGTTCTGGTAGAGAATGTTCTACTATATTGTAGGGAAACCAAACTCGGTCTCGGAGAGCTCTTTTTGTGGCGACGATACCACGATGTCCTTCGTAATCCACTTCAATTACTTTCTGTCACAGGCTCTCCGGAATTAGAATTCACGCCCCTCACAGTATAACTCCTTCCTGAGTTATGGACATCTCATCCTTGACATTTAAAAAAATATATATATTCACTATCATTGGTGAGTGGTCAATTATGTCAGATCCATGACTGATGTGTAATCATGTCTTTTAACTTCAGCAGGTCGCCATCATGGCTTGCAACAGTCATAATATGGGCTAACGAGATAGCAGCTGGAATTTTTGATTTGACAATAAAACTAATGTAGTCTTTGGAACTTGTATAGGCACTCTCAAATAGTAATCAGCAGGATTCTGATCCTTTCCTTGAGGATGCACAATTGTATAATTGTATTCTCACAATAAGAGTCAATGTGAGTAGGCATCTTGGCTTTTGAATTGCCAAAGATGGTCAGCAAAGCTTGATGATTATTTATCAGCATTAAAGGCTTTCAGTGCAGGAATACATGGAAATGTTCACAAGCCCATACCTCAGCAAAACTTTCTCTCTCAGGTTCTGAGTAGGCATGTTCTATTTGGAAAAGAACTTATGCTAGCATAGGCCACAATATGCTATCAAGCATTTGGGCATTCACTCTGCTGTGCAAAGACAGTGCCTAACCCGACCGGGCTTGAACCAACTGCAAACTCTGTTTGAAGCTATGGCTTGAAGTATGCTATTTTAGTAGCATTTTCAATGGCATGTTTGATTCTCTTTAAACTTCTTTCACATTCTTGAGACCACTGAAAGGAAACATTTTTCTTTGTCAAAGTTCATAATGGAGCACTAACAGTGGCAAAGCATTTAATGTACCTTGAACAGAAACTGGCCATGCCAAGGAAGAAACATACCATTGAAACATCTTGTGGGGGATCAGCATTTGATAGAGCTTGTACTGTTCCAGGATCAGGTGCTATACTCCCATTAGAAAAGATATGGCCAAAGAATTTTAGTTTTCTCTTGTTGAACTCTCACTTGCCTGCATTCAAAGTCAATCCTGCATCACTGAGTAAACGACATACTTAGGTGAAAGACCTATTATGCTCCTTCTGCGTAGCTCCAAAAATGTATATGTCATCTCTGTAATTGAATGCATTCACAACAGGCTGCATGATACGTCTAATGACATCTTGAAAACGTTCTACAGCCGATGACACACCAAAACTATGGCCCTCATTACAACCCTGGCGGTCAGTGTTAAAGTGGCGGTAATACCGCCAACAGGCCGGCGGTAAAATAAAATGGAATCACGACCACGACGGAAACCGCCAACATAGACAGCCACTTTAAGACTCCGAGAGCCACGGCAGTAGAAACAAACACCGTGGGGGTAACCGCCAACAGACATGTGGAAGACAATGTACCGCCCACAACTCGCCAATCCGCCAGCTTTTCCGGGGCGGTACCAACGCCATCAAAAGCTCGGCGGAAACAGGACTTGGAAGGGAATCCACTCACCTCTCGATAAGAAACGAAGAACCAGGACGCCATGGAGCCCGAGCTGCAGGTGTTCCCCATGCTGGTGTATCTTCTCATGCACAACGGATATCACAGGCGGCGGCAATGACCATGGTGAGTTCTGCCCCTAGCAAAGAGGGGAGGAGGGGAGGACAAAAGGAATAGAGTCCAATCAGTGATATATTAGAAATAGGCAGATAGACGTAATGAACAGAAAAACAGTATATACAAATATTTACAATATGTACAGAAGGCCGTACACTGTCCTTGCAAATGTTCATGGCCCACTGGGCCAAACAATCATGGGCGAAGCCCACATTTGACTCCTGCCTCAAAATTGAGAGAACACTGCAGGGGCATCAGGTCAAAAACACACAGCACCTCAGGGGAAAGGGGGGGGGGGGCACCTCAGCTGGAAGATTGTACTACGCCACTGCTCCTGGAGGGGGCTACATGCCCACAGCGATGTCCTGGGGAGTGCAAAGCCACAGTCCCTCTAGTGGGTGGTTTGCCCACTGCTTGGTCCTGGGGAGTGCAAGGCTACAGTCTCTCAAGTGGGTGGTTTGCCCACTGCTTGGTCCTGGGGAGTGCAAAGCCAGAGTCTCTCAAGTGGGTGGTTTGCCCACTGCTTGGTCCTGGGTAGGGCAAACCCACAGTCTCTCAAGTGGGTGGTTTGCCCACTGCTTGGTCCTGGGGAGTGCAAGGCCACAGTCTCTCAAGTGGGTGCCTTCTTCCACTGGTTCTGGAGGGGGCATTGTGCACAGTGTGCTTCATCCTGCCAAGGATAGGGTGAGTGGATGCCTTTCTCCACTGGTTCTGAAGGGGGCTTTCTGCCCAGTCTGCTTCATCCTGTCAAGGATTGGGTGAGTGGGTGGCTTCTTCCACTGGTCCTGGAGAGGGCATTGTGCCCTGTGATGCAGACCTTGGGGAGTGCAAGGTCACAGTCTCTCACCTTGGTGTCACACCCACATGCTTTGCAGGGGCCAGGATGCACAACAGCCCATCGAGGAAGAGCCAGACTCCATCCTGCAGCGACTAAGGCTGCAAACTGGTGGTAGTGCCGGTGCTGGAGGGGGTGCTTCAAGTGGTGCTGGTAGGGTCCTGGCAGTCTCCTGCAGCCTCGGACGACTGCACACTGGGATGATGCTGCTCACAGTTGTTTTGGCAGTGGCTGGGCATGTGGCAGTGTTGATGCTGGTGCAGGAGGCGGTGCTTGCGGCGGGGTCTGCGGGGGGGATGCTGCCGGTGCTGGCTGTGTTGCAGGTGCTGGTAGTGGTGGAGGGAGACACCAGGCCGTCTCCTGCAGCCTCGGACGGCTGCCCACTGGGGATGATACTGCTCACAGTTGTTGTAGCAGCAGCGGTGCAGGTGATGTTGCAGGTGGCGGTGCTTTCCGCGGTACATGTTGCGGGGCTGTCGGTACTGATGGTGGGCACTAGTCACTCACCCGAAGCCTCTGAGGCCTGAAGTGCCTTGCCTTGGGTTTTCTTCCCCTTCCCCACCTTGGCAGATGCTGCTGGGATCTTGGCACTGGCAGCTTGAGTTTTGGAGGAGGCTTTGCTGGGCAGGTCGTGCTTCTTGCCCGTGCTGCAAGCTGGTCCCTTCTTCACCTTGGCAGGTGGCAGAATGAGTTGGTCCTTTGCAGGGGTCGGTGGCACACTGGCTGCCCTAACAGGTCCCCCTTTTGATCCTCTGGGACTTGCAGGTACCACAGCGGACGCCGACCTGGTAGCTGAGGTGCTGGCCTGGGATCATAACATCCTGGTCCGAGGGGAAGGACGGGGGCGGAGAGGTGTGGGGAAGAGGTCAATGTTTGCCAGGAAAAGTTTTTTGGACACGCTGGGACGGAAAGATGGAGAGGGTTTGGGAGTGGAGGAAGAGGGAGTGGTTATAGGAGGTGTACGTCTGCTGAGTTTGGGTGATGGTGCATGGGCTGGATGCTGTTGTGAGGTGGATGGCTGTTGGGTGGGTGGGTGCTTGCGTTTGTGTACTTTGGGAGATGTGGTAACAGACACAATGGGAGAGGACACAGGGGATGTGTGCATGGTTGTGGGGGTGGTGACTGCCAGTGACGGGCGTGCTGGTGGAGGTAGTGGATGAAGATGTAGTGCATGCAGGTGTGAGTGTAGACGCTACTGGGAGGGAGGTGGAGGGCGAGGAGGAAGGGGACACACTGGATGTTGGTGGGTTTGCATGGGCCTGGTGCTTGTGTGAGTGCCTGTGAGATGAAGTGTGGTGCTTATGTTTGCCCGAGCCACTTTTGTGTGTTGATTTGGGTGAATGCTGGTCTGAATGTGTGCTTGGGATAGACTGAAGTTGAGGGGATTGGGTCTGAAGAGGAAGTTGGAGGGGGAAGGCTAGACACAGGGACAAGGGCTGCCATCAGTGCTGAGGCCAGAGCCTGAAATGCTCTCTGTTGGGCCGCCACGCCAGAGTGAATACCCTCCAGGTATGCATTTGTTCATTGCAAATGCCCTGCTACACCCTGGATAGCATTCAGTGTGTTTGACTGCCCAATAGAGAGGGATCTCAGGAGGTCAATAGCCTCCTCACTGAGGGCAGCAGGGCTGACTAGGGCAGGGCCTGAGGTGCCTGGGGCGAAAGAGATGCCCACCCTCCTGGGTGAGCAGGCACGGGAAACATGCTGAGGGGCTGCTGGGAGGACAGTGCTGGTAGGGGAGGTGGCGGCTGTACCTGTTGTTGGGGTGGGCACAGAGGTGTCTGCCACCGCCAGGGAGCTTCCATCGGAGGAGGAGTCGCTGTCAGTGGTCTCCCCTCCTGTCCCCGTCGTGGAGCTCCCCTCGCCCTCCGTCCCACTGGTGCCTTCACCCTCAGTGGATTCGGCCTCCAGGCCCATGTGGAATGCAGCTCCCTCTGTCGCCGGTGCCTCTGCTCCTCCACCAGATGATGCTAATGCACACAAAGACAGGGCGACAAAACAAAAAGGGGTGGGAGAGATAGAGGATACACTTGGCCAATGCCAGCAACACCACTACCGTTGGAATACACAACACACAGTGAGCTGCCCTATGCACTAGGCCATGCCCAACCAGTCACCAAGATAGTCACCAGCCCATGGGGTACAATGCCTAACGCCAGCATCTGCACACCTGACACTCACAGGACCCTGCACAATAGTAGATGGCAACTTACACCATTGGGGTAGGAGTGCACCAGAGCCTGCACACAAGGGACCTACCCTGCCATGATCGCCCTGGCCTACGGGCACCCACAGCCCACATCCCCCACCCAGCTACCTCCTAAAGAGCGCAAAGTCAGCTTTCTAAATCTATACTCACCCCCTTGTGGCTGCCCTCAAGCGCCCATCCAACTCCGGATAGGCCACTGCCAGGATGCGGAACATCAGGGGGGTCAAGGTGCGACGGGCACCCCTTCACAGTTGGGAGGCCAGCCCCAGCTGGGCCTCCACCGTTTTCTTGGTTCAACGGCGCAGGTCCTCCCGTCTCTTGCGGCAGTAGGTGCTCTGCCTGTGATAGACCCCCAGGTTCCGCACCTCCTTGGCGATGGCACGCCAAATACACTTTTTCTGGTGGACGCTGACCTGGAAGGAAAAGACAGCAGAAAAGGAAATCACTCACACGTCCGGACCGGCATACTCATTGCCCATCTGTTCCCACCCATGCCCTGACGCACATACCCTGACCACCTCTCATGCAGCACTCATGCCAGGACGCATCAGCATCCACCAGCATGTGGCTTACATCCACACCACTCCAAACATGCATTGCCCACACATCATGCTCACTATGTACTCACCTGTTTATCTGGAGGACTGTGGAGTAATGTGTACTGGGGTAGGACCCCATCCACCAGTTTCTCCAACTCCTCCGCAGTGAAGGCAGGGGCCCTTTCCCCAGACACATGAGCCATTGTCGCTTCCAGACTCAGGTCACAGCAGCACTTGTAGTGTAGGTCTTCTCCTGTTGAAGGTCAGGTAGCAAGTGAGTGAAGAGATAGAAAATGAGAGTGACATCTGCAGTGGTGCGTACCGTCACCGCCGGCGTACATCGCCATTGGCTCCTGGAACCCATAGGGCCCAATGATAACCAATGCGCAGTTACGTGGCGGTCATCGACCACCTACCGCGACGGCGCACAACGCCAGCGCACTTACCTCATTTCCACTTGTCCCTCCTCACAGGTCAGGCAGCCGCCATTTCAGGGGGGCACATGGCATGGCACCTAACTGCGTCATAGCAGACATTGGCACATCATCTGACTCTCGACTTCACATACTGCTTCTGTGACGTAAATTCAGCAACATTAATGCAATCTATGTGGAAATATGACCCACTGCTCACCGTTCTCCTCCATAGGCTACAACCGATGAGGCAGATTATGAGATGGCGGCATCCTCCGGTGTACAGACCCCTTGTGGACCTGTCAACAATGGAGGACAGACACATTATCATCATAAACGAACCTGATCATGCCACAATCCAAGAACTGAGTGCCCAATTGGAGCCAGACCTGATGTCAGCTACCCGCCAGCCCACAGGAATCCCCCCTCTAGTGCAGGCCCTGTCAGTGCTCCATTTCCTGGCAAGTGGTTCCTTTCAAACTACAGTGGCCATGGCATCAGGGATGTCTCAGCCAATGTTCTCCTACATGTTGACCAGAGTGTTGTCTGTCCTCCTGAAACACATGTACAGCTACATCGTGTACCCCCAGGTGGATGAATTGGCCACAGTGAAAGCTGACTTTTATGCCCTGGGACATATCCCCAAAATCATAGGTGCCATTGATGGTACACATGTAGCATTTGTTCCCCCCCCCCCCCCCCAGAGAAATGAACAGGTTTACAGGAATAGAAAAGGCTATCACTCGATGAATGTGCAGATGGTGTGTTTGGCGGACCAGTAAATCTCTCATGTTAATGCCAAATATCCTGGCTCTGTGCATGACGCCTATATCTTGAGGAATAGCAGCATCCTATATGTGATGGGCCAACTCCAGAGGCACCGGGTGTGGCTAATAGGTGAGCCCAAGGTCCCCACGCAGTATAAGTGGGTGTCTGGGTATAGGGTTATCCCTAAGGGTTAGTGTGTGTCTAACAGTTGTCCCTCGATATTTGCAGGTGACTCTGGTTACCCCAACCTCTCATGGATACTGACTCCAGTGAGGAATCCCAGGACAAGGGCAGAGGAACGTTAAAATGAGGCACATGGGCGTACAAGGAGGATAATTGAGAGAACCTTCGGCCTCCTGAAGGCCAGGTTCCGGTGCCTCCATCTGACAGGTGGATCCCTGTTCTACTAACCAAAGAATGTGTGCCAGATCATCGTGGCATGCTGTATGTTGCACAACCTGACCATGAGACGCCAGGTGCCTTTTCTGCAGGAGGATGTGCCTGGAGATGGTCTTGTGGCAGCGGTGGAGCCTGTGGACAGTAATGAAGAGGAGGCAGAGGAAGAAGATGTAGACAACAGCACAAACATAATACAGCAGTACTTCCAGTGACACACAGGTAAGAGACTGTAACTCCACTTAACATTTCAGTAATCTGTTGGCCATTGTACCTGGCAGACTCTTTCCCTATGTCTATGGCCACTGACTGTTCCCTTTGGATTCTCTATTTTCAGATATGTGTGCCCCATTCTGGCTCCTGCTATATGTACTGCTGCCCACCAAAGGTCATCCTGTAGTATATTTCACTGTACATATATGTTGCAATGCTTTGAGAATGGTGTACTAATACATTTGGGATTCATTACACTGACTCCAGATTGTTATTTGTTTCAAGGATGTTTATTTAGGTGCTAATATGTATAAGGGTATGTGCAAGGGGCTAGGGTAATGGTGGAGGAAAGTCCATGGTAGAGTCCAGTCTCTTGATATCACAGGTGCATTGTCCAAGGGGGCATAGGAAGGGGAGGAATGGCAGTTCAAGGTGCAGCCACTGGGTCTCCTGCATTTTGTCCAGTATCTGGCCCATAGTCTCCTGGGAATGGTGGTATGCTCCCAGGATGTGGGAGAGTGCCTCATGGAGAGTTGGTTCCCTGGGCCTGTCCTCCCCCTGTCGCACAGCAGTCCTCCCAGCGTCCCTGTTGTCTTGTGCCTCTGTCCCCTGAACCGTGTGCCCACTGCCACTGACCCCAGGTCCCTGATCGTCCTGTGTTTGTGGGGTTTCCTGGGGTCCCTGTAGTGGTGGACACACTGCTGATTGACGTGTCCTGGGGACAGAGGGATGGGCCCGCTGGGTGGGTGCTGTGCTCGTGTTTCCTGAGTGGGAAGGCTCTGTGGTAGTTTGGGACTGTGGCAGGGTAACCGATTGTCCAGAGGTCCCTGATGGGCCAGGTTGGTCATCGTGATCCAGGCGTGCAGAGCTGCTGTAATCACTGTGGGCCTCTTCTGGGGGGGACTGGATGTAGCTGGCACCTCCTCTCCGGTGACGTTGGGTAGGGTTCCTGTTGGGATGCAAATGCATTGTTAATGTATCTGTGTGTGCCATCTTGTGCATGGGTGTGTTTCCCTGTATGATTGTGATTTCCCTGTCGGCTTGGCCTTGTGTGAGTGGTGATTTTGTGGGCTGGGTGAGTCTCTCTATTGGGCATGCTGGGGTGCTGGCTGTCCATGCAGGTCTGTGAGTGACGTCCATGCATTGGTAGTGCATGCAGGGTTTGGTATTGGGATGGGTGGGTTGTGTTAGTGGGTTATATGTGAGTTGGTGGAGTGAAGGAGGTGAGGGTAGGGGTAGGAGTTTGTGATGGCATGCAGGCAGGGTGGGGGATATAATAGTTAAGCTTTGACTTACCAGAGTCCAGTCCTCCTGCTACTCCTGCGAGGCCCTCAGGATGCATGATCGCCAAGACTTGCTCCTCCCATGTTGTTAGTTGTGGGGGAGGAGGCGGGGGTCCACCGCCAGTCCTCTGTACAGCACCCTGGTGTCTTGATACCACGGAACGCACCTTCCCCCGTAGGTCGTTCCACTTCTTCCTGATGTCATCCCTGGTTCTTGGGTGCTGTCCCACGGTGTTGACCCTGTCTACGATCCTCCGCCATAGCTCCATCTTCCTTGCAATGGACGTCTGCTGCACCTGTGATCTGAATAGCTGTGGCTGTAACTGGATGATTTCCTCCACCACGACCCTTAGCTCCTCCTCTGAAAACCTGGGGTGTCTTTGGGGTGCCATGGATGTGATATGTGTGAGGATGTGTGGGGTGATGTGTGGGGTGATGTGTTGTTGTGTATGCTGTGATGTGCGTGAATGGTGTATGGGTGATGGTGTTCTGTGCCTCCGATTGGGAGGGTGCTCCTGGCTTGTCTCTCTCAGTTAGCTATCTTTTTTTCATTGTAAGGGGTTGTGGGTATTGTGGGTGTGTGTTTTATATTGGATTGGGTGTGTGGGTGCGGTATGTGTATGTGTCAGGTGTGTGTAGTTTGAATTGTCCAGTGTGGTGGTGTTTTGTAAATGTGTGTGTATTTTGAGCGCGGCGGTGTGTACCGCCAATGGTTTACCGCGTTTGAAAGACCGCCACGTTGAGTCGTGGGTTGTGATACTGTGGGCGTATGCCTGTTGTCGTGACGGTGTGGGTTTTGCTATCGCCAGTTTATACACTGACCTTTGGGCTGGCGGACTTGTGTGGGTGTCTGTACAGTGGCGGGATTCTATGTGTGGGTCATAATACCCATGGTGGATTACCGCCGCAGTCACAGTATGTTGCCGGCCGTCAACACGGCGGTAGGAGGCATTTACTGCCAGGGTTGTAATGAGGGCCTAAGTCTCTTGTATCTAAACAAACCAACATGTGTAGAGAAGATTGTAATGTATCTACAATTTTCTTCACGTTCCAACTGATGAAAAGCTTTATTTAAATCAAGGCGAGAAAAGACCTTTGCACCATTCAATTGCATTACCATGTCAGCAATGTGGGGATCCGGATGTCTTTCGCTTTCAATTGCCTTGTTTGCCTGATGCATGTCAACGCAGATGCATACAGCTCCTTCACTGTCCTTTTTGGGCACTACTACTATGGGAGAAACCCATGTTGTTGGACCCCTGGAACACTCAACAATATTATGCTTAAGTAACGATTCAAGTTCTTTTTCAATATATTCTTGTAAGTGAAAAGTAATTTGTCTATGTCTCTGACTAACAGGACGGACATCCTCATTAATATACAGTTTTGTTTCCATAGTCTTAAGCTTTCCTAAACCATGAAACAATGAAGGGAAATGACTTACTATTTAGTGACGAGCATTCATGTTGTAATTCACAGAAATCAGTCCCATATCAGCAGCCATGCTGAAACTGAGTAAACAGGCACTTAACACTGTACCTTGAAGCATATGAATCAGTGTTTGTACCTTCGTTTTCTTATGTTTCACTGTCACTTCAAATGAATCTTGACTCTTCATAGGCGTTGATGCAGCCCAAGTACACACTGTGGTCTTTGATGACGTAAGCCACAGTAATGGAAATAGTTCATCTTATTTCTCTTCAGGCATTATGTTTATCGATGTCCCACAGTCAATAATGAAATGTATTGAACAACCATTTATTTTCAATGTAATATTTGGACAGTGTTTGTATGATTTTGCTGTTTTGGTATGTCAACTTTTCTGTGATTTACATTTTTCTTCACATGAGACCGGTCCAACATGTGCATGTTTCTCTGGGGTAACCATGGACATGGCACAATCAGTTTCTTTACTTTCACTTGTTATTAAGGCGGAGAAACTGTTTGAAGATGATTTAGATGACGATCGACTTGGTTAGTATCAGTTTGCCTCAACTGATATCACCGCTTGGCCTTGCGGGCGTGCATTGAACGTTGCTCCTGGAACATTCTTTTGTCTTCATGCCATGACACACTTACTTTTTCCTTCGCATAACACACTGTCACGAAATGGTTCACTTTCTCACAGTGTTTACATATCTGTCCATTGGCAAGACACTTTCCTTCATGTGGAAACAAAAATACACATCTAAAACACAACTTCTTTTTACATGCAGACATCACTTTGTGTTCATCAGTCTTTTGCTTCAGATTACTTTTCACACTCATGTCTGACTCTCTCTGGGCACCTCTGGCTTCATGTGAGCATTTTCTCTTTCAGCATTTTCCTCAGTCCTGACAGCCATTAAAACTCGCTCCAGACTAGGAGTTTCTCCCAACATTCATCGTCTGAATTACTCTGACAAGCATCCATCAATAACTCTAGGATGCATAGCTTCTTCATCATTAAATGTATTTAACTTACAGTGTTTGATGAGTGCATCGAGTCTTTCAACAAATTCATTGATAGTTTCACCAACTCTTTGACATTCTTGACTGAAAACGTATTGCTTGCAAACAACTTTTGATACTGGATTGAACTTGAAATTCAAAGCATTTTCAATCTGAGGGTACGTGACTTCTTCGTCAGATCTCTGCATTTTCTTTATGACTTCTTTCACATCACCAGCAAGATTTTTGAGATACTAGATAATGGTTCTATTATTAGTCTCTTCAAGTGTGTCAATTAAATCTTCCAATGTCTCTATCCAAACAGTCCATCTTTCGCCAATATTTTGCTTTTTTGCGGTATCGAATGGAGGTGTTTGTTCAGAAAAACAGCAGCATTGTAAACTGATGTGGAACTTATTGACATTGAAAGTAATGTGCTCTCTGACGCTGTTTGATGATCATATTTGTGAAAACGTTTTCTTCAGTCCTTTGACATGCGGGCCTCAGGATTGTCCTTGAGATTAATTAGAACAGTGTCTTCTCTTTTAGCTGCCATCCTCAAATTTTATGAATCCAACAGTTGCCTTCAACTCTTTGCTGTTTGAAGACCTACAAAGTTGTTCTGAGCCCCACTCGGTAGCTTGGTGAACAACCGCTTCAGGTATGGACAGCTCTGTAAGAAACAACCCTCAACACTTCTTCTTCAGCCACTTCGTCACCTGCTGTGGAACGAAAACTCTCTTTAGTGGGCTCAGTAAGGCATTTATTTCATATTTCTACACTTAGGTTTGAATTTTCTGATACCTGGTTCATCTCTGCCTTGCAGTGCTTCTGTTCGCAACGTTCTTTGGCCAGTAATAATTGTCTTTGCGCTTTGTAAACATGGTTGTATCCAACATCAGCGTTAACTCTCCGTACAATGTAAAACTTTTTTGGAGTGGCAGCACAGTGCCTTTTACTTTGGTCTTGGTCGCAGTTTCTTGACAAACGATGCATAGACTTCTCAATTAAGCATCCTTTACGTTCAAACACTTCACACCGGTTGACATTGCGCTTTGACTCCACATATGCCAACAGTCGACTTGGCACTTCGACAAAGGTACACGTGGCACGCACCAAGCAGTTTACTTGGACCACAGCCAAACTCTCTGGGAAAGCACTGTCTTTTTTTTAGTTACTTATACCCCATCTCATCGCCAGTTGTAGCGTTCTCCCAAGCCTGGGTACCCACCAATGACTACGCCACACCTGGAGCTGTGAATCACACTTCTTTATTTCTCTGCTTGTACCTGTGAACGCCACACTTACATTCAATTCTAGTCATTACGTCACACTGCTATGAGTCCGTTCAGAGCCAAAATCGTTCTATTGTGATACTTGCAAGACACTAACTACACAATTGTATAAACTTCTGGAGTTATTTTACTGTTACTATCCCCTGGAAACTGCTGGTTAAACAAAGATCTCTGCAGCAGGTGACTTAAACCGCATATTTTAAAATGCGGTCCGTGACCAAGTAAGTAGGCCAGAAATTATTTACTGTTATATTTGGCCTTATTGCCAATGTCTTTAGGGAAGAGTTTTTAAAAATAAATGCATTTGACTGTCAGAAAATGATCTGCAGCACTCCGCCCTGAGTGACTCCATCCCCTATCTGCCAACACACCTTGAACCTCCATCTAAGACATCCCTGTGTATTTCTTTTCCATTTCCAGAAATATAATTGTCAAAGGTAAAGATTCCACTACCAAGACCTACTGTCTTTGCCAATACTTGTCCTCTTTTGTGACACAGGAAAGAGTACGTATTTATTCACCCCCTTTGTTGAACTGTTAATCCATAAGACATATGTCCAACCTATGTTCCTTTAATTTTCTTTCCGTTTGTGTTTTGGGAGTTATTCTTTTTTTTTTCTGTACCATTCTTATTTGTTTCTGTACCTGTGTGTTTTTAACTGTTTTCTCGATTCCTTGTTCCTTATTTCTCATTGAATGTCTTTCTCTTTATTATTTCCCTTGTCTTTTACCCTGTTTACTTCGCTTTATTTATTTGACTCTTTTGAGTTTTCTTCCTTCCGTCTTAATATCTTAGTATTTTAGTGCCCTCCTTTCTTCAGTTCTTTCTAATCTGTTACTCTATGACTTGCCCCATTTCGTCCTACAATCATTCTTTCACAATCTTTTCACATTATTGCTCTAATTTCCTCTCGTTATTTCTTTGTATCATACTGTTTCTTTCATCTTGACGATCCCTTTCTTCACTTCTTATATTACTCATGCATACTTTTCCTTTGATCTACTCCTTTTTTGTTTCTTGCTTTATCTCTTGGTATTACGTCTATCTTTTCAAGTAAGTTTTTTCACCATTTTTTCCTCGCGTGCTATTCATATCTCGCTTCCTTTTTCTCGTGTTTTCTTTTATCTATCTGCTATTTCTTGTTCCTACTTACTTTCCTTTTTTTCGCCCGCATTATCCCTCGTCCCCTCTCTCCCCATTGCATCCTCCTCAACCTACCCACTCCTATTTCACCAGCAGACTCAAACAGATAAATATCTCCATTACCTCTTATTCTGAGTACACGGCACTGTTTGTTTCAGTTTCTTTCCTCCTCTCAGCAGCTATGAACTGCAATCTGCGGTGGCGACGGCGGCGGTACCCACATTACAACAAAGACGTCCACGTCACGCTTCGGATCCCGTTTTCCAAAGCCCCCTTCCCGCTCCTCTTTTCTGCCGCCGTCCCCCCATTCCGTACCCTGCTCCTTCATTCTTCCCCTAGCTATTCCGTCCCTCTTCTCCACAACTGCGCCTCAAACCGCTATCTCTCTGTGTTCCACGTATGCCAGGGCCTGAACGGTACTACAGGAAATGCAAGGATAAAGCTGGAGACCAGGTTGGATCGGTAGTGCCTATAGCAGTAAGCGAGATATGGGTCAACTTGGTTTAAGTATCTGCCACTAAATGTTTTTATGTAGCGCATACGGAAGGGGCAGTTTTAAAGCGTCGATAATATGACTAAACACAGCCAACAGTACGGATGCAGAGGGGAAGGATGCTAAGGAAAGGTGCTCAGTTTTATTATTGTTCTGCTTCTTACTGATGATGATATTAAATGCATGCAAATATGTAGTGTTACTGTGTAATGCCATGTGGTGCTCTGGTATGCTATATTATGTAAAGCATTTGTTTCGCCGTACCATGCTTTTGATGTTGGGTAATACCGTGCATCTTTCAGTGAGTTACGTTGCCATGCGTTAGGGTGTTTTGTAACGTTATGCTGCACCATTTGGTACTACTACCATTTGAGAGGTGCTTCTGGCGCCGGCTTAAGCCACTCTACTCATACTCGCGTTTACCATCCAAGTGGTACCACCGCGCTGTGCAGCACCACAGCAGGGGTGTAGAGTTCGTCTTGCCACAGGCCCACGTGGAGTGCGGTAGCGCAACCGAACCACAGGTGGGCGCTGAAGGGCCGCCTCACTAAAGGAGGACGAGGAGTCCGGGAATGTCCCGGGCCCCGCCCCGGCGGCCTGCTTCATTGCTCAGGAATCCACTATGAACAAACGGGCCGCGAGCGCCGCCCACGCGCGCACACTCAGACACGCACTCACTCGCACGCGCGTGCAGGCTGAGTTGCAGCTATTGAAGCCTTTTGTTTTTTTAATTCCTCTTTCCGCCCCGAAAGGCGGCCCCTGGGGAGTGTGATGTCACCGGCCGCCCTCCTCAAGGAAGAAGGAACTTAAAGGACGGCGGGTGCCCCCACCTCCCCCCTCAGGTGTGTGCCCGGACACGGCGCGGTGCAGGGTGAAGGCGTGTTCAGGGGAATTCGGAAACATGGAGTGGGTCACGGATGGCAGGGGTATAAAGGGCCCCCAAGAAGCATGGAGAGATAGTCAGACAGCCCAAACCCGGCCAGCGTGCCCCATCTCGGCCCCTTACCAGTCCCCTGACAGCCCAGCCAGCGCCTTGAGGCGGACATGTGGCAGCACGCTAGAACTGTCCTGGGTGCACCTCTCTGTGAGTATGCGCAGCTGTGAGGCTGAGTGAGAGGTGTGCGAGTCAGTTACAATAACTATTTTTTTTTAACATAGCAATCGTTGCCGGAGTCCGGCAACTTAGTAGCACCTAAATAATAACAGATGTGACTATTGCACCACCTGTGCTCTAATTATATCCTGCTTTATGGTATGTGGCTATACAACAGTGCACATAGAACTATAACTTTATACGGAACTGTGTACATAGGTATAACAACATATAGAGTTTAGACAAGCTGGCGCCATTTAATATACTAACAACTGGTATTGAAAGCCCCAACAGACTGCAAAAAGTGCTATTCTGAATGTCATATAAAACCAGATTTTCGAAGTAGTGATATAGTATGATATGTGTGCTTTGCGTGATAAGTCATTTATTTGAGGCATGCTCCTAGGTGGAGATAACAGAACACTATTCTGTACAGATAAATGCGCATAATTCATTGGATATTTCGGTGATTTACAATTCCTCGCGGGGAGTAGGCCGTGTTCTAGCGCACACTAAAAGTGACTTCATATTCAAGGCGCTTTAAGCAGGTAAACACGTGCTGGAGATAGAAAAAAACACGTTGCGGCCCGCACGCAGAGTCATTTCTCAGTCGCTACCTGTAACCATCTCAGTCTTTGCTCATAAGCTTGCTTAGTTTGTATACATTTCTTCATGTTTGGGTCGTCAGGAAATAGTCTGATGGCTGGTGAATGGGCACCCCAGAGTCTGGGCCATAGAAAACTTCTAGACTCTGTGTATGTTTATGTCTTCGAGCAACGAATCTTTGTGATGACTGGTAAAACGTGAGTAAAGGAGGGAGTAATGCTTTGACTGCCTGACTTTTGAGTTTTGATTTAGTATGTTACATTCCATTCTATCTGTTTCGTCTCCAGTTATGCCTGTAATGTTCAGTTGTTATATTTGAAATGTTATTTTGTCATTTAGTATGTGCGTTTTTATGTTATGCTATGCACTGGGGTTTATAAACACTGCAACTCCCAGTGGTTGAAATGGCACCTGAAGGATGGCGTGACATAATATGTTAGGAGATGCTGTGTCTATACGACGGTCTGCTCTGCTCTGTCATGCTGTTAAGGACGAGGGATCTCCTCTGGTGACGCATTCTACCAGCAGGCGGCTTTGGAGTGCCTTAGAGGCAACTGAAGTGAAAGTCTTTTTCAACAAGTGAAAGGGAGAGCGCAGAGAGAGGTGTGAAAGAGTGAGCCGCGGGTCATTAGACACATTGGGAGTAACTTTTTCTGGTACTGGCCGTGTTCCAAACCAAGTAAGCGTACAAGCAGCACAGGTGGGGAAACGCCATAGATACTTTGGCTAAAAATCAGGCCGCAAGCTTTTCTCTGAATTACTTTTCGGCTAAGGTGCCCATTACATTTTTCCCCATTATTTTTCGACGAATGTCTACAATAAAAAGTAAAAGATCAACAAGATTTTCAGTCAAAAATGGTTCTCTTATTTACCAGCTTGTCTCTTTTTCACTCCACAGCATTCTGCGTGCTCGTGTCTGGGAGCTTCTTTTCCATGGCCCGGACAGCACCAGTGCCGGAAGGGGCTGCACCAGTCATTGCTCAGACTTTCAACCAGGTGTCGCGACTACAGGAGGGCACCCCACTTCTCCTAAGCACCTACGTAAGTTAAAAAGGGGGGGGTGCACAAGAGGGAGGGAATGCACTTTACAATAATGTATTAGCAGTAGGTTGACCCTTTAAAATCACAGGCCCGTCCTGTAAATATTACAACTGTGGTCTTTAAATCCTATTGACGCCATATCTAGTGCCTTGAGATCCAGATGGTTCCATGCCAAGGGTTTTCGTACCCCATTAATACCACTTTCAGAGTTTTAAAATGTTATCAACACCACATATGTGGCCTCCATGTTCTATTATTACCACATCTAATGCCTTCAAAACCTTTGAACAGCACGTCCAGGGTCCTTAAATCCATTTAGCTAATGTCTAGGATAGTTTAAACCCTTTGACGCTACTTTTACAGTCATTACTTCACACTAAAACCATGTCTTGGGCACAGAAACGCCTGGGTCTTTACAGCTAGATCAGGGCCTTTCATGCTATTTATGCCACATCAACTTCCTACAAATCTTAAGACACTGGGTGGTTCCTTTGCATCCCATTAAATCTGCCCCTTCCATGTTCATATTCCATGTACACTGCAGCCGTGATCTTGGAGCTCATTACCATCACTTCCAACGTTTTCCAATTCGGCCAGTGCCAACGATTAAGTCCTCTGAATGCCATAAACATCACGTCTAGGGACTTTGTTTCACATAACACAGTGCCGAGGGTCTTTGAATCTCTTTAACTCTATGTCAAGTGCCTTCAAAAGTTGCAATTTTGCTATTACCACGTGTAGGGCCCTTGAGCACAGTGACTAGCGTCTTAATAAGTTGAGGCCTTCATAACCTTTAAACCCAGATCCAGGGGTCTCCTATCCCATAATGCAGTACTTGGGTGTGTTCAAATCCTCTCACCATTGTGTTGAGGGTCTACAGCCAGTATTCTGTCATTGGGGGGCTTTCAATGACATCCAGGACCTTTATAAGATAGTGCCTAGGGCCTTCAAATCCTGTTAACACCCTATTTAGGGCTCCTAGAAATGCACTGATACCCCATCTTGGGCATTCAAATCCCAGCGGCACCATATCTAAGACCTTGACATCCTGATAACATGTCTAGCGCTCTAGCAGGGTCTGTAGACGTGGTGTGGCTGAGGGAGTTGTCGTCATATTCGCTAATGAGGGCTATGGACCAAACTTCCCTTTTATCTGAAGCTGAAGCAAACAGATCAAGAATGAGTTGAGTTAAATTACTTTGACAGCCTGCTATCACCCCTGGCGACCAAGGGCCAATCATAAACGTTTCTTCTCTCAGTAGGCGATGCATGTGAGTCTTTCCTGTGTTTGTTGGCAGTAGGATCTAGATGAACAGTTGCTGATGACCTAGGTGCATCTCTGGCGGGACACTGATTAGAATCTCAACAAGGCCAACTCAGCTTCTTATCCTTCCAAAGTCCATACAACAGTACCACTAACTTGGGTAATACTAACACTTGTATTTGCAAACGTATTATAAAAGTTTCACATAGACAGGGCACATATGAGGATGTCTGCATCATTTTTGGGATGTTCCCAGCACCTCCAGTTTGCTTCGAGCTAGTGTCTTCCAAATGTGCGACAGAAGACTGCTGATGTTAACTTCACTTGTCCATGGGCTATCGTTCTAGTGGGGGCATTTTAAGAGAAATGTCGAATAAGAGAAATAAGATGCTAACATGACAGTAACATATAACTATTTGTAAACAGCGCTTCGTTTGATATGTTTTGCCATTTCTACGTAAACTCTGTCAATACCATGCTGTCATCACTCAATTTGAGGCGAGCCAACGCCTCATAGGCCTTCGTTTGTGAGGTGATTTAGGGAAGCCCTCAAGCACTCAAGATTTGTCTTTTTTCTGCGGCAGAAACACCCTGTTATGTGTTTCCAATGTTGTCATGTGAGCGATTAGCGCAAAAACCGAGAATCCAACACATCTTACTCTTTCATAACGAGGTAGAGCTCAGCATCCTACCACAGGGAGCAAAACTCCCACCCTATAGAGACTATGACAACCTCACCCTCCCACAGGGGGCATGGACATCTCACCTTCACACAGGGGCTGTGTGCATGTCACCCTCATCCGGGGGTCCTACCGTCCTAAGGCCCTGATTTATACTTTTTGGTGCAAAACTGCACCAACGCAGTTTAGCACCAAAAAGTTTAGCACTGGCTTGCACCATTTCTGAGCACCGGCCGGACACCATATTTATGGAATGGTGCAAGCCGGTGCAAAGGGTAGGCTAGCATAAAAAACAAGCATTTGCAATGCAACGGGTCTCGCATTTCTCCGAGTTAGAGCTATTAGCAGTTGTAAACTCCCAACCGGATTTTTCTTGCCACATTAAATGGGGAAAAAAGCGCAATCGCGCAGCTACATTTCATACGTAGTGAAACCTATCACCAAAAGTGCAATTATCTACGTAACCGGCAAAAGTGCAATTAACTATGTAATAGGGTCGATGTCATGCAAAGCGCTTGACTACTGCCAAGCGAGATCGCGCTGTGAAAAAAGATCAAAAGTAGTCCACAAACAGGACGGAAAACAGCGAGCCTTGTATGTTTTCAGTACCTGGTTACTGCGCTCGAGTAGGGCTAACCACCTGAAAAGGCATGACGTATACATGCCTTCCACTAATGAAAGCAAGCAGATTTTAAAAGGCAAGCCCACAAACCAATGAAAGACACTGACGTGACATGGACGGGGCTCCAAGCCCTTTTCTAACTACTAAAGCGTCTCACAAGCGATACGCATGTGCAAGTCCATGCTATGCAGGTTCAATCCTAAAAATGACATTAGCCAGGTGGGGCTGGAGGTATGGAAGAGGAGGGGTTTTGCACCAAAAAATGATGTTAGGCAGGTTAGAGTGAAAAAAAAAATGACTAACCAGCCTAGTGTCATTTTCTGACGCAAAACCATCTATACCACATGACTCCAGTCTTGGAAAAGACTTGGAAAAGACAGGAGTCATGCCCACCAACCCAACAGCCAGCACAGGGGACCAGGGTCCCCTGGGCATGGCCACAGAACCCAGTCCCATGTAGGGGGGCCCATTTCAGGGCCCCCAATGGCACTTTAAAAATAAAAAATACTTTCCTGTACTTACCTGGGATGGGGTCCCCCATTCTCCGCTGTCCCACTGGTGTGGGTGTCCCTGGGGCCTGGAGAGGGCACTTGTGGGCTCATTCCGCGGTGTCCCACAGGTCCCCTAATGCCTGCCCTGATCCAGGTGTTAAATAATGGTGCAAAGCAAGCTCTCCACCATTATTTGACCCCTCCTCTCCTTGTGAGGGATTTTAGAATGGGGGGATATATATGGCGCTAAGGCTATAGAGCAGTGGTGGCCGGCACCTTTAGGAGGGGGGCGGGCGGGATACACACACACACACATTCTTTCCCACAGACACGCATGCACATCCATTAACAACACTCATACCATTCAAACATGCACGCACGCACCAAACATTCATTTTAAAAGATCGCACACACTCATTCTTTCACACACACGCATGCACATCCATTAACAACACTCATAACACTCAAACATGCACACACGCACCAAACATTCAATTTAAAACATCACACACATACACACACTTACCTTCAGCCTCCAGGTCCCAGGAGGGTTGGGACTGCTGCCTTCCCTCATTGGCTGACCTTAGGTCAGCCAATGAGGGAAGGTAGCAGTCCCAGCCTTGTCACAGAGTGGGATGGGGTCAATGAGACGGCTGACCCCACCCCACTCTGTGATGAAGTGTCACTGATTGACACTCACCCTGGGCACTTCAGGGCTTAAACCTGAAGCGCCCAGGGAGAGTGTCAATTGGTGACGCTTTCCTCGTCACCCAGGGGAGGGCCTCGAGGCACCTTTGCTGAGCCGAAGAGGTCACACCCATAGGAGCTGTGATCTCCTCAGCCCTGCAAAGTTCAGCTCAGGCAGCCAGGAGGGTGTGCAAATCGCGCATGTCTGCTCCTGGCTGCCTGAGCTGAACATAGAGTGTCTGTCAGGCTGACCTTTGTTCAGCCTGACAGCCACTCTTTATGAGGGGCAAAAGGTGGGGGGGGTGTGGCCCCTCCACCCTAAAGGTCGGGCCACCACTGCTATAGAATCATTTTTTGCACGAGAATGCCTACTTTGCATCTCATTGAGGCAAAGTAGGTTTCCACATCCAAAAAATGACTTTAACTCCATAAATCCAAAGTATAAATATGGAATTAGTTTTGCACCGAATTTGTGTTTAAACAAATTACGCAAATACCGCGCAAAACAAGTATAAATATACTCCTAAGTGTCTAGCCAAGAAAGCCAGAGACACTCTGACCAAGAATAGTATATCCCAGGGCCCCTTGTTTTGCCTCGCTTGGTGCACAGCGCCTGAGGTAACTGTCTGCTGACTCCCTGGAGAACCACTCTCCCCGTCCGCTGGCACCCCTCGGAGTCTGGCCTGGATCCAGCGCTCAATGTGTGATTACGAAAGCCAACAGGGCTGTCTTTCCCTCTTCCTCACTCGCATCCTCTGGTTTCACAACGTCCAGCCTGACTCACATGGTCTTCCTCACACGCTCCATGTTCTCAGCCGCTGTCCTGGCCTCCCACTCGCTCGCACCCTCTACTCACAGCCTCGAGCCGCGCTCACTGGCATTATTCTTCCGCCGCCCAGACTCCTTCTCTCGCTGCCCGCCCTGAACGCACCCATAGCCTCCCGCCTAAGTCACAGCCTCCTGCACCACTTCTAGCCTTCAGACTGACTCAGCCCCCGGGTCTATCTCTGCATTTCCATTCTTTGACCTCAGTCACGCCCTGTAGTGTGACTCACAGACTCCAAACCCCATCCCGGCCTTTCAGACTCCCTCCACCCCCGGCGGATTCGTTGACCCATGCCTTCCATCACAGTCGCTTACTTCACCTACAAGCTCGTTTCTCACTCACCGTCTCAACCCGTGTGCACACAAAACATTCACCCCTCCTCTTCCCCCCCCCCGCACCACCACCCAACTGACGGGGCAGGTGCGTCATCGCCAGCCACAGACCATTAGGGAACAACCAATCCAGATAATACACCCAGCCTGGCACCGGTCTCGGCCTTATTATTACCCCCAACCCGCCCTAATCTTCGGCCTCCATCTCTGCCTTCAGCTTCACTCACGACCTCCAGTCTCACCCGCAGCCCAGGCTTCGCTCCCAGCCTCTAGCTTGATTCACAACCTCGACTCTTAACCACAGCTCCCAGCCTCCGGCCTTCTTCACAGCCTTGGGGCGCACCCATAGCTACTGGCGTCATTTACAACCACTAGCATCGCTCACAGGCCTCAGACCGAGTCGCAGCCTCCCGCCCCTTTCGCACCCTCTAGCCTTCGCCAAAGCCCTCAACCTTGCAGCAATAAACTTTATTCACAACCTCACTCGAGGCCTCTATTCCTTCGTTCAACCACCACCGCCCTTTCAGCATTAATTCTTCCCAGAACCACACTCGCCCCTCTCCCGCTCCTCTGCAGTCAAACCATGAAATCCATTTCTCCATCTTCAATATAGTTTTTAGGCGGAACTTTTGCCTCACCAGGAGCTCGCGCATTTCTTAACTCTAACTCCGGGTGTGTGGGGCTTCCCAGGAGCTTGGCTGTCGTCCACGGGGTGTGACCTGCTTCCAGCTCTGAGTATTTGAGAAAGTTGCCAGGGTTTTCAGCCGTCTCCTGCTGCTGGGTGCAGCGCTACCTCCTCCGCCCTGCTGCCTTGCTAGCAGCACCCCAGAGCACTTACTGACGTCAGTCCCATTCACAGCGCCCAATCACTCCCTCGCTTTAACTCACAGCCCGAGTCTTCTTTAGGCTCGGGATACTCTCCCGCATTAGCATGCTGCCTCTGACTCACAACCGGTGGTCTCACTCACAGTCCTCAAGCCCCCGCCTAATTCCCATGCTCCAGCCTTACTCCCGGCCTGCAGACTCACCTATGGCCGACGTTTCCAGCCTCACGCTTTGCTATCCGCCTCAGCCTCCGGCGTTACCAACGCTGTCCACCTCACTTACAGCTCTCTTGAATTCCACTTTGATGAGAACACAATTTAACACATTTCCGCTTTTATCTTGCTACAGCTGACCTTCCAAGGAAGCCCTTTCAGTGACCCAGGCTTCAGCGCCCCTGAGTTACAGATCACCGGCCTGCCCACTGCTGCTATCCCCTACCGGGCATGGAGAGCCCTGAGCGACGCCGACCGGCTGACCAGGAGCCTCAGTGCCTACACCATCCTCTCCGAGTTTCTACAGCTTGTCCAAGATGACCAGCGGAGCTTGAACCCAGACAAGGCTTCCCTGCTGACCCTCCTGACGACTGCTCAGGCCAACATTGAAGGGATCCTCAGCAACCTGGGCACTATCATGAAGCGGATGGGCATTGTTGGGTCTCCCGTCACCGACCCCCTTATGGCAGCCTCCCTCAGCATCTCCACGTTCCAGAAGAAGGTGAGGGGCTATGTGGTCTGCCGGGAGTACATGAACTGGATTGACCGGTCTGTGCGGGACTTCTCATTCCTCAAGGACAAGTATCCAGCTTAGGATCAAGTTCACAGAACCAGGCAACAAGATGGCATGTTGGAGTAAGGCTGTGTTATCTTCAGCAGGGTCAAAGCACTCCATAATGAACGGTCATGATGTGGAAGGAGGGCCAGTGAGCTTGTCACCTGCCCAACTGGATGGAGCTTTATGTCATCACCAAGTGCACTTATGCTTTTAGAGATGGCTGAATTACCTTTGTGTCCAGCCCTCTTCCAGGGTACAGACGGAACAACAAGAAGATAGAGACATTCAAATGGGTTGGACGCTCATGCTAGTTGGTTCTGAAGCAGGATGTGGATGTGCATCTGAAGAACATTGGCAAATCACCGAATTTGGTTAAGAAGACCACCTTCTTCACCTCAGGATGAGACAGCACTCCAGTCATATTGGATTTTTGACTGGTCATTTTAGTTTCAGATCACAAGGTTTCTCAAGGCTATCACATGAAAACTACCCAATAAATATAAATATAAGATCCACGGAATTCGCAAGGAACCGGTCACCAGATGGGTACAGAAAATGGGAGCCAGGTGAAGATATGAAGGATTCCTGTTCACTCTAATAGATATTGTTCAAGAAAGCCACAGTGCCTAAAGTAATTTATTAGTAAGGTATTTAAGTTAGGAATGTATTTATTTTGTATTTCACTTCTTACAAATCTTCATTTCCTCTCCCAAAAGGGTGTCTTTTGATTGCTTTTCCTATAATGTTTACAATGCGCATAAATGCAGGACCCTTGTCCATATTTCAATAACTGTAAATTATAAAATAGACTACAAAGTTACTCACTGTTTAAAACAAACAAAAAACTGTATTAGAATTTGCAATGATACAGCTTTCTTGCACACACTGTCAGATTTAGCAGTTAGTATTTCAGCCGTCCCTCAACACTTTGGAGCCTTAATGATATCAAATTAACAAACATGGGAAATGCGAACGCATATTTAACCTTTTAAGCCTGCAAATCAGCATGGACTCTCCCTTCTCCTCAGTGATGCTCTGGAAGGACAAACCATCACATCCTTTAGCACTTGTATAGCCTCCTTACCCTCCGATTTGAAAAAACCTGCAGCAACTTATATGTGGTCTGCAGCACTGTACAAAAACATAAATATAATTTAACCAATATTAGTTTTCAGATTTCAAATACTGTGACTTTCTTAATCACTTTAAAATCATCGACAATGTTTAAATATGCGAAAATAACAAAAATACAAAATCTTTGACCTTTTATGTAATTGAGTTTTACATTAGCATTATTTTTCTGTAATTCTAAATGTTCCAACTTTCTTGGACATCCCACTGTCTAGAGTCAAGAATTAGTATCTCAACACAAAATTAAAAATGTATATTAATATCTAAAAAGTATGTTATGGTGCAACATTAAAACTAAGCATTAGCAGAGTTCAACTATTATGTAATAGAATGATTACTAATTGATAATTTCTAAAATTCAAAATTTTAGATCTTCCACTCACACATTGTCCATGATTATTAAATATTGCCTAAAAGGTTCCTTCAAATTAGTTGAACTTTGCAAACTAAGCTTACAGAATCAACAATCTACCTAGTACAGACGTTTTAAAAATGATAATTTTGTTATAAGTATTACCCATTATTTTTATTTATCAGTTACTTTAAGCCTTATGCCTTTCTTACATATCCTATTTAGAAGCAGAAATCAGTATCGCAAGCATGTCTTCAATTCAACATATGACACGAATCCCAAAGGATGAAGGAGCTTTGCCTACAGTCCTTCATGCAGTTACTGTTTTACTACCTCTGTACAATGTGTGCTTGCTAGCTGTTTTAATTCAAGTGAGCAATAAATGCAATAAAGGTATAGTTAGGAAATTGTTATGCTTGATAACATCATATCCATAGAGGGATGTGAGGTTAGATGAAGTTGTTCGATTATGAAGGACCTTCTCAGTTTATCTTCTTCGCAAACCCTTTGCCACTGTTCACTGGTTTCATCCTCGATTCTATATACATATGTTTTATGTGCCCTAAGTATCCTCTGTTGCAGATAACGGGAACATTTGTACCACTGCTTATCCATCCACCCTCTGCGTCTCTCCCACAAGATCTATTCTAGGGTGTGAAAAGGGAACATGCTCCACTGTCAGTGTCCTTTCAGCTTCATACAACCAAATTCAAATATACAGAAAGCAAATTCGAAATACAAGGAAATGCTTTTTTCCTTGTAAAGCCAAGGAATAGTGGACACTGCACATTAACCAATCACACCAGAAATTACTCACTTGAATCATGCACTTCTGTCATTTCTAACATGATTTATATGTAATAATATGTGTACGGTACGTACGGATAACATATTTAATAAGTGTCTAATTTATGAAGGAAGCAGTTTACATGTGTTTTAAACTGTTATTTCTAAAAGACGTGTAAATATATTGGAGATAATATTTATTTTCTTGTACTTATTGATATTTTTTTTACTACAATGCACTCGTATTTATTTTTTAGAAATGTCGACCAAAAATGTTACTTGAATGTTATTTTATTTCAATGTGCTTGAGGACGATTGAGTTTTTCTTTTTTTTAAACGCAGTTGCCTTTCCTATGTTGTCACAGTGAATGTACACTTTGTGTGATACTGCTGCTGATTTTGTTCAAACGTTATTTTTTACAAATAAAGATATTTATTATTTTTCTAGCTTCTGCGGTTTCTGAGTCTGTGCTGTTGCTTTAATTGTTCATACACAGAAATACTGGACCCACCGACTAGATATCTCAAAGGTGTTTCAGACCTGCATGTTAAACCAACACGCTAGTTTGGCTGAACTAACGGTGCCGGAAATGTCCGTTGTGAGGCGCCGTAACGCAGTGGTGTAGCATACACTACCAGAGCGGCCTCAGTCTCATATCCTCAGTGGCTGCACTTTTATTGGACTGGGATCTCTCAGTTAGATGCATTATCCGATTTGTGCTGTGGTTGCAGGTGGGCCCAAACCCCCTAAGGGGTGAGCTAAAGAGACCAGAAGAGTATGGTCCTGCAAGAAAGGAAAAGGAGGTGGAAATCAAGAGTATGCCATATATTAGGCAGCGCCATGGCAGGTGCGTAAGAAAAGCTTGAAGCCTTGCACTTTTTTGGGCATGTTAAGCACAGGTTAGGTGCACCTCGTTATGCCACATGTACGCCACTCAAAATAGTGCAGGTCAGCAATCGAGGAAGCCTATTAACACATGAGAAAAGTAAACAAAAGTTTGACTGCAGCCCAAAAAATAATAAAGAAAAACATGGACCTCTGACGGCTTTGATAAATCTAAAACCAAGTATTACTACCAAATAGCACCTAGAAATGGGGTGTCACTTCAAAGAATGGTCAGTCCTTGGGTGGGATAAGAGAAAAATCGATTCCTTGAGCTTTCCATGATAGGGCCTGACTAGTTGGGGCAGGAGAAAAACGTTAACAGAACTGGTCCAAAATTAATTAAGGAGGAAATATCGGGAAACCCGAGGGAGAGGAGAGAAAAATACACAAAGTGGGCTTGCAGAAAAAATAGTTCTGGACACATTGCATTTAGCTGAATATCACAATGAGGCCATATATATAACAGGGACTTCCATTCACTGGATAGTCCTGCCATGCTGAGTTCGTGCTCTGAGAGCGATCCAACCCGAGGGGTAACATTGTTGGTCTCTGTCGTACGCAGCGGCTTTCTCCCACTGCAGAAGGGGGCATGCTGGCCTTTCCTGGTCGTACTTTCCTTATCCCTCTCAGCAGTGAGAATGTTTGCAGGCTCAGGGTTTTAAAACAGAAGAGGACCTTCCAGTGCAGAGCTTGGTCTACACACAATGGCTAGGGCTATACATATCCAGGTCTTTGTGCTTGGTAAAATCTTCATTATTTCTGTGCTGGCTAGGAACGTCTCAATTTTCAGGGATACATATCCACACAAGAACACGAAAAAGTATGGTTATAACCTGGATTAAAGCAAGGTAGGTTTTGACTAAGAGCATGCCTTTTCCAACACACACCATTGATGTTATTTACCGTAGGGGTTTAAAAAAATAGGGATTCCTGGGGTGGGACAGCAGAGCAGAGTGGAGCTCTTATGTCTAATACCACTTGAACCTTTGTGGTGCACCAGGGGATGAAAGATTGGTGCTTGGCAGGTTAGCCTACAATTCTTTGTGGCAAACTTATGAAATGTCATGAAGCACCTATGGAAAGATCGGTCACTGCTGCCTCAAATGAGAATGGACTCGTGCAGGGCTTGGGAAAGATTTGACTGTGAATAGGTGGCTTTATAATCAAAACTCACATTTGAAAACCCAAATCACTTTGCTCTTTGAGTAAGTCCTCTCACGAGAGCTGTTTGCAACTTCATTCATTATTATAGCCCTGCAGAGTTCAGGAATAGAATGCAGAGTGAATGAGTACCGAGTCTGTGTAATTCTCCCTTGGTTTAGGCTGTTAGGGGTTTAAATGTAACATTTTCATATTAGAAACGACATCAGTTGCATGGGGTTAGCTAAATTGTAACCTAGTACAAAATCACTCTTAACCAATCTCTCTGAAACGGCACACAGGCAACACACCCTGCCATTTACAGGGAACATGTTTTTGGCAGTGTACAAGACTGATTTTTCAGTATGTACCAGAGTTTGGCCCAATACACTCAGCTGGCAAATCCAGACAATGATATGATTCCAGAACTTGACTGCAGATGCCCCAAACTACTAGCTAAAACTACGTCTGATCCTTGTAGACTGTTCCAAAATGCCTTTCGTGTTCTGGTGGTACCACGAATACCATATGGATAGAAAGCCTAATCCCTGACCACCATAATTGGGTAAACATTTCAACATAGTTAAACTGCATTAATTTCTTGCCTTCTGCCCCCGATTCACCACATTGATCACATGCCTTTACACTATCATGTTCCATTGCCTGGGCTCACCAGTGTATGCTGAGCAGATACAGAGAAGTAATCCATCAAACTTCAATGGTGCTCAAGCCTTCCACTCAGAGGTCACTGTTATAGCCACAGTGCAGGCACAACATGGTTTGTGGCTTTGCACCTGTAACACCATCAATAAGAGAACAATGCAAGTGGAATCATGGCAAACAACATTTCAGAGAGTGCCAAGGGAAACTTAAGACTTACTAAGGTGGTGACCATCTTAGAACCTACCTCAAGATTCACAGCCTTCCTTGCTAGTCAATCATGACACTTAATTGCTGCAGGAGTTTGGAACACAACATATTTTCATAGAGAGTTGTCTAATACCTTGTTCTCAGAGAAGTATCCTGAATAAACTTTAGAGACTAAGGATTTAGACATTGATTTGCAGTTGAGAATTGGAGTCATCCATTAACTTGTCTACACTTTTATTTATATCACTTGAATTACGCATGCTATTAAGGTACTGCCAGACGTGGTGAAATGAACATATAGAGCCAGAAGTGAAGGCACAATACAAATGCATGCAAATGAGTATTCCTTATGCTATAGGTTCTGAAAATGTTGTATTGAGATCATTCAGAGAACTGACCGTATTTCTAAATTGTTGAAGGTAATTATAGATATAAGAATAGGTAATACAGTTACAAATATTCTTTACAATATTTGGAAAGGTTGTTTATATTTTTCAGCTACAGGAAGTCATAGTGGTATCAGCAACCACTCAATGTGGGTCATACAAAGGTTGCCACAAGCCATAGTATCACGTGCCATAGAAGAAATAGTGAACTGTAATATCATTGTCCAGACACTAAAATAACTATTTTCTTGTTATTGATATCAACGCCTCTGCAGTGCAGATTCAGTCTGGCAATAGGAAAAGATAAGGTGAGGATATTCTGTTTAGCTCTCTTTCTCTTTTTCCATTCCCCTTTTCCCCAATCACTGACAACTGGAACATATATTCTTTGCTTTTGTTCTGTCTTGTTTGAGTGGGGATGCTGCCAACTGAAGTACCGAATTAACTGATCGCAATGATTCACTGCTGTATACATTTTTAACTTTCTGTGGTCAAATGCAAACGTTATTTAATAGGAAAACACATACTCATTCTTTATTCAGAGAATTGCTTAATTTAAAACAAGGTAATTAGGATTTAATAAGCTGTATCAAGACCTCTAACTGTCCAGCAGTTTACACTGGTTGGCCAGAAGAAAAAAAGGTCTACTGATTTTTATTAAGGGTTACACAATCTAAACTCAGGTTGTGAATCCCCCTGTCAAAAATGTGGTGTTCACAGATTTAGTTGTACAGTTTGATCATTGTTTAGCTGCATGACACTCGGTGAAAAATAATATCATGACCAAGGTTTCAATAGATTGACTAACCGTAGGAGATTGTAAAAGCTTAAACATTTCGGAACTCATGAGATTAGGTATGGTGATGGGTCCTATGGCAAGGGACGAAAAGGGGAAAAAAGATGTGTGTAAGGTTTACATGTACTGGGGTAAATCTGGCCATTTTGTCACAGCCTCAAAATAAGCCAATGATTTCTAAAAATCAAATGCCAGTAACAACACAGCTAGAAAAGTTACAGCCAGCAGAGAACTTGATTCCTCAGCAATGAAAGGGGCTGCTGTGTTGAGTGAAGAGAATTAGCCAGTTCCAAAATCTGTAGTGAATACCATGCACTCTTTAGTTGCTCATTTAGTAGTTCCTATGAAAATTGCTTTTTCCAATGGACGGGGAAATCGTTTCAGGACTCCTAGATTCAAATGCCTTAGGGAACTATATGGATATTACATTTGTGCAATCTCTCAAAATACCTGTGATCAATAATAAAATTCCTTATGAGGGTATGGCAGCATTAACCTGCAGGGTTAGTGAGGCTGCACACACACATGTATTCTTTCTTTGGTATATATTTGGAAGTTGTTTGGAAAAAAATGTTTTGAACAGATCAATGTCCCAATTTCAATTGAGTTTGGGAATGTCGTGGACAACCTTGAATAAACCTTGTTTTGATTGGGGCACAATAACAATTCCGATTATTGCATGAATTATTGTTTAATAACTAAGGATCAAGTTCACAGTCAGCCTTAAAGCTTTTATTAGGAATAATGTCACCTCCAGTTATCTACTGCACAGCTATTTTACTATCTTATTATCAGGACAATAAAAAAACAAGTATTGCCTCCACGTCAAAACTATAATTGCCAGATTGATTTAGAACCTGGAACATCTATATCATGTAGATTAATTATGCTCTCCCACAATAAAAAAACACTAGCTTACACAATACTTAAATAAAATCTTAGCCAACGGGTTTACTAGAACAGTCACCAGTCTATTGTGCTTTATTTTTTTGCAAGCAAAAAGGGGGTGCATTAAGAAAATGTGTTGACTACGGAACACTCAATACTAATACAATAAAAGCAAGTATCCATTAGCACTGATATCTGCTCTTTTGGATCCTATAAAACAAACACCATATTATACCAAGCTTGAGCTCAAGGCAACATACCATTTTATTAGAGCCTGAGAGGGTGATGAATGGAAAACTGTGTTTCAGTCTAAGTTTGGCCTGTTTGAATATAAAGTCAAGGCTTTCAGCCTCTGTAACATCCTTGCTGCTGAAAGGATTTTTGATGTATTTTGTGTTGTATATTTAGATCATATCCAGATTTACTTTGAATCTATGACCATTCATATGCAACATGTTACGGTAACCTTACAGAGATTAACAGACCATCACCTTATTGTCATACTTGACAAGTGTGTATTTTATGCCACATCTGTAGAAGCTTTGAGATACATCATTTGCCCACTGCGAGTTAATATGGAAGCTAAGAAAGTTTCAGCAATCCTTGACCTACTTTTGTAAAAGCCATACAGAGCTTCTTATGCTTTTTAAAGTTTTTTAGGAGATTTCAGGACTGATTTAGGGTTTGGCAGATGGATTAGAAGCAGACGAGGGCAGAGGACTTTATATCTGCCACTCTCTCTTTACTCTATCCACTAAATTGAGAGATGCCTGCCGTCCACACTTTCATCTCTATTTAATGGCAGAAACCTCAATCACGGCAGTTCCTGTCAATGGTGAAAAATTTTGACGGACGATATCATCAAACATCTTGGCCAAATGTAAAACCATTCCAAACATTTTTTTTTTTCAAAAATAAACTCCAAAGCAGGAGCATGTTTTTGAAAAAAAAAAAAGTGATGGCCCTCACACCATGGGAGTTTTCTCCCATGATGTGGGGATCATTATTTTTTTTCTGTCTTTCTTGTACCTCCTGGTGGTGCAGGACAAGAAAAAGAAGATAGTGCCATCCACCCTAAATAGTGCTTACAGTGTAATGTGCTCTCTTTGACAACTCTTACACTGTCAGGCTGTTGGAGAAAGTTTTACACATGGAGTAAGTTTTAGTCCGTTGGCATAAACTTTATGATCCGCCCAACTCAAAATTGGACAGGGGACTGAGGGTTTGGCAGAGGAGATACTCTGTTGCCATTGCAGTGGAATACTTTCTCTGACAGACTAAATAGGGCCCTTAGTTATCAAGTTATCAGACCCTTTGCCAAAGTACTTTGTAAGAGTTTTCATGTGGTTTAAAACAACTGATCAAACAATTTGTTTTCCATATTAATTGTTTTTTTGCTTTTGTCCTGTTAGGCCTGAAATTCTTGGAGTGGTGCCCCGCCTGAGTAAGAGAAGGCAAAAAAACAGAACAAGATGTCTTGCCTAACCCGATTAATCTGGTGCAAATCAAAGACAAGCATACAAGATTTTATTTCTGTAGGAAAGAGAAAAGAGAAAAACCCATGCACTGAGCCATGGGGGAATGTATACAAATGAGGTACATACCAAAACGTGCGGAAATAACTGCCAGAGGAGTCGTGCACATAAGAAATAGTGTGCATATGGGCATGCTGTGCATGGTCACTTGACTAGTGTCATACCGTTATAGTGAAAAACATGTGTTTCGATAATGCTCGAAATAAGGGTTAGGTACTGGCATACCTTATCATGAACGGCGTGCCGATGTCAACATCCGAATATATATCGAACACTAAAAAGGCTACAGTGCAAGAGAGTGTGACAGACGTGCGATGCACGCAGAATTACGTCATGCGTATAAGGTGTGCAAAAACAACAGCTCCAACATGGTCCAAATAATGGCTGAAAAGTCACTGCGTGCTGCAAGGAAAAAACACCTATGTCGTACGGTGTTACAAAACCTATGAATGATTTGAAAGCAAATACACAAGAAGTTAGGCATAAAAAAGGTCTACGACACAGTGCAGAAAACGCGCTCTGTCTCTGTGACGCGCGAGTAAGGGCTTGGTTGTGTGATCCAACCCAAGAACAGCGGTGGCTCATGTATCAGCGTGTATACCAACTGGGTAAAGAGCGCACAATGAGGGAGATAAAACAACTCATGGGGGGCAACCAAAGGCTGCCTAGACCAAGCCAACGCGTAAAAATGCCAGGACTCAGAAAACAAGAAAATGGCAAACAAGAGTTGCTTCAGCTGGAGCACAGGTGTGCAGAATGCTGACACATCACTGGTACTAAGTGCTAAATGAAACGTGCACAACAGAAGGTGAAATTTTTTTTTTCTAGCGTTCACGTCAAGAATTTTTAAATTCTAGAAAGGACAGAGGTGAGGATTGTGCTTCTCTTTCTTTGCTTTTATTCACTCAGCAGCCAATTAGAAGCAAGTAAAGCAAAGCGGTACTTATCCCATGAATCAAGGGCATCACCTAACTAATCATGAATTCCTCAGTCCTATATAACATGCTAATCACAGTAACATCTCCTCTTTCTTTGCTTGAAGCGAAACAGAGAACAGTCTCAACTTCAATGCAGAAATAACCACCAAAAGAAAACTCAAGTCCTTGCACAATAGACTCCAGAACGGGACTCCGAAGAATTCTGCACCATCTCATCAGCCGGATGGCAAACGACTAGAGATGACCCAGGAACGCAGCTCTGCTCATCAGGCATCACATGAAAGCTCACTTGTCGTCATTTCCTTAAGGGGAGACTAAAGAAAAGTAATAATCCATAAACAACAGGAAATTACATGACAATAGATAAACATCATAGTTATATAAATAACCAAAGTGCGGGTGAGATAATCCTCACCTCCCTGTCCTTAATAGAATTGAAACATTCTTAACAGGAATGCTAGAATTGTTTTATTCTATGGCAGGACCAGGGTCTATGATATGCTTGTTTAAAGCTGATCCACCACAACTAATGCAATGTCTACAACAGGCTTACAATAAAACGACTTGAAAATGAATTCGGAGGACTAATCAGTCGCCCTTCAAATGTCCTCAAAACGAGAACCTAAAGCAAAAGACTTAGACACCATGGCTCCCCTCGCTGAATGGGTGCTAAATTTAGCAGTATCAATGTCTGCCTTATTTAGAAGCTATCGCATCCACCTGACTAGAGTGGCTGAAGTGACAGGTTTGAACAGGTTTGAACAGCTTCTGTAAGGAAATTAGTGACTGACCTCACATATCAGTACGAAATTCCGCTCTACTTACCTCGTAAGCTTTTAAACAGCTTCTAAACACTGTACCACACAAAGCTTAGTATTATCAGCAAAAACAGGGCAAGATACCGACCTGGTATCGCATTGTGTTCTAAGAGATATGGAGAGTCACTCCGTCTAGAGAGAAAACTGTGCTGGCTAAATCCAACGCTCTGACATCAGAGACCCTTTTACATGCAATGAGGCACAAAGGCGTGGTAAGTTTGGCTGAGAGCTGCTTCCTAGAAAAATAATTGTTGGTCGGCCAAGCTTCCAGGAATCGTAATACCACACTCACTTCCCAAAAGGAGGAATACCTCAAGCGAGGAAGGTTGGACAACCGAATGTCTTTAAGGTGTTTACAAACAATTGGAAGCTCACCCACAGGTTTACCATGCACAGGCAAATAACCAGCTGAGATGACTGAGCTATAATTATTAACCGATCTTTAGGCTAAGCCAGAGGAGGCCAAAGAAGACAAGAAATTCAAGACCAACCTGCAATCCACTGAAGAGGGATCAGTGGTCCGTGTATTGCACCAATCACACCATTGTTTCCAAGTGGAGGAATAGTGTTTGTGCGTGCCTGATGGCCAATGAAAATCTCCATGCTACAAGAGAGGCGTTCTGACAAGATCAAAGGATGTGGAAGGTCAGCTGGATCCAGAAGCAGGTTCCAGTGGTACGGGATCAATATCGAGGGGGTGAAGTTCATTTCTAAAACAACTGGGAACCAGGCTGGAGCTCTCTGCAGAGGAGCCACCAGAATCAGATGGGCCCCCTGTTGACAGGCCTGCGCCAAAACCCTGGGAATCATCATGAAGGTGGGAAAGTCGTAGCCCCGGAATGGTGACCAATCCTGAATAAACGCATTGGCTGCTAAGGCCTCCGCCTCCGGACGCCAGCTGAAAAACCTGTTCATTTGAGTGTTGTGACGGGATGTAAAAAAGGTCTATGGAAAAGGGACCCCATTGAGTTTGCAAGGCCCAAAATACTTTGGGATGAAATCTCACATTTCTGTAATCTAGAAGATGGAGTGATTGCCAATCCACCACAGAGTTGTTTCTACCCAGAAGATATTCTGCCACCACCGAGATCTGGTGATGAAGGCAGAAATGCCAAAGATTTGTGGCTATTTCCGCCATAATACAAGACTTTGACCCGCCCAGTTTGCTGACATATCTCATGGCGGAGATGTTGTCCATCCAAAGAAGCATACAACAGTCTGTTTTGACTGGCAAAAGACTCCGGATGTCAAAGGATCCCGCCAGCAGCTCCAAGCAATTGATGTGAAGCATTAGCTCCATCAGGGACCAGCAACCCCCTGTGGAAAATGGATTGCTTTAAGCTCTCCAACCCCAACAGCTGGTGTCGGAGTCCATCACAATGTCCGGGGAGGTCCCAAATATTGACCTGCCATTCCAGGCATCCATGTGCTGTAGCCACCACTGCATTTCTGTCCGAGTCTCCCCCAATAGAGGGACCTACTCTGAGGTTGAGATACCCTTCCGGAAATAATAAATTTTTAGCCATTGGAGAGCCCTGTAATGAAGGGGGCCCGGGAAAATGGCCTGGATCAATGAAGACAATAGGCCCACCACTCGGGCAATCACCTTCAATGATACAGTCCGTTTGCACAACATCGATCTCAATTCTCTCTTGATGTTGCAAACCTTGAGAGGGGGAAGAATGAACTGGGTCAAGAGAGCATCTACATGGAACCCTAAAAACTCCATTCGCTGTGTAAGAATCAGGATCAACTTCTGGTCGTTGACAGTAAAGCCCAGATCTTAAGGAGAGAGATTGTCCATTCCAGGTGAGACAAAACCAGTTGAAGGCATTGAGCCATAATGATGATGTTGTTCAGGTAAATGATTAGATGCACACCCTTGGCTTGAAGATATTCTGCTACCTTTGTGAAGCACCAAGGCGCAGAAGACTGAACAAAAGGAAGGACGTTGTATTCGAAGCATCGTACTTTCCAAAGAAAATGGAGGAAACGCTGATGGAGGGGAAAGATAGGGACTGTTAGATAAGCATCCTATAAGTCTATTCAAACCATCCACTCCCACGTCTGCAGAATATCCTGTAATAGATGGATGCCTTTCATCTTGAAGTGACGGCAAATGATCCACCTATTAAATTGTTTTAGATTCAGAACCAGGGGGAACCACCACCCTTCTTGTCTACCAAGAAAATCGGACTGAGGAAACCCAGAGGGTGGGGAGAGGATTCGACTATGGCTCCTTTGAGAAAGAGGTCTGTCACTTCTGTGGACATTAACTCCTGATCTTGAAGGGAAAACTCCAGCTTGAAGCCTTGGTTTGTCTCCAGAACCCAGGCATCCTGAGTAATCTTGTGCCAATTGTGAAGGAACAACCCCGTCCTTCCCCCTCTCCCAAAATCACATATGAAAAGGATATTATTCTCACTTGTAGACTCTGCATCCTGGTAGGATGAATGAATCACTTTAGCTCTGCCTCTGCGGAATCTTCGCTGACCAGCTCTTGGGTGGGTTGGAAGGTAGAGGAGGGGAGTTGGGTTTCTGGTAACCTCCCCTGCCTTGATGGTAGAAGCCTCATTGGCCGCCTTGATTGAAGTTGCAGTCGAATGCTCGCCCTCAAAAGTGTCCGGCCCCTCAAAAAAGTGGTCAGAGAACCTTCTTTATTGATGCCTGAGCTTTATCAAGATTTACGTATGTGGCTGCAAATTTGGAAAGTTCCTTCAGAAAAGGAGAACCAAAGAGTAGACCTTGAGCTAAGGGTCCAGCTTCAGCTGGTGCTAGGTCAGCAAGTTTTGGGCCCATTTTTATGAGGATGGAGCGGCGACGCTCACTTGAAATTGCGCTATTTGCATTCCCCATGAAGCAGAGGGTGCACTGGGGCCCACCAACTAAGATCTCAAGATCAGTGGCAGTCCCCGGCTCTTTAGCATGAAATCCCAGCTCAATGATCTTCATTATGGGGTGGGTAATATCCAGGAGTTTGTCCTGGCACCCACACAAGGCACGGTTGATGCCCTTTTTGGGGTCTTTTGAGAATTTATTCAGGGTAAGTGGCCAACGTAGGGTCTATCTCAGGGGTCTCCAGGACCTTGGAAGGAAAGTCTTGTGTGGGACATCTGGATCTCAGCCGAGATCTGACCTTCTTCTCAAATCTGTGGCGAATGTGAGATTCCACGTAATCTGACACCTCTGCCAAAGATGTCCAAATGGTTGCCCTGGGTGAGTACACTGGGGGGCTGCAAAGACTCCTGGGTATGATGTGTTTTCTTTGCACGCTTCTGGGGGGTGGAGTCATCGCCCGGATCTGAGGCCTGACTGAAGGTGGAGGAGTCTGAATCCTCCTGGGCTTTGGATTTAGAGTCAGAGGTGCTGTAGTCATGGTCTTACACCAGAGACCTGACAAAACTTTCGAAATCCACAGCATGGGGGGTCTTTAGGGCCCTTATGATCTGAAGAATCCTAGGGAATCAGTGATTCATCACTGCCAAGGGGTGTAGAGGGGGAAATCCATTCCTATCGCTAGGCAAACCCCAGTAGGTGCTGCTTAATAGGCCAGATCGCCTGGGCCAAAGCTTTGTTTACCGTAAGGCACACCCCTGAATCAAGTGCGCAAACATGATCATGTTCAAATGACCCTGTAAGCTCGTCATAGTTAAAGGGCTCAGAATCTCATCACCATCCTGGGGCATGCTGACAGGCTATAATCAGGGCAGTAGTAGCAGTAATAGTTAGGAGCTGATGATCTCAAGGCAGGAAAAAAGATAGCTCTAGCAAGAGAGTCAATGTGCTAATTTAGAGCGTGGAGGAAGCCCTGCCTAAAAGTATGAGGAAAATAGGCAAAGCCTAATTAGAATTATTCAAGCCCTTTGTGAGCACTCACAGAGTGTAGTACAGGAAGTAAAAGGGACTCAGAAGGCCATAGGTGTAAACACTCATCTCACCATGTTCAGTTGCACTTCGTATGTGCCGGGAGATCAACCAGCAGAGATGCGCGTGGTCTACCTAGAAATGAAAAGAGGACTGCATGTCAGAGACATGCCTCCTCACTCGCCTGCTCCCATTCCACCAACAACACTTAGAGCGGCGGCAAGCCCCATGAGGGGTTGCAAAATACGCTCCCAAACACTAACCTGAGATACGGAAGAGGGGAAACCAGTAAGCCAGAAGACTTCTGAAATCAAAGGAATACGGCCTGCGGGCGTGCTGACAGGGTGTCGGAAGCATGAGCAATAGGGGGAAAAAGACCACACGTATGCGAGTGTGCACAATATCAAGCTGATTAATCCACCCAATGCAAAGTATAAAATGAAGTAAATACGAAACACACAAAATGGCGAAAATATGCAAAGGGTACTTAATTGGCTGCGGAGCAACAAAGAAAGAGGAGATGTTAATGTGATTAGCATGTTATATAGGGTTGGGGGCTCTATGATTGGTCTGGTGATGCCATTGATTCATGGGATATGTCGTGTTTTGTTTTAATTGCTACTAATTGGCTGCTGAGTAAATTAAAGTGAAGAAAAAGAAGCATAATCAGAGCCTTCGGTCCTGACATAGAATACCAACGAGACTACATATGACAAGTCAAAGCATGCTATACCAAATGTCATGAAATATATACTGGGACAAAGAAGAATAAATCGGAGTAAGGTACGGCCCATGAAGTGGTGCTGGATATAGCAAATGCGAAAACCTTGCAGAAATGCTGGGGGCTGCTAGAGACTAAGTCCAAAATGCAGTGACATGCAACCAAAACCAACAAGTGAAAAGCAAAAGCGTTCTTACCTCTTGTGAACTTCTATGATAATGCACGTCCAATTCAAGAACTCATCTGCAGTCTGTGAAAAGGTGCATCTCTAAACAATCCGATGCGACGACCTCACATCACCGGTCCATCAGGGCGGCATAAGGTGTACAACCACTAGACCGCTAACCCAAAGTTTGAATGAGGTGGTGGGATGGATCCAAAGCATGTGCATTCGTGCATCATGTACATGGATACATGAGGACGACTTGAGGCATGTAACCACTTGACCACTAACCCTTGTGTTATGTATCGCAGTACAGGTGGATCCCGAACATAATGAAAATACTGGTTGTTTTTTTGTATTTCTTTCATTTGTCATGGTTCACTGATTTTCACTTCTCACTGTGCCATCACTTGGAGCACCTGTTTGTTCAAATGATCAGTCTCTTGAAACTTATGCTCCAAATACAAAACTGAAACATCTGTATCTTTTGTTGTGTTTCTTTGGCTTTGAAAAATAAGTTAGCTACGTTCTCTCATACTTTATAAATCCATTATTTTCTAAACCTAACAAGTATAATCTTTTGTTTAGAATTGTAATCCTTGCAGAGCACTTATTTATTTGTAGCTTCATTTCCCTTGTGTTAAGGAATACAGAGTGACCCATTTTTGTTTTTGCAAACCTGTTTTTGTTGGCATTAGGACTCTGTGCACTTTATCCTACTAACCAGTGCTAAATTGCTTGTGCTCTCTCCTACCACATGGCAAAATTGGACTACACCTAATTGGCACATTTAACTTGCTAGTAAGTCCCTGGTAAATGGTAATACCTGTAACCCAGGGCATGTAAATTAAATGCTACTAGTGGGTAGCACTACTCATTGTGTCACCCACTAAAGTAGCACTGTAAAACATGTCTGGGGCCTTCCACTTGAGGCCACACTGCAGTTTTGAACTGTCATTAGACCTGGCAAAATTAATGTTTGCCAGGCCTAAATCTTCCTTTTTAAAACATAAAAGTCACCCCTACAGTAGGCCCAGACCACCCTTGGGGCCTGGTATTTAAAAAGTAGGACATGTGTGTTAGTTATTACATGGCTTAACATCTAAACTAGAACACTGGGTTTCTTTATCACCTTTAATAAGTGCTACCTTCAGATTGGGAGCAAGTAGAGAATTATGTTTACACTCAAATGAATTGCAATTTAAAATTCTCTTTAATGGTGAAGTCAGATTATAAATTGTAGTTTTGAAATGCCACTTTTAAAATATACAAATAAATAATGGATAGAACTTTCTGAATTAATCTTGCCTACTGGTAATTGCTCAAGGCACCCTCCCAGTTCATTGTTATTTTGCACACCGTGTAACCTCGGTTTTACCCAGCCATATAGAGACCAGTCTTGACCCTGCTCTGATGTAAACACTCTAGTCTGCCCTGCTAGTCCAGGTCTTCCCTGAACCAGAAAACAAGCAAGCTAGGACCTATGCTGCCCTGATTAGGACTCATCAGCCAGGTACAGCTTAGTTCCAGTGGCACAGTGTGCATGGGACCCACGTCAGGGCAGCTTGGGCTGAACTGCTCCCACTGGAGCAGGGTCAAGACTAAAATACATATGGCTCGGTCTAAGATGAGTTGGCATGGTGGGCAAAACAATGATGGACTGGGATGCGGCCCGAGTAATTACCAGTTGCTGAAATTAATTTAAACATTCCATCAGTCACTTTTTTGTATACTTTTAGAAAGTTGGCATTTGTATGCCCAAACCAACTGTGCTTTCTGGCAGTGTCCTGGGTCACATGACCGTGAATCACTCTGCTTTTGTGGGCTATGTACTGTTTCCAGACAGTGAGAAAAAGGAAGCCTAGGTGCAGGAGATTTCCTGACAGGATTGCTCGGGGGATGTGTACCCTTCCCTGATTACATATCAGAGACAGACCTCAAAAAATCATATTTGTTATCAAACTTGCAGGTTTAGTGACTTGAATAATCTACTTGACCTACTTGAAATATATACTGGTCTCAAATTGAGTTACTCTAGGCAAATATTTTATTTTCCAGAGTCACCCTTTTCTTTATTATCACATATGACAGTACCTTCAAAAATGTGAGTTCAACAGGTCTGCTGAACAAAAAATGATTTTATTTTGATTAAATAGACTAAACCCTTGCTCCACGTATAATAAGAATCTAGCCCACATAAAGGGTATACATGACACCTGACTTGCGTCTTACTTCACTATAAGCACTGCCACCAGGGAGGGAGGAATGTTTCTCATTTCATGCTTAATACTCTCACTTTTAATAAATACATTACTGAAGCATGATGGGGAAGCACTCTTGTTTACAAACAGCACAATTTCCATTGAAATGGGCGTAAACCCCCCCAATGACATGTAGTTTTACTGATTAAACTATATAGTGTACCATCACAAATGTGTGAAAATCAGGTTTCAGCAAATATTTATCATTTGAATGTCAACAGTGAGAGTGTTTTGATTTGGTTTGATCCTAACAAAATCTTTGTTTCCATCAAACATCAGAATTCCAGAAAAAAAGTGTTTCCTAACTGCTATTTTTAAAAAAAACATTTGTACATTTCATTTACACGCTATTTAAATGTTGTGTTAGAAGAAACCAGACAGCCTATATAGCCTTCCATTTCACACTCCCTTGTCAGACATCTCAGTTTACAAAATCCTCTAACTTTGCAGTCAAAGAAAGAAAAGCAAACACCAATCTCCAGGTTAAAATAAGCAGCAATTTGTAAGACATAAGGTGCCATTTGACCTCTGCCTTTGAATGCTCAACAAATGTGATAAGATAAAAAGAAGATTTAAAGGCATCTTCAGTGCTCATTCACTTTCGGAAGGAACAGAACACTTGTTCTTTGCCAGCATGAGCTCTCTTGCCAGAAAGGGCCAGTAGCCCCTAGCATTGACTCACCTGATAAAAGCTGACTCGTCGTAGCAAGTGGGTGACTTTTTAGCGAGGCATGAAAGGGCCCTGCCTGCAGCACACACAAACCAACCTGACACCAGACCTGCAACTGCCATTGTCACCCTAGACAGTTTGGTTCTGGTCAGTTCTTCAGCTGGTCCTGGCTCTAGTTTTAGGGGTAGGTCAGAGAATTCCCACATACAAAGGCTGGTGTCAGGAATACAAGAGGGACCTTCAGAACCTCTCATCAGAACAACCCTGGATCTATGGAAGATTCAGATGGACTATCCTGCTGTCAAAGAAAGAGGGACTGTCCTACTGATTGTAGCCTGGGTTCAAGGCAAGCAGGTCCAATCATTTCTTCAAAGGGTGACTCCAAGGTTCAGTTGGCTGACCTCCTGTGTGAGCTACAGGGATACAACAAACTTACTTTGGCCTGCCCACAAATGCCCCACAGACCAGGACCAACTTGACCTGGCTGGATTTGCCTGAGTGATGCTATTAACCTCTGCTGGAGTGAGTCCTGATCCTCAAGTGGTACTCCCACAAGGTTCTGCCCCCAGCTGGCATCAGTCAAAACTCCTCCTGAAGAAAAGGTAAAGATATAGAAGTTTTGGAATTCTTGCAACCACCAAATGACCTCTTCGCTTTGAGAATCAACCACCTACGACGACTGCCAATGCAAAGCTCCAGGGGCACTGGCTCTTCACTCCGACAATACCTTCTGTTGCGATCATTCAACACGAAGCTTCAGCGGTGACCGTCTGTTCGTACTACAGCAGCAACCATCCTGGACACTAAACCTGTTCTTGGTGCCGACAGCCTCCTTTCTGTGGCTCCCACCAATGCAAACAAATCTTTTCACGTGGACATTAAGAAAGTAACTTTACAGCTAGACTAAACTGGTCCCCAAATCCGACCTAAGTTCCATCAGGGTCGGCCTGAGCTTGTGACTTTCACCGGCCTAGAGGGACCAGATAAGTGGCATTTTGTGTTTCTTGGTGCCGATTTCACCTAAAAACTTTGAAAACTCATATCTCCGGTTCTACTGATTGCATTTTGATTATTGTGGTGTCATTTTGTTTGATAACATTTATGTGTTGTAAGTTGGTTTGCCATTTTCCTGTGTTGTAGTCTTTATGCAGCACCCAAACAGTAATAAAATGAAAATACAAGTTTATTCTAAGTTAAGCCTGACTGCTTTGTGCCAAGCTACCACATGGTTAAGCCCAGAATTATTTTGTGACTTTTGTGGTTCACACCAACAAGGACTCTTTGTATAACTTGTGTGGGCCATCCTATGCTCTCAACTATAACCCAATTTCTTACATTCCACAAATACTACATTATTTTTGTTGAAGACAAGAAGGCCGCTGCAGTGTAGGCTGAATATGGCAGAGAGTACAAACAATATGAAGATATCCAGGGTCTGTTTCTCCTTCTACAGATTTAATGCTGACCAGCAAAGATATTCTTGTTGTGGTTGTCAATGGATTCAGAGAATTGCGGATACTGGCATCACTCCTGTATCACATGAACTGCCAGATTAGTGCAACCATCACACACACCCATTAAAGGAAGCTCAAAAGACCCCAGCAATCTTCCTATTGAACCTGGCTCTCTAGACAGTAACATGGTATCATCTGCAAAGAAAAGCAATAGGCTTCTTATTTTGTAAAATATTGCTAGAGCCAGTACTGCACCTATCAGATGTTCTGCTGCCCGTTAGCAAATAGACTGAAAATAAGGGACACTAGAAGGCATCTCTACCTTTCATCTGTACTACCAACGGCTTCATCAGATGATCTTGTGGTTCTTTGTGGATTATTTGACAGTTGGGCAGATACCTAACTGCTTTCAGGATGTCTGAGTCAATTTCTATTCAACTGCGTCAACTGCTTGTTGGAGATCAATATTTACCTTGAGAAGCAGTGCTTCTCTTAAACAAAATATACCTTGCTTGAATGGAGAAGTTTTTAGAACCTGAACTGAGCATCTTTTAACTTATAAAATTACTCCCTCATTCACCGACTCTTTCACAGAACTTAGTGAAACCATACCACGGACCTTTCCTCGTGTTTCTGCAATGGAGGTGTGTGGATAACAAGGGGTCTTCCTGGTTTCCTGTTGCCTAAAAAAACAACTTATTAAACTGCTACCTAAATATCAGGCGGCAAAGTTGGCTTTCCTAAACAAGAGTACCATTAGTTATGTGCCATGAAAGATCCCAGTGTAGTAGCCCGATTCTTTAACCAGTAAAGAACAGACGAGTGATCATTGTCCAGTACTGAGAAGAGAAATGTACATTATTCTGTTAGATGGTGGGACCCAAAGAAGGGCCCTCAACGGCTGATGGAATAGGTTTAACTTTCCTGAGTACAGATGGGCCATGCCAGTTTGTACGTGCAAAAAAAAAACTGAGTGGTTGGGCTAGTTGATCGAAGTGAATGCCATTCTCATAAAGCAAATGGGAAAAGGTAAAGGTGTGTACAACTGATGCCTGATGTGAAAAGGAGCAGTGGTGGCTCCTCCACTATGGCGGAGGAGCATCATCCTCCCCCAACGCCCGCAGTAGCAGCTGCAAAACTTGAACAATAATAAACCATGTTTATTATAGTTTAAATTTCTAGGGAGCGGGCCATTTGGCTGACAGGCAGGGAGGAGGAGTGGTGGCACTGCTGTCAGTGTGCGCATGCAGGTTTGGCTGGCCATCTCAACACGACCAAATCGACTTGCACACTAAGCTGTCTCCAACCTGAGCTGTGTTGCTGCCTGGGAGCGCAAATCGAGGGCATTTAGTCCAATCTTGTCCCTGCACTCATGCTACCAGCAGCACGAGAGCAGAGTTCGGATTGGCAGCAGGGCAGGCTAGGAGCCTGTGCATTAAGTGAATTAGTGGAGCCTGAAGAGCCGATACAGCGATGCAACAGCTACATTTTTTTTGGGGGGAGGGTGTTGTTTTGGCAACCCAGCCCGCAACTTTCTCCCGATACCAGCCACAACTGGAAAGGAGAAAGATACTATAGAGGGCCTTGTTATAACTTCCATAGATTTAAATGTAGAGATACGCAGGTGCTGTAATCTGATTCTAGCCAATATCCCTGAACCTAAATCTGGGGAGTTATTTTCCGCAGGATGGGGGATAATACATGAATTGGGGAGAATGTGACCTACATTTTCAAGTTTTTCCCCTTCTGAGGGGAATACTATGAGCAAATCTATATCAACTTACCAGCTGCTGTTACCAGGTGGTAAGTCGCTACAAGGGCTTTAAGAATGCCAATGGTGTGGGTGAAAAGGTGACCAGGTGAGGGCATTCCAGTTGAAGGAAAGCTTGGGAAAGTATTTGTCACTCCTACCATTGTACAGAAGAAGTTGGGTGGGGGCTGGGCCCACAGATACCGGCAACACTGCACAAGTTGCGGACAAGTAATTGGCACACCAAAGCAATGTCTAAGGCAACTTCATCTGCACCAATCCACAACTGTTTCATGCTGGGTGACCAGCCATGCTGCCTCCCTCCAACGCCTCGAATGGTAAGTGCCTTTTTAATTGCAATCTGGCAAAATTAATCCAATTATACTCATCTGACCACCACATTGATATAAAAACCGTGGCAAAATTAAAGCATAAATACTTACATTGTGCTAATTTCCAATAGATCCTAAAACAACTGATTTACCAAGGAAGATGCACCATAAAACATCTACAAATAAACAACAGATATGCCAATCATTGTCAGCTCCTCGGTAAAGAAAAGTCTAGCCATTAGCATATACTATAAATATAGTTAATTAAATAAAATTTAGACATTACTTGCCTGATCGAAACCTGGTTAAGAGAAGACTGAGGGCCAGTTCTGAAGAGCATAAACACCTGATAAGTATATGGGACTTTCCAATAAGAAATGAGGGGTAGCTTAGATATCATAGTTAAATATTACCTAAAAGTTATTTGTTATCTCTAATCAGGTGACTTACACAAGACATTAGCTTGTTAGTGGGCCCTTGCTTCCAGGACGCGAAGCCAACACATTTCCTCTTTTGCCACCTCACTCCTGTAGAGTCGTTATTTTCTAGAGGACAATCCTGCAGCCCGTTTGAAGTGCTGGCCAGGAGGGACAGTGGGCATGGCATGGAAGGAAGAAGGAGGAAAGAAGGCTCTTCGCTTGCATCAGAAGAAGTGGGAGCGGCTAGGCTAGCCTTAAGTTTCCTCATATTCAAGATGTTGCTTTACTTTTCCAGTGCTTGTTGTCTAAAGATTTCAAACCAAGGTGGTGCTAACCTATTTCTTATGATGCCATTTGCTACTATGACCATATAAAAAGAGGCTTGGGCCTAAGGTGGATGTGTCAAAAATAATTTGCTCCCCAACTTTTTGTTCCGTTCTTCAACGAAGGGAAAACTTGAAACCTTTATACATGTATACTCAGTGCAAAGATTAAGGACTGGTTAGTTTGTTCTCTTCATCCTACAACTTTTTATGAGTTGATTTATTTAACTTTGTTGATGGAATACAAATACAAAAGAGGCATAATGAAATAAGAAAGGCTTGATTGGTGGGGGTCCATGTTTCTGCATGAACTCAATCCCTGCACAAATCAGAGTAAAAAGTTTGTGATCAAGAGGAGTCTAGTAATAAAAGGAAGAAGTGGGGGTTCATTAACTTCAGGTGAAAACGAGCAGCGGTCGAAGGGTAGGTTGTGTCTGTAGTATAGTGATTCTGAAAACAATTCATGCCTCTCCTAAATGTCCTCAAGAAGATTTAAGCAAACTTCAAAGATATGAGAGAAAGCTGAGACAAGTTTTGCACTGGCTCTTTAGTATTGGTTCTTCCATGAGTGATTCGAATATCCAATTGTCTCTGACTATTTTGGAAGATTGAGGAAGCAAAGACTATTCATGTTTCAGCACTGTTGAACTGCTGTGCATATGAAACATTTATTGACCATAAATGGATCATAGAAAACAATGTCTCCAGGAGGCATAAAAAAGAGTGCGGCACAGCTCAAACTATTGATAGTACATCATTAGCTTCACTTCAGGTAAGAAAGGCTTTTCTGCTATTTTAGGCATTTTTGCAGCCCATACTGAAGTGCTTTCTCTTAATGTAATAGCCTCTTCAAACTATTCTATATCTTATGAAAAATACTTACCTGAAGGGACACAATTTGTCAGCAATGCTGCTTAATCAATACGTTTATCATCACATCTTTGGCATGTTCATTGTTATTTTTTGGGAGATTATTGGACACGAACCGAGGAGATTAAAGATTCCATATCAAATTCTAACTTCATTGTGGCTCATCACTCTTGTGTGACAGCTTATTACCATGCATAATCGGCAGTTTTTGTCAAGTCTATGAATGCTTGCTGCATCCCTCATAAGAAAACGGAAGTCACACACGTTGCAGATAGAACTCCGGGCTGATGACGATGTCAGACGCGCTGACATGGATGGTGTTGGGGCTGCTGGGCGAAGCAGGACAATGCAACGTATAATGCCCACAGGTCATAGTGCAGACAGCGGCTTGGTTACAGCGTCCTGTGGCATCAGTGAGACCGGGGTTGCGGTGTGGTGTGGGGTGGTGTGATGTGCAGTGTTTCCAGGTCACGGTGCAGGCAGCGACATCGTCATTGCTCAGACGCTTTCATCAGTAGGTCAAGGCAGCGGCATGGGGCAGACTCTGTGCGGTGCCCACTGGAGTCCATAGACCGGGGCTGCGGTGCAGGACAGGATGGTGCGTCGTGTACCTAACGAGCAGTGTCCACAGGCCACGGTGCAGGCAGCAGCGTCGGTGTCAGCATGGAGCATTGTCGTCGGGGATGCCAAGGCTGTGGTGTGAGCAAAACAAAGCGGAGTGCGGGACCCGCAGGTCACGGTGCAAGCAGCAGCTCAGTGACGGCATCAGGTGGTGGCGTCGATGAGACCAGGGTGGCGGTGCGACATAGGGCACAGCTCCATGTGGCGTCATCAGGTCACGGTGCAGGCAACGGTGTCGTTGATGGCGTTGCATTGCTTTTTCTTCTGTTGCAGTACAAAACACACAGTTCCCAGTGCTGTAGGCAGATGACATTGAAGTCTTTGATATCCCCAAAACTTCCAACAGGAAGCAAGCTCTACTCCAAGCCCTTGGAGAAACCTCACAAGCAGGATACACAGCAAAGTCCAGTCTTTGACGTCTTAAAGGCAAAGGCAGCAATTGCAGGCCAACCCAACAAAGGGGCAGTACGCCTCCTCCTCCTCTTCAGCTCTTCTACTTGGTAGAGGTTCCTCTTGATCCAGAAGTGTTCTAAAAGTTTGGGGTTTTGGGTCCACTACTTATAACCAGTTCTGCCTTTGAACTCGGCAAACTTCAAATGAAAGGCTCTGTTGTTGACAAGATCCTGCCTTGCCCAGGCCTAGCCCTAAACACACACCAGGGGGTCGGAGACTGCATTGTGTGAGGGCAGACACAGCCCTTTCAGGTGTAAGTGACCACTCCACCCTCCACTATAGCCCAGATGGCCCATCAGGATATGCAGGCTACACCTCAGCTCCTTTTGTGTCACTGTCTAGAGGGAATTCATAACAGCCCAAGTGTCAGTCTGACCCAGACGTGGAATACACAAGCAGGCAAAGGCATAGAATGGTTTAACCAAGAAAATGCCTACTTTCTAAAAGTGGCATTTTAAAACTGACAACTTTACAAAATTATGTAGTGTTTACATTGTAAGTTCAGAGACCCCAAACTCCAAATCTCTATCTGCTCCTAGTGAGAAACTGCACTTAAAAGATATTTAAGTCCCACTGTTAACCTATGAGAGAGATAGGATGTGCAACAGTGAAAACCTAATTTGGCAGTATTTCACTGTCAGGACATGTAAAACACATTAGTACATGTCTTACCTTTAACATACACTGCACCCTGCCCATGGGGCTACCTAGGGCCTAGCTTTGGGGTGCCTTACATGTACAAAAAGGGAAGGTTTGGGCCTGGCAAGTGGGTACACTTCCCAGGTCGAGTTGGCAGTACTAGACTGCACACACAGACACTGCAGTGGCAGGTCTGAGACATGTTTACAGGGCTACCTATGTGGGTGGCACAATCAGTGCTGCAGGCCGACTAGTAGCATTTAATTTACAGGCCCTGGACACACATAGTGCTCTTTACTAGGGACTTGTTAGTAAATCATATATGCCAATCATGGATAAACTAATCACCAATGCAATTTAAATAGGGAACACTTGAACGTTAGCACTGATCTGCAGTGGTAAAGTGCGCAGAGACAATAAACCAGGGAAAACAAATCAGAAAAAATAGGAGGAAGAAGGTGAAAAGTGTGGGGATAACCTTGGAAAAAGGGCCATTTCCAACACCCCTTACTTCCAATTAAAAATATTCTAGAATCTGCTAAAAAAAACACCCATATTTACCAAACTTAACATAATAGGTGTTTAGCATTTCTTGCTTCTATGACAGTGCAACAAGTGCAAAATGGCTTTCCCATCCCATCAGGGCATTATGAACATTGTATAAACCCATTTGGATTGTGCAAGACCCCTTTCCATTTTTCAACAGTTTATGGACTGCCTTTGGTCTAATCATGAATCATTTAGTACAGCCTTTGCTGGATGACATTTTATTTTTTTCTAAGACACTTGCTGAGCAATGAGATTGGATACGCTTTATTTTGACCAAGCTTTTACAATATCAGATCACTTATAAGGATCAGAAATATAAATCTGAAAAGGAGGAGATTGAGTATCTTGTATTTAGATGGAATGCTTCTAGCCTATCTTTGAATCCAAAAAAGTATTAGCCCTTCTTGAATGTTTGGACCCAGTAGGAAACTTACAGAATCATTTTACTACAAAGATGGGTACACCAAGAGTAAAATTTGGCCCTTTTACCATTTATTTTATAGGAACAGTGAACTGATGTCTTATTGATCTTGCCCTATGCTGACAACACTGTGTTACTGACCCGCACACTAGAAGCCCTGAGGAATCTCGTACTTTCTTTTACTGATTTCATGTCTAGTTTAAACTAAAGTACTGATTTTGTTAAGTCACAAAATGTGGGCCTGATTTAGATATTGGCAGACGAGTTACTCTGTCACAACAGTGATAGATATCCTGTCCTCTGAAATCTAATCCTGTTATATCCCATGGGATTTAAATTTTGTCATTTGGAATATTCGTCAACGTCGTGACAGAGTAACTCATTCGCCAATATCTAAATCTATAGATATCTATCTAGATATCTAATATCTATGTTCTTCAGTGCTAGTCGCTCAAAATTGTGGACATTTTCTAATTATAATAACCCTTTAGTAAAGGATTCCAATTTTCTTTAATTGTTTAGTTTTCAACAGTAGCCTAGCTTGGAAGATTAATATGGGCATAAGCTGTCATAACTGCCTTCTTTCTGTAGGTTCTCTGCAAAAATTACCATTTAAGCCTGCAGGGAAACCTCAGATTCTCTTGTTAGAAATGTGTCAGCGCCAATGTATAATAATTTCTTGATTTGAGGATGGAATGTGGGGCTCAGGCGCTCAACGCCCATTAGGCTAAAAGAACATTAGCCACCCCCCCAACTCCAATCCTCTGTTGCGTGTCTTAGCCCAGGCTGCAGCTTTGTGGATACCTGTAACCTGGAAAGCCTGGGTTGACAAATACTTGGAAAGTGACTGCGAAAATGAACATTTTATGTTCTCCAAATGAGACATATTTAGCTCTGGCTGCTGCAAAGTGCATACTCAGGAAGAGTGAGGGGGTCTCTTGAGAATAACAATAGCATAAAGCACAAACCCCATGGTGAAAGCTCTCCTTGTACAGGGCAATGTGTTTTATGTTTCACTGCTGTTTTAAAGGTGAAGCAATGTTGGGCCATTATCACTGGAATGAGAGAGAATCGGCGTTTGAATGACAAGCTCTGCCCTGTTGCCAACTCCACTTATGCCATAAGCACTTCCAAGCAAAGCAGTAGAAAAAAACAGATGTGTCTTAAATTATAATTGCATTCATATAGTGCATTGATACTCAAAGTACGGCCCTCCTGATCGTTACATGTAGCCACTCTGGTCAACAGCATTTCTGGGCTGCTCTTCACTCTCTCAGTACTATTATTTAAATGTTGATTTGCGTTAAAGAAAGAGAGTAACCAGGGAGTCCAGTGCTGGCAAACTTTAGGAACATCTGCAGTTTTAAAGACATCTTGCATCAAAAGTGTTAAAATATGATGATTTCTTCAGAATTCAAAAAGTATATTTAATTAACATGCAGAACCTTTGCACATGAGTACATCAGATTATATCAGTGTATTGAGAAGTATCATTTTAAAAGTGATAGTTATCAAACATGAATTTAGAATCATTACTTCTTCCCCCCACCCTGACAGTAATGACTATGGTGAACTAAAGAGGCAAGTCAGTGTTATGCTTGCTCTTTGGGGGACCTGGGTTCCTCTTATAAATGAACAACATTATAATTTATTGAATCAACCACAGAAGACGGTTTTGTACAGCGGACATCCTTAAGTTATTTATTTAAGGACCTCTTATTTGTGATAATGAAGAAAAAGGAGGCAAAGTAAAATAAAACAACTGCCTAGGATCACATAGTTCAGTAAATTGGGGAAGCCAGGAATAATCCCAGTTTTGTTTGGTTTCACTTTGTGCAATTCAGCCACTAGAAGTATATGCTTACACTCACCTTACCGCCAACTCCCCCCTGCCAGACAAACCACCCGACTGGCATTGTCCTCTGTCAAATTACAGACCGAACTTATTGACCCCTGGGAAAATGTTTGTGAGTACCCATGATACAGTGCTTTCTAACCATGCTAGGGATAGTATGTGCTAGATAAATGCAAAAAAAAAGGGAGAAAGAGTTTTTCTTTTCTGTGTTTTTTAATGGCTTTGCATATTTTCATTGGTCACCAGGCAGTTTGAAAATTTCTACCAAAAGTATCCTGCATTTGGAGGGGCTATGATTTTGCTTCTAAAGATTCCAAGTATTAGCTAAAAAAGAAGAACTTACAAAGTGAAGTTGGCAGAATATGGGTAGGGCAGTACTTATTGTGTTTTGGTGGTACTGGTGGATGGCACTGTGTCTTATTAGTGGGGACAAGGATTCCCTGAAGATGGTCCCACGGGTGGCAGACTGATTAAGATGTTGGCGGTACCTGTCCCGCTGTCGCTTTTTCATAAGATTTCCCACCCGCCGGCTTGACAGTGCGCTCGTCATATTTAGATGTTGGTAGGACTGTTGACAAAAGACCACAACATCCCCCTGACTCCGCCACGCTTGAGATCCCTCATCAATGGAGAGATGGAAAACAGTGTCTGGTGGCAGGACTGCATCCACTGTTCTTGCTGAGCAGATTTTGATCTGCCTTCCCACCAGCCCAACTGTGGTGAGATTACCTCCAGTCCAGAGTCGGCAGAATGGACAGAAAAGGGGGTGAAAACCCACCCCCTACCCACTTACCTTTTACACAGGAACATGCCCAGAGGACTCCTGCCGAAGTTGGCAGAACCATTGACGAAAGACCACCACAGTCTCGCTGACTCCCCCAGGCTTGGGACCCTGCATCAACGGAGTGATGGGAAACAGTGTCTTGTGGCGGGACTGCAGCCACTGTTCCTGCTGAGCAGATTTCAATCTGCCTCCTGCCAGCCCAACTGTGATGATATTACCTCCAGTCCAGAGTCGGCAGAATGGACAGAAAAGGGAGCGAAAACCCACCCCCTTCCCACTTACCTTTTACACAGGAACATGCCCAGAGGACTTCTGCCAATGCTTTTGGTACAGGACCGTGACAGACATCGACCATGTCATCACCGAATTCGAAGGAGGGCCGATTCATGGTAGACATACAGGTAATATGCCCACTTCGCATACACTCGGGAAACCTGTCCCGCTAAAGCCAAACCGCCAATGTACCACACCGACTGCCACAGCAGTAACAACCGCAGGTGCTGGAGACTTCAGTCTCCAGCCCGGCGCCCGGCACTTGCCCACCTGCGGGATTAAGACCCCGCCTACCACCATGGTTTTCGTGGCAACCTTACCGCCACGAAAACCATGGCGGTAGGCACTATGATATCACTGATAGGGGTCTAACCCGCCCCCCTCCCCAGACTCTCCCCACCCCTTTCCTCTCCAGACCCCCACTACATACTTGCACTTTCATTCACACACGAACAAACGCAAACACACACTCATTCCCACATTCATCCACGCATGCATACATCCATTCACACACACATCCACACACACTGACATACATACAAGCACACATGCATTCACACAACACAACATACATGCACTCACACACTCCAAACATGCATACAACATGCAACACACACCCGTATACACGCACGCACAGACATACCCACACACCCCCCCCACACACACACAACCCCTCCTCCCCCCTCCCCTGTCGGAGCACCTGGCTTACCTGTTGTCAGGGGGTCCTTTGGCAGGAGACAAGACGGGCCAGCAGCACACCAGCAGACCGTATCATGGGTCATGATACAGTCTGCGGCGGTCTACTGGCGTGACGCTGCTGGCAGCAGTGCCACTTTACCCCCATCTGCCGGCATGGCCACAGCCGGATTTCTGCAATCCTTCTGGCAGAAATCCCGCTGTGGTCATAATAGGGCGGACGGCTGGTAGCCGCTGCAACGGTCTTTTGGCGCCCGTCGCCACAGCGGTAGGCGATTTTTACTACTGGGGTCGTAATGTGCCCCTATGTAGCCTTTGGCCTCGGGTTTATGATTACATCAGATCCCCTCATTGATAACACTGAACCATATTACACAGTTTGTTGTATTGTGTCACCTCTCACTCTCTAAATATATACATGACTTTAAACATTGTAATCTGCAAACAGACAATCCTGAACCCCAAGCAGGATATAACGCAATCAAGGTGCTGTCCATTTATATAGCTACACACCAGAATAATTTGTATTTGATCTTCTCACTAGATAGCATGAGGAACACAGCCAAAGGTCCATGGTAAAATATCAATGGAATCTAAGTGTTCGCCAGATTTATGAGAGCCAACATATTAATCATTCTCAACTACATTCTGAACTCATAACCTTTTTTTTAATCCTTTATTACATCTTCTAAGAACGGAAGTGTGGTACAGTGGCTAAGCTGTCGATCTGGGGACTTTGGTTTGAACCCGGTAAGGCACTTGACTGAAAATTGTGTAGTTCTGGGCAAATCACATCATCTCACTGTGCCTAAAATGTAAATGTGTAAGATACTAATATAAATGCATGTGAAAAATAGATTTAAGCCTTCACCTGATCTATAGAATCTTGTATTGTCACTGTTAATGGAGTTCATATAAGTCAGCTTTCCAATAGCTGTAGGAGCACTTTCGGGGAGAACGTCCCCCCCACCACACCCATCTTCTTGTGTCCTGGAAGTGTTTTTGTTTATTATACATGGTGTGTCGATTTTAGTACGAAAAGCCACCTTCACAGTAAGCTTTCAGTACTTTCTTTACTGTGTGTCAGATATGCACACCAGGCCCAGGACTCGCTTGGTACCAACAACTTGCATACTACTGATACTCGCAGGTCTGGTGGGGGCTGTCTGAGTTCATACAGTACTCACTGTCTCATAGAAATGCATTGGCAAAGTCAATAGTTCTGGCTTTAATGTGCCAAAGCACGAAGATCCAGGAATGTTCAAATGCTGTTTGCATGTATGAAAACATTTACATCAGACTTATTGCTGTGGTCTAATGCTGACTTTGAGCATGTCTCAATACCCACCGCTTGAAGTACTAGCCCCCCTGAGTTTGGATTTAGTTGCACCCCTGGTGGGGCTATATCAAATGTTCTACCTTGCAGCTAGAAGAGAATAGTTTTTGTAGATATCATTTGACTGCATCCCTAGCACTCCACACTATCTGTGCCATGAGAAGCTTGGTTTACAGTACTTACAGGATCGCATTAAGTTAGCTCCATTATTACTTTGGATTTGTATTTGGATGAAAGCACATGCCACTTTATATCGCTCAATCATCATAGACTGTTTGTCTTGTGACAAGGGGGTGTCAATAATTTGGCTACAATATGTTAAACGTAATTTAATTGGATTGCGATGGCCGCTGTTATTTTTATTTGATGATCCTTTAACAATCATAAAAAAGGATAAAGCATGAGTAAAAAAATTGTTTTCTCGGACTCCTGCACTTTGACAGTATATGATTTACAAATTTTGTATAACTATAGAACCATATTTGTCATTGGTTTAGGGGCTCTATTGACATTTTCTTGTGCCCTTGTGACGCCACATCTAGTCAGACTTTACTTTTTTTGCATATTTTATGTTACATTTACCAGACGAGTCTTAACAAGCATATTGAAAATGTACCATCTTAAACAATGCAGAGTTGCTTTATGTTTTTTTACAGAGATTTACCAATTAATTTATGTCTAGCCTTAGGCACATTCTTAACATCAGTAGTTCACTGTCATAGATATGTTATTTTAACAGTCCTTATGTAAATATATTGTTTTTGTCCAGCTGCTTGGATTGAAAAGGCATTTAAATCTGCTCAAAAGAATGTTCACTGAAGCTCCAAGTTAGTTATCCTGATACCAACAGCGCGGAAATGGCATAATGTTATCTGACAGATATTTTCTGTCTTCTTGGTCTATAACATACAATCACTTCTTGCAGAGGAACTCAGCAGCTTTTGTCTTTAGGTTGAGCGCGAAAGCAATTGAGACTTGTTGTATTTCATTCTGTTGACTTTAACCACACCCATCACTTTCATTCATTTATGGGCTTGGTTTCAAAAATCCCTTGGTGGCATTGCTACATGCTTTACGTTTGTCCCACCTCTGGGCAGTTTTGTTACCGCATTGGACATCAACCCTGTTACAGGGATAATTGCATGACTGCCAATATGTTTTACTGTGAGGGAACTACTTTTCTATTTGCTCTCTCCCCTTCGTGCTTTATGGGGCTTTCACGTTTTACATAGCATGAACTTGATCGGCAGTAATGGATTGCTTTGCATGACTACCAGTTACTTCTCATTATTTACTTTTTAAATCCCGCTCATGGCGGCCATGGTGCTTTCAAGTTTTACACAGCACAGACTTGATCGGCAGTATTGGAGCACTTTGCACGACTACAAGTTACTCCTCATTGTTAACTTTGTTTTTCATTCGCACTCATGGTGGCCACGCTTTGTATGACTACCCGTAACTTCTCATTGGTTACTTTTTTATTCTCGCTCATGGCAGCCATGGAGCTTTCAAGTTTTACACAGCAAAATGGGCAGTATTGGAGTGCTTTGCATGACTACCAGTTACTTCTCATTATTTACTTTGTTTTCCATTCATGCTGATGGCAGCCCTGGCACTTTCAAGTTTTATACAGCGCAATGGGCAGTATTGGAGCGTTTTGCATGACTACCAGTTACTTCTCATTGTTTATTTCGTTTTTCATTCGCACTCACAGCGGCCATAGAGCTTTCACGTTTTACACAGCACAATGGGCAGTGTTAGAGCACTTTGCATGACTACCAGTTACTTCACATTGTTTCTTAGTTACCTCACATCACAGTTACGGAGGGGCCAGTGCATCCTGCTTGCACGTAGCTTACAAAATGGCAGTGCAAATCTTGTTTAACTATAGTTAAGCACTTTCATTTTCTTCATTATTTTGTAGTGCTGCAATACCCTATCCTTGAAAATTCTTGTTTCAATGTTTCTCATTAAAAGTTCCCTTTTGTCATGTATGGTCTTGCAGAGCTGCTTTCTCAGTGGAATTATGTGGCAGGAAAGGACAAAATTATGAGGCAGAGTTGACCAATTTATGTGGCAAAACAAGTCCAATTATGCAATTACAACACCAATAGCTCTAACTCTCGTAAATGCGAGACATATTGCATTGCAAATGCTTGTTTCGAAAGGCTCTTTGCATGGCATTGGGAATTACAAGTGTTTTCTCTTCAGGTTACTACCTCCATTTTGTTGGACAAAAAGAACAAACTAATCAACGCCTTTACAATTTATCTGATGTAACTGTAATACTTCTCAGGATTACTGGGTGTTTTGTTTACCCTACACACAATTCTCTTATGATAATGGGACTCACAGCTCTGTCAATGAGTCACACTTTTTCTCCTTGAAAGTTTTTCATCCACTAGGTTTTTCCATTCTTCACCTCACATTGTTACTTTGGTTCCAGTGGCTACCAATTATATGAATCATTTACAGAACCAAAGACAAACGGTGTTGGAAAGCTTGCACTATCCTTGAACCAAGATGAAAACAAAATACCAATATGTTAAGAGCAACTTCTTCTATTTTTGTTTCTGGTCTTAAGGTTTAGCTGTCATGTCTTTTTTTCTGCTCACACTTAGTCAATTAAGTTTCTGCCACAATGTTTTGGTTCATTTTTCACTCATCAGATTAATCCCGTACCATTTGTCTGAAGTTACTTTAACCTTGAAAATTCATCCTGTTTGTGATGCTTCACAGCTTAATATATATGTTCTTGATCCTTACCATCGATTACATTCAAAACCATCATTAATTATGGTCAGGGCCACTGGAATTATGCAGCAAGTGCGAGCCAAATTATGTGGAAGGGTTGAGTAAATTATGCAGCAGCAAGAAAAGACAAGTAATGTGGCATCATGCAGCAGAGTTTGTGATAGGATTACTTCATTTTTTGTCATTCTTAAACTTGTTAACACTGAGCATTGGTTGCACCTCATTAGTACCAGTTTAACACCAAAGGCTAGCAATAAGCAACAGAACAGTGACCAGTCAGCCTTTGCAAAGAGTCTTCCACTGCACTGCAACACATATTGCTGTGCTTTTAGTAACAGATTATGCAGATTAAGCAACAGATGACGAGGCAAATCTATAATTATACGAAAAAGTAGCAGTCTCACAAATGCATAATTCCACTGGCCTCGATTATGGTGCAAGATGAACCAGAATATAAGGTTCATGAAGTCTGCGATTCCCGAATGTTTTCCGAGAATGTATTACATTTTTTACTCATTGGAAGTATTATGCATCTTTTAAATACTCTTGAAAATATGCTTTTTCGGTTCATGGATGCTGTTTCATTGTTTTTTCCAGCAACATTCTAACAAACCTGGAGCTTCCGGAGAGGTCATATTGTTTGTTATAGAGGGGCCCGAAACTGAGGAACAGCCTCACGCTCCCACTCCTACTCAGCGCTGCAGCGAACCACTTGAAGATGTAAAAGGAATCTGCAGATCTGGCTGCTTCAATAACTATAATTTTAGATCAGTTATACAGCGCCAGGGCACCCCTGTTGGCTATCAGGTGCACTTTAGATCATTTCATCATTATCATATTCCTCCAGTTGATTGTAAATTGTTTTTTCCAAACGTTTGGACATATGTACATTGGGATACTGCCCAATAAATGACCTGTACGCTTACGATTGGAGAGACACGTCCTCTTTGTCCTGTGTAGGCTGGTTTTCAAGAGGAATGCAGCGCAAAAACAGTGGTGATACTGGCAGCACTAGAACTTTGTATAACATCAGCTGCAGGTCTGCTAGTACTTCTAATACTTCTGGGCATCTCAGCAGCCTTTGACACTAAATCCCACCAGACACTGCTAGCACACCTGAGTCATGCCTGTGTCCAAGGCACGTGCGTGCTTGCTTTCAAAACATTTTAACATCTCCCTCACAGAATGTCAACTTCTTCCCCATTACCTCTACTTCAAGACAACCTACCTTTACACTGTCCCAGAGATCCACCCTGCCCTCTTTGCTTTATAATTATTACGTACTCCCATTGCCTTTTTGTGATTTAGCAATTCAGTTATACATTATTACTTAGTATCGTTCGCCACTATTTAGTTATAGTTAGGACCATGTTTCCATAGAAAAAGCGTTTATTTATCTTTAGCACCATTTGACAAATCTTCAAAAAAATTCAAAAAAAAATCGGCCTGGGGATTCTTGTTGCGCAGGGAAAGTTTCGGGGTAATCTGTCAAGTGGGGGGCCGAGAAAAAGGGGGCTAAAAAAACATTACATTTCCCATGTTAATTCCCATAGGACTTGCCAACACGTCTATAGCCCGAACCACTGGACAGAATTACACCAAATTTAGCAGATAGCTAGCTGTCGGTAGGCAGCTTTTGCTTTCTGTTATTTGGTATAAATCTGTTCAGTAGTTTAGGAGATAATTAAGGGCAAATAAATTTGTATATCTCTGGCCATGAATATTTCGCAATTATTTTGTGAATAATTAGTGAAAATTTGCTAATTTTCTCGAATGCGCATGCAAAAGGAAGCATTGCAATTGCCTATTGGCAACCTGACTAGAAAGTTGCAACTGCCATTTTATTTCACAGGACACTGTCCCCGGGGGATGAAAATTAAAATTAAAAGTGGCATAAGAGGTCATAGTGATGGTCCCCTGACCCTAGGGGTGTAATATAGGTGTGCTTTAGGGGCAAATTTTAGGTTTAATATAATACTGCATCACGGCACGTAATATTCACAACAATTCACGTGTTTTCACAAATTTCCATGACTTATTCACGAAATCTTTGCGATTATGGAAAAATTTGAAAGATAAACCACAGACTCATTAATACACTAATTCATTCACTCATACATGCACTCAGAGGCTCAGGCACCCACTCAGACACTCATGCACCCACTGAGACCCACTCATAGACTCACACACCCACTTTCAGACCCACTCAGACACTCACGCACCCACTCACACATCCACTGACAGAAACAGGCCCTGTGGCCAACCTGCACTGCGCACGGCGAAAGGTCATGCGTGGCGAGGGCTTGGGTGGTAATAAGGCTTGGCTGCAAGGCCATGCCTTGCAACCAACCCCCGCCGCGGGTAATTAAAATTACTTTATGTTAAAAAAAATAAAAATTCACTGAAAAAAACAAAGGTTACAGAGACGTTATAGTTAGGTTCTGAATTTACTCGTTCAAAGCCACAGAAATTTAGCAATTATAGTTAGAGTTCTTTCAAGTAACTATCACTTGTGCCCTAAGCTAACTATAACTCGCGCCTTCGACATGCACAGGTAATTACTCCACATATTATGTCATTGATGAGATCTTGTATGACATCTTTGATATCACTGGAGCGTTTATAGTAACATTATTGATAAGAAAACTGTGCACGGCAAGGGCACAAGTTATAGTTACCTTAGGGCGCAAGTTATAGTTACTTGAAAGAACTCTATAACTGCTGAATTTCTATGGTTTTGTACAAGTAAATTCAGAACCTAACTATAAAGTCCCTATAACTTTTTTTTTTTTTTTTCAGTGACTATTTTGTATATGTCAGTGAAACAAAGTTTGTATTTTAGATATCTAATGACTTTGAAGTTGCTACTGGGAACTTGTTTCACTACTTTTAACAAGTTCAGAAATAGCTCAAGACTCAGTTTTAAGATGCTGATTCCTGCAATGACCTAAAACCGAAATATATTGTTCCAACTAAGAAAGGTGCAGGTGTGATCGTAGGTTGGAAATACCTTCTTATAACTTCCTTGGCACATATGCGAGGCAAGCTCCAGTTTAGGATAGGCTAAAGGCATACCTCCAACACCAGAATTTTGTTCTGGAGAGATTATTTTGGTATCCAGAGGAACCAGTCTCCTCTGTAGACTGGTGCTGAATTACCTACACTACATAGAGCTCCAGTACAATTGCACTTTCTGTGGTTAGATAGATGCTATGTATGAAGGTGAATTGCAGCTAAACCTAATGGGAAGTAGTCTGACACAAAGACCCTCCTCTGAGCAGGAAAAACATCTTCAGGTGAGAGCAATGATAAGGGATCCCAGAGACAGTACAATATTTGCCAGAAGGCGCACATCCTTGAGCATCATAGCTGGTGAATGGGAAAGGCCCAAAGATACACTTGAAAGAGAGACGTTCCATATGAGGTGTAAGAAGTTGGTAAATTGGATTATTATCTGTGGTGGATGACTTTCCACCTCAAGTAATAATCTCAACCCTTGCCACTGTGAACCATCAAAGTCACTAAACTAACTCAAACTCAACCCACTGGAAGCTACAGCACAAAGCAGACAGGCTTAACTTAGGATAATATGTAAAGCATTTATGTAATACCAAACCAGACAGTAATAAAGTTGAAATGCAAAACAATAAAAATATCAAACCAAATACGACAAATAGAGTAAAATTTAATAACCAAAATTACACCAAATGACAAAAATCCAGTAAGGTGAACCAGAGATATTAAGTTTTAAAGTTATAAATAAGAGCAGTAGAATAAAGTGTGAATGATAATCAACACCCATGTGGGAGAGGGACCTGGCTGCAAATTGACACGGATCTTGATGGAGCTTAGGTCAGATACACCAACTAGGTTTGTCTTGGCCAAAGGGTTTACCGCCTGATTGTAGTCCTTTAAGTCTCAATCCATCATCGGAGTACACATCTAAAGCCCTCTGGACCTCATAGGAGGAACTTAGAGGCTCGCAGAGTGTCAGGCAGAGGCAAACAGTAGGGTCCAGTCCAGGTCCAGTTGTCACTGATCAGATGGGCAGTTGCAGAAAACACCTCTTGTAGCTTGCAGTATGCTTGTAGCTTTACCAGGAGGTCAGTCGTACAACCCTTGTACTCCACTTTTTTCCTCAGGGTCACAGAGGGAGAGCAGATACAGTTGTTCAGTGCTCTCCTCGAGTTGCAGACTGCAGGTTCAGTCTGCCTCTGATCTTTCTCAAGTCCAAGAGTGTTCGGCTTTGGGTGTCTAGAGATGCTTCTTTTATGCCTGTCACAAGCTAGAGTGTGGGAATGACTCCTGGCCATGCCTTAACCAATGGGTTAAATGTTCCTGGGGCCAACCCTGTCCACTTTGGGCTTTATTAAGATAATGAAGGCCACACTAACTTGGGCTCTGAGGGTTGGGGTGTGTTGGGGTGTATATGGTAATCCTAGTGTCCTCCTACATCCAACATTAACACTAAAACCCAGTTTTGGACAGTCACTGTGCATAAAATAATCCTAGAGAAAGAAGTCTGGCAAAACAAAAGGAAAATATTACTTACCCTATAACCATCTGTTTGCTGCATGTAGTGCTGTAGATCCACATGCTGTGCATACTCCTGCTATCTAATGTTTGGCTTGGACATGTGCAAGTTATTTTTCTTCTATGAAATCCTTTGAGTCATGAGGTATAGTGACTCCAACATTATGGTAATGCGCATGGGCAACAACTCCATGATTAAGATTGTTTTTTCCACCCGATGGATGAGGATGAAGCATAGAGATACAGGAAAGAGTACCATGCAAAGAAATAGTAAATGTAAAAGATAAAAAAGTATATGCAACATGACAGTGCTTTCGGGGAGGAAGGTGGGTGTTTGTGGATCTCTCGCACTACTTGTCATGAACAAATGCTTACAATGTAAGTAACATTTTCCGACTGAGGCATGTGTAGCTGTAGATGCACATGTTGTGCATAGTCTGTAAAGCAGTCCTCCCTTAAGCAGTGGCTAGCTCAAGGATGTTGCAGAGGACGAAAAAAGTGTACTTAACATAGCCTGACTAACTTTAGCTTGTTGATGGGCAGAAAATGGGCTAAAACATTCACACAGTAATGTAGGGGGTAGACCAAGTAGATGCTTTATAGATGTCAGCTATAGGAATATTACCTAGGAAAGCCACAGAACCTCCTTTCTTATGGGTTGAGCAAGGCTTAGGAGTAACAGGCAAAGTTTTTTGGGCTTTGGCGTAACATGTCTGTATGCACCAGACAAACCAGTGTCCAATATCGTCTTTGGACAGTGCACAACCTATGCGTGGTTTGGAGAAACAAAGATCTCTTGTGTCTTTCGGAGGGCTTAGTTCTCTCAATGTAATATATAAGTGCTCTTTTGACATCCAATGTATGAAGAGCTCATTCTGCAACTGACTTTGGCTATGAGAAGACTGCAAGTTCTATAGTTTGAGTAAGGTGGAAATTAAAGACCACCTTTGAAGGAATTTGGGGTTTGTCCTGCAGAGTACCCTATTGTGGTGAACTTGGAAAGGAGAATCTTCCAGAATGACAGCTTGAAGCTCACTGATAAGCCTGACAGAAGTCATAGCTACCGGGACAGGTACCTTCCAGGAAAGCAATCGTAAAGTGCATGAGAGAAGTGGCTCAAAAGAAGGACACCTATAAGCCTTGTTAGAACAATACTGAGGTGCCACACCGGGGCCGGTGGCCCCCTTGGCGGGATAACCCATTTGACTCCCTCCATAAAAGCTTTAATAACGGGAACCCTGAAAAGGGAAGTGTGTTCTCTGTTTTCAATGTAAGCAACAACAGCCACCAAATGAAGACTGAGGGAAGTGTATGCAAGGCTAGATTTCCGAAAGTGAAGCAGATAACAGGCAATACCTTGGACAGCTGCTTGAAGAGGAGCAATGCGTCTAGGAAAACAGTAGTGCACAAATCATTTGCATTTAGCTTCGTAGCAAGCACTGGTTGTGGGCCTGCACCCCTCTTTAAGGATGACCATACATTCTAAAGGTAGGCTGAGATACACAAACTCTAGGACTTTAGGAGCCAAATCGCAAGATTGAGCTGCTTGGGATTGAGTTGCCGGACTGTGCCTTGATTCTGTGAGGGAAGATCCGGCCAAATGGGCAGCCTCTCATGAGGCACTACAGAGAAATTGAGGAGAGTGGAACCATGGCTGCCTGGCCCAGGTTGGGGCTACTAAGATGAGGGTGAGGGATGTTTGCCGAAGCCTGCACATCACAAACAGAAGAAGTGGGAGAGGTAGAATAGCATAGGCAAATATCACTGGCCAGACCATCCAAAGTGCATTGCCTAGGGACTATGGGTGTGGGAACCTGGTGAGATTTGAGCATTTTAGGATTTTCTGTGGTGGTGAACAGGTCTACTTGGGGAAACCCCCAATGTCAAAAGTACAGGCTTCGAGGTGTCGTTCCTACATGTGGACCTTTTGCAGCATCCTGCTGTGTAGGTCTGCAAAATCGCTTTCCTCCCCAGGTATATAATCTATCAGAGAATTAACTCTGATGCACTGCCCACTGTCAAATGCTTTGGGCTACAGCAGACAATTGTAGGGAGATTGCGCCGCTCTGTTTCTGCAAGTAAAACAGGGCAGCTGTGTTGTCTGTCCAAACTAGTATTTCCATGTGTTGTATACGGGAAGGAACGCACTAAGGACTAGCTGGATGGCTAAGTGGTTGATTTGGAGACCCTGTTGGTCAGGGGTCCACATTCTTTGCATGGTCAGCTCTGATAAATGTGCTCCCCAACTAGTGAGAGAGGCATCCGTTGTGATGATCATCTGCAGAACTGGGTCCAAGAAAGGCCGGCCTTGCAGCATCCCACCACTGCAGACAGCGATGAGTATGGCCCTAGACCAAAACTAGATCCACCAAATGACCCTCCGCTTGTGACCATTGTGCTGCTACACACTCCTGCAAGGCACACATGTATAACCTGGCATGTAAGACAACGCAAGAACCATCATCCCTAGGAGGCACATGACCCTTCTTAACATTACCGGATAATCTGGCAGAAAAAGAGGGAGCAGCACATGGAAGGCTTGAACCCTTGCAGGAGAGGGGTGTGCCTTCCCTGTGCAAGAGTCTAGTACCGCCCCAAGGAAGGGTTGTATCTGGAGGGGCTAGAGATGAGATTTTGTGGCACTGACAGTAAAATCTAGACTGTGCAAGAGATGTATGGTGGTCTGGGTGTGCATTAGACATTGCTGTTCCATTGTGCTTTTGATCAGCCAAACATCAGGTTAAGGGAAGACATGCACACCGTGCCTCTGAGGTGAGAGGCTACCACTGCGAGACACTTTGCAAACACCCTGGGAGTTGTGGTCACTCCGAAGGGCAGCAATTTGATCTGATAAAGCTGTCCACTTACCACAAACCAGAGGTACACTGAGTATTGTGTGCATCTCCTGCAGGAGGAGATGTTTGGTGGTGATTGCGTGAGTTTTAGACAATACTCTTGTGCTATGATGTTGAGAACTCACTAGTCCGAAGTGATTGCTGTCCAGCCAGACAGAACCCCTTGCAATCTTCCCCCGACACACCTCATGGTATGCAGTAGTGTCGTCCGGTGGGGAGGGCTTGCCCAGATAGATGTCCGGGTCAGTATTGCCCAGAGGCTCTACATCATGATCATCCCACAAGTCGTTGTGGGGCTGCAGGTCTTAAGGTGTGTTATAAGGGCCACAGGGACACCTATGAGGGGAAGGGCGAAGAAGAGGTAAAAAGGAGGTGGTGGAGAGGTGCCTGTGACATGACATTGAGGTTTCTTGGGCATCGCTCTAAGGGTGAAAGTCAGTTTCCTCTTTGGAGGAATAGAGTCCTTTGCCTGAAGAGGAGGCTTGGCTAGAATTCAACCAGTCTCGAGAAATAATGTGTATGCCCTGTTGTCTGGCATCAAGCTTCTCTTGAAGGTGCTGGGAATTGATTTATCTTGATCCTTGGTCCTTAGAAGCCTTCAATGGTGGTGCCCTGGATGTTGGTTTTCTTGGAGCCAAATATGTCTGTTGGTCTGCCGGCACTGAGCCTGATTTCAGCAGCAATGATCTGTACCCTTGAGGACGGCTTTGTGGGTGTCTGCATGGCCAGAGCTGAAGAGCAGCCTGATGTTAAAGGGCATGGTTTGGAGGTGGGCTTCAACACAAAGAGCAGTACATGCATCAGCTCCAACTTAGCAGTTTGGTATTGACTATGGCCATGTGGCTGTGACAGACCGGAGGCCTCATGACTGGCCTGCGAGTTTGATGCTCAACCTCCTTCTGAGTGGTGGTGAGGAGTGGGAGACAGGATGCCAGTACTCACTCCAGCCCTTTTTGGAGGTGGACACTATGCAGGTGGAGACTTGTCCACTCTAACGTCAGAACTGGAGTTCTCCTCTATCTCCAACACCTGGGCCTCTGTGCCGGAAATCCCTGGCTGCCACTCACCCTTGTTCTTCTGTTCTCCAAACAGGTCTGGCGTATCATTCATTCACTGGTGTGCCCCTGAAGCCGAGGCAATGCAACAATTCCGACGATATTGGATGATTTATTTGTTCCAGAATTCAGGGCAAGCAGAGCAGGAGGCCTCCTGGTGGTCAAGGGACAGACAGAGGTTACACACCTGATGTAAGTCTATCCTTGAGAACTGTGATCAGCATTTCGGGCAGTAGTGGAATGGAGTTCTTTCCATTATGGGAATATTCTCTGGTGCAGAGGAATTGAAGGAGCTCCAAAGGGACCAGAACCCATAGGGGGCATCAAAGCTATCTGACTGCACAACCGAAGCAAAAGGTAACGAGACACTTGGTATCTACACAGTTAATTCGTCCAACGAGTAAGAAGGATCCAAGCCGGCCAAGCAACAATACCAACGTGGTGTTGACCAGAGCTTGGAGGGACACCTCTACACTGATGGAGGAGGAAAAAAATAGTCTAGCAATGGAGCTGATGCTCATGTGCATCACTAGTAATAGGTGGAATCACTATACCTCATGACTCTAAGGACTTCTTTGAAGAAAAACAACTTGCACACATTCAAGTCAACACTAGATGGGAGGAGTATGCATAGCATGTGTTTCAACAGCTGCACATGCCATGAACTTAAGGTTGCCCAACAGTGGAAACACAAGAATTGTTTTGGCATCCTGTTTCCGTTCCTTAGAACTGTGCCTCTAGAATTATAGGTAGAAGTCTGAAGACTGAAGTATAGTGGGACAAAGCAGGTCCTTCAGAAACCAGTCACTGGATAACAAGAATTGGTTTGGCATCCTGTCTCCTATACTTTCAACTGTCCCCCGAGTGTTATATGTAACCCTAGTAACCCAGTCAATAGGATTTGACACTAATGTCAGAAAGTCTGTTCACACCTCCAACGTCCATATTCTGTCAGATTCAGAAAAGTCATCTTTGTCCGTTTAGGTCAGCCCATTTGTAAGAAATCAGGTTTTGATTTGGGGGTGGGGTGAAAACCCTTCTCAGGCAACAACCACAATCCCTGTCAGGGTGAACTACAAAAGTCAGTAAATTAACCTGTGTTTAACCCACCGGTAGCTTGCCACAAAGGCAGTCAGGCTTACCTTAGAGGCACTGTGTTAAGTATTTATGCAGCACACAAACAGTAATGAGGTGTAAACACAACACAAGAAATATCCCACACCAATTCAGAAAATAGAGTAAAATGTAATAAGTAAAATGGGACCAAAAAAATCCAATCATTAAAACTGGAGATATACAATTGTAAAAGTTTTAACAGTGCTAACTGTGGGGATGTGGTTGCGCTAGACTGCGACAAAGTCACAAGTTCAGGCAAACGGTGGTGGAATGAAGGCTGGATACATGGACCATGTTCGGCCAACTGAAAAAGTTATCTTCTCAAAGTTTGCTGTGCAGAGTTCAAAACTAGAAGTTCACAGAAGTAGCCCAACTGATGCCAATTAAGGGTCCAGGACATGCGGAGGCACCTATTGGGGATCAGAAACTCACTTCAACAGATGCTTGCAGTGTTCAGGCAGATCCAGTTGCAGGTCCAGGCAGGTCCAATTGCATGTCCCACCAGGGCCAGTTGCAGCAGGTCAGCTAGGTAGCTGTAGGGAGGTCTCAGGAGCATGTTGGATCCCTGAAGCTCAGAATAGGAGATGAGCCAACTGACCCTTAGAGTCACTCAGGTAGTCTGGGATGTAGTGAGCAGGTTCCGTCTTCCTTCCGGGACAGCAGGACAGGCCTCAAGCAGCATCGTAACAAGTCAGGTCTCAAGCAGCAACACAGTCCTCTGTGGAACAAGGCAGTCCTTCTTCTTTAGTGGCCAGAGGTCTAGGAGTGTACTGAGGAGTAGCTCTGATGGTCAACTATTTATACCCAGTGCCAGTCTTTGTGTGTGTGGGGGGTGCACCATGCTTGACCGACACTTCTGGTGCTAGAAAGTTTTCCCCTTCCCCTGTCAAGGCACCAAGAGGTCTAGGATGACAAAAGGCTGGTTCAGGCTAATTTGTGTGTTCTGGAGGTGAGCTACTTAAGGTGTAAGTGGGGCAGTTCACAGCTCTGCCCCCAGCCATACTGGCAGGATGGCCCTCTCCCAGCTACACCCATATCCTATTGTTCCCTGTCTGGGCCTAATACACATTCTTAATGGAAGAGCCATTTACAGGCAGCTGGAAACTCCTAGAAAACATCAAACTTTGGGGCATGAAAATGACAACTTTCTAAAAGGGGCATTTTCAAAATTGTAATTCAAAATCCGACTTTACCAGGATTTTAAATTCCAATAAATTTGAGAGTAAACAGGATATGTCTGCTTCCAATTCAAAGTTACCACTTATTAAATGTAATCGGGTAACCTAATGTTATCCAATGGGAGAGATACTCCCTACGGTAGTGAAAAAAGAATCTAGGAGTTTTTCACTACCAGGATATGTGAACGCAAACTCATGTGCCCTACTTTCTAAATAAAATGCATCCTGCCCTATTATACTTTAGGCCTATGCTGCGGTGATTTACAATTATTATGAAGGGGGGTTAGGCCAGGCAAAGGTGTATTTTGCCAGGTCGAAATGGCAGTTTAAACTGCACTACAGGCTGCAGTGGCAGACCTGAGATGAGTTTTGAAGTGCTACTTCATTCAGTGGCGCAATAAATGCTGCAGACCCACTATTAGAGTGTGATATATAGGCTTTGGGTACATGTAGTAATACTTAACAATGGACTTATTAGTAAGTTAAGTGTTCCAATCAGGTGTCAGACACTTTTAGCATGGTTAAGGGAGACAGCACAAGCATTTTAGCACTAGCTGGAAGTGTTAAAGTGCACAGAGTTCTAATGCCAAGAAACATGAAATCCACAAAATGTAAGGAGTGAAGGCAAAGGGGTGACCCTGCTGAGTGGGCCAAGTCCAACACTATTGTATGCCACGATACACACAATAAACACTGAAACAGATGTTTGGAAGACATAAAACAGGGTTTTACAGCAACAAGCCAAAGGATACACAAAAATCGTTTTGGCGTCCTGTTTTCTTTCTTTCAAGTGAGCCCTGGTGTTATATATAAAAACCAAGACATAGACATTTGGTGGGACAAAGCTGGCACTACAGCAATCAGACATTCGGTACACATGAATTATTATGCCATCTTGTTCTCTGCCTTTCAAATATGCCATAAAGTGTTCTATGTAAATCCATCAGACGTGTCAGCTAGGCTTTGACACTGTCAAGAAATATGCTCACAGCCCCCACCCTGCATATTCGGTGGGTTCAAAGGAGTGAACTCTGCCCATTCAGCTCAGCCTACTATTTGCTCCTAGTGGGCATTTCACACATTTTTCACACCTAATCAAATGCTAATTACTGGCTGGCAAAAGGCCCTGGATGAGAGGACCTATTGTGTGTAGGATGTCTCAATGGGTGCCAATGTGGAGTTAAGGAGGCTATAAAGTAGGACATTACCACCATTCAGATGCAAGAGTACAAGTGCGTAAACAGCAGTTCTGAAGCAATTTTCTGGAAGACAGGGGAAGCACTGTTTTCTCAATGCAAGCCACCAAGCTCTGGAACTCACTATCAGCCAAGATCCGAAGCACCCAGGAATACATACACTTTTGAAGATAGTTGAAATATTGGTTATTTCCAAGGCAACTATAATATCCCACAACCCTGGAAATGAACCTAAAATGATAATCGCATCTTCAAGTTCAACCTATAGTTTACACCTACAGATATGGAATAACCCAACCGGCACACCACTTTTAATATCCAGGTAAGCTAAGAAGCGCTGACTCGTGGTTGGCCTGGATATTCAACAGTAATGTCAATTTATATATCATGCCTCTGGCCCAAAGTAATACTAATTACCATAATACTCAAAGGTCGGCAGACACCTATAACTTGATTGTCTTACACTCATAGATATATATACTACAGGTGTTGCCCATCACACCATTCTGCGCCAGCCAATATACCATCCATCACCAACTGAACAGGCATGGAATAACTGAAGACATCTCTCACATTCTGCTGGCCAACCAGAGGACTTTAATCTACTCCATCACTGCAGGTCTCAAATAACTACACACTGTGCCCACTTTTTTACATCTCACAATAACATTCAGACTTGTGATGATAGTAACAAAGCCCATCCCAGCAGATCTTATCATAATTTCTAGCTGCAACCATGGCTACCCAGGACCAACAACTTTAAACAAAATATCAGGATGGACAACTCAGTGCAGGATCCAGCTAAGTAGACTACGATCATAAGAAATACCACAACGAACGTGCAGAGCTGCAAGTCTACTGAAAACCATAAACTGCACAGCTGCTTCACAAAACACTAACTAAATGGTCATCATGTAAGCCAAGCGGACATTTCCCACATTGGATCAAACAACAAAGACAACACCTTTCCAAACAAACACTCTTCATGGCACCGTTTGCTGCCCAAGTAAGCAAGAACTTCAGTACCACACATAGAGGCAGTAAGCCCTGTATATATGTTGCAATTAAATTCATGAATCTGACCACTTTATAATGGACACACTAATTGTCATTCATAGTTCAAGGGCAGATTGCCTTCAGCACCAGCACGTCCTAACCCTCTTCGTACTCAGACTGAATCACCTTTTGGTCGTATCATTCCTTTATCAGCTCTTGGCTAACTTAGAGGTTTTTTTCATCTTGTTACCATGTTAGGCCATTAGCTTCCTTAGGCCCAATAACAGTCCACAACCTCATGCTCTGAGGACTCAAGGATACCTTACCAGCCTTCTCTGACCAAAGGCAGTGGACCACAGATAGGTCACCTAAACAGAAGTTCAAAGGAGCTAAATCCTAATTCTTGCCAGATTTCTCTATCAAAGAATAAGAGACATGGGAGGAGACAATAAGAGGTGGGTGAAAAATTCCACACCACCGGTGGAGTTTGCCGAGTTTTGCCCACTCGGCGCTCTGCTTAGAGTGTGGAGTTCCAGAAAAACTCTGCCAACAAACCCATGGAGGAGTTTGTTCTTGCTCGTGGCTCACCAATGTTAAGTTGGCAAACACAAGTGAGAATTTGATCCCTCTAGTGTTATTTTTTGGCGCTAGGATGCCTCTCAGCAAGACAGAGTTTGCAGCAGTTTGGAACTATTCATATTGAGAAAGCTGTCGCTCGAGTGGCAGAAGGAAACAACACTTTCTGGCGTGCTACGTGGTGCATTCACACGGATTTTACAGCACAGAGAGCTCCTGGTGATAAAAATCAGAGCAAGCAGAGCAACATGCCTGTATTACACCCACTTGCAGAACTCCAGTGAATCTTTCTGGGTTCTTATGTAAGTAAAACTCCGTCAGTTCCAGCCCAGACCTCGAGACAATCCCATTTTTTCCTTAAATTCTGTGATAGAGCTCTGTCATGTTCTTCCAGACTTGTCGAAGTGTTCCACCAGCCTAATGTCTGGTTGTGGTATGCAGAGAAGTGTTGCGTTACTACAGCTTGCTTCCACATCACCCTCATGCAAGAGGAGAAGAAATCAGTTTCTCTTTTGGCAAAGACCTGGGACAGTGGTTCCTAACCTTTCAACTTCTGTGGAGCCCCACTTAATCAGTACTGGAATCTGGGGATCCTCACTGAATCATTATGTAAGTCTGGAGACCCCAACAATCATTACTGGAAGCTGGGGACGCTTGGCTGATTCAAACCTGCAAACAATACACAAAAACACAGAAACAAGCATTCATCAAACAAATACACAACATATGGAAAATGTAGTTTAATTCACAATCAAATGTAAAAAATGAAAATTCTCTTTTTAATGAGAAGGTTGGAGCTTTCCTAAATGCAACACACATCTTCCATACTATGGCCCTCATTACAACCCTGGTGGTCGGTGATAAAGCGGCGGTAAGACCGCCAACAGGCCGTCGGTAAAAAAAATGGAATCATGACCACAGTGGAAACCGCCAACACAAACAGCCACTTTAACACACCGACCGCCACGGCGGTAGCAACAAACACCGCGGCGGTAACCGCCAACAGCCAGGCAGAAGACAATGTACCGCCCACAGCATTACAACACTCCTATCCGCCAGCTTTTCGGGGCAGTACCAACGCCATCAAAAGCATGGCAGAAACTGAACACTGAAGGGAAACGACTCACCTCTCGACACTCAAGGAAGAACCATGATGCCATGGAGCCCGAGCTGCACTTTTTTCCAATGTTGGTGTACCTTCTCATACACCAGGAACACGAACGCCGGCGAAGACGACCACGGTGAGTACTGCACCTAGCACACAAGGGGGGGGGGAGAGAGTGACACACACCCGCAACACCCCCACTCCCAACACCATACACACAAACAGATGCAACAACATTACATTCACACCCCGTGACCCTCAGGAATAATGCAAGGACAAAACGAATTGATTAAATTGAGTGTAATATTATAAATTTAGAAAAATACATTCTTAAAGCAATAAACAGTATGTACAATATATACAAAAGGAGGGTCAATGCCCACTCCAAAGTGTCCGTGGCCCACTGGGCCATAACACATAGGCCAAGGCCACACTTGACTCCTGCCTCAATACGGAGAGAACACTGCAGGGGCATCATGTCGAAAACACACAGGCATCTCAGGGGGATGGGAATGGGGGGGCACCTCAGCCTGAAGATGGTACAACGCCACTGGCCTGGAGGGGGCTCCATGCCCACTGCTTGGTCCTGGGGAGTGCAAAGCCACAGTTTCTCAAGTGGGTGGGTTGCCCACTGCTTGGTCCTGTGGAGTGCAAAGCCACAGTCTCTCTAGTGGGTGGTTTGTCCACTGCTTGGTTCTGGGGAGTGCAAAGCCACAGTCTCTCAAGTGGATGTCTTCTTCCACTGGTTCTGGAGGGGGCCTTGTGCCCAGTGTGCTTCATCCTGGCAAGGAGTGGCTGAGTGGATGCCTTCTTCCACTGGTTCTGGAGGGGGCCTTGTGCCCAGTGTGCTTCATCCTGGCAAGGAGGGGTTGAGTGGATGCCTTCTTCCACTGGTTCTGGAGGGGGCCTTATGCCCAGTGTGCTTCATCCTGGCAAGGAGGGGCTGAGTGGATGCCTTCTTCCACTAGTTCTGGAGGGGGCTTTGTGCCCAGTGTGCTTCATCCTGGCAAGGAGGGGCTGAGTGGATGCCTTCTTCCACTGGTTCTGGAGGGGGCCTTGTGCCCAGTGTGCTTCATCCTGGAAGGGACAAGGCCACAGTTTCTCACCTGTGTGTCACACCGACAGGTGTTGCAGGGGCCAGGATGTACTGTAGTCCATGTAGTCACCACTACACACTGCTCGCCGGCGGTGACGGCTGCTCAGTGGATGCCAGTTGCGCTGCAGGATGGCGGTGCTGGCAGTGGTGGTGGTAGTCTCCAGGCCTTCACCTGTAGCCTCGGACGGCTGCCAACTGGGGCTGCTGCTGGCAGTGGTGCAGCTGGTGTCGGTGCAAGTGGCAGTGCTGGCAGCAGTGCTGCCCGCGGTGCAGGTGGTAGTGCTGGCAGTGGTGGTGGTAGCCTCCAGGCCTTCACCTGCAGTCTTGGACGGCTGCCCACTGGGGCTGCTGCTGCTGGCAGAGGTGCTGCTGGCGTTGGTGCATGTGGCAGTGCTGGATGCGGTGCAGGTGGCGGTGCTGGCCGCGGTGCAGGTGGTGGTGCTGGCAGTGATGGTGGTAGCCTCCAGGCCTTCACCTGCAGCCTCGGATGGCTGAAGTGCCATGGCTGGTGTTGTGTGCCCCTTCCTGCCCTTGGCAGATGGTGGTGCCTCCTTGCTTCTGCCAGTTGGTGTCTTTTTCTTGCCCTTGCTGGTTGGTGGTGCCTCCTTCCCCTTGCTGGCTGGTGTCCCCTTCTTGCCCTTGCTAGGTGGCGGACCCTTCTTGGCCTTGGCATGTGGTGCTGGGCTGACGGGTGCCTCCTTGGAACCTCTCATACCTGCAGTTGCTGCAGAAACCACAGTGGCCATGGACTGGGTGGGTGAGGTGCTGGGCTGGGTTCTGACCACCCTGGCCCGAGGGGAAGGACGAGGGATGGGGAGGGGTAGGGAATAGGTCAATGTTGGCAAGGAAAAGCTTCTTAGGGACAATGGAGTGGGAAGAGGGTGAAGGTTTGGGAGTGGAGGAAGAGGGAGTGGTTGTAGGAGGTGTCTGTCTACTGTGTTTGGGTGCAGGGGCATGGGCTGGATGCTGTTGTGAGGTGGATGGCTGTTGGGTGTCTGAGTGCTTGCGTCTGTGTACTTTGGGAGGAGGGGTCATAGACACAGTGGGACAGGACACAGGGGACGTGTGCATGGATGTGGGGGTGGTGACTGCCAGTGAGGGGCGTGTAGTGATAGGCGTGCTGGTGATGGAGGTAGTGGATGAGGATGTAGTGCATGCAGGTGTGAGTGGAGACGCTACTGGGAGGGAGGTGGATGAGGAGGAGGAGGGGTACACAGTGGAGGCAGTGGAAGTTGGTATGTCTGCATGTGGATGGTGCTTGTGTGAGTGCCTGTGAGATGAAGTGTGGTGCTTGTGTTTGCCTGAGACACTTCTGTGTGTTGATTTTGGTGACTGCTGGTCTGAAGGTGTGCTTGTGGTAGGCTGGGGTTGAGGGGATTGGGACTGGGTAGAGGAAGTTGGAGGGGGGAGGCTGGAGACAGGGACAATGGCTGCCATCAGTGAGTTGGCCAGAGCCTGGAATGCTCTCTGTTGGGCCGCCACGCCAGAGTGAATGCCCTCCAGGTATGCATTTGTTTGTTGCAAATGCCCTACGACACCCTGAATGGCATTCAGTATGGTTGAGTGACCAACAGAGAGGGATCTCAGGAGGTCAATAGCCTCCTCACTGAGGGCAGCAGGGCTGACTGGGGCAGGGCCTGAGGTACCTGGGGCGAAGGAGATGCCCACCCTCCTGGGTGAGCTGGCACAGGAAACACGCTGAGGGGCTGCTGGGAGGGCGATGCTGGTACGGGGGTGTTGCGGCTGTACCAGTAGTTGGGGTGGGCACAGAGGTGTCCGCCACCGCCAGGGAGCCGCCATCGGAGGAGGTGTCGCTGTTGGTAGTGTCTCCTCCTGTCTCCGTCGTGGCTCTCCCCTCACCCTCCGCCCCACTGATGCTCTCACCATCAATGGATTCGCCCTCCAGGCCTATGTGGGATGCAGCTCCCTCCGTCGCCGGTGCCTCTGATCCTCCGCCAGATGATGCTAATGCACACAAGGACAGGTTGACAAAACAAAAAAAGGGGGGGGAGACAGAGGATATACTTGGTCAATGCCAGCAACAACACTACCGTTGGCGTACACTACTCACAGGGAACAACCCTATGCACTAGGCCATGCACTGCCAGTTACAATGCTAGTCACCAGCCCATGGGGTTCAATGCCTAACGCCATTAGCTGCACACCTGAAACCTACAGGACCCTGCCCAGTAGTAGATGCCCACTAACATTTTTGGGGTTGGAGTGTATCTGAGCTTGCCCATCATTGAACATACCATGCCATGTTCGCCCTGGCCTAGGGGCACCAACAGCCCACATCCCCCACCCAGGTAATACCTTAGCGCACGCAAAGTCATGATTCTGAATCTGTACTCACCCTCTTGTGGCTGCTGTGATGCCTTCAAGTGCCCATCCAACTCCAGGTAGGCCACCACCAGGATGCGGAACATCAGTGGGGTCAGAGTACGACGGGCACCCCTTCCTCATTGGGAGGCCATCCCCAGCTGGGCCTTCGCCGTCTTCCTTCCCCAGTGGTGCAGGTCCTCCCACCCTTTGCAGTAGTGGGTTCTCCGCCTGTCAAAGACCCCCAGGGTCCGCACCTCCTTGGCGATGGCACGCCAAATACCCTTTTTCTGATGTGTGCTGACCTGCCGAAAAAATACAGCAGAAAAGGTATTAGTCATACCGTCCGGACTATTATACTCATGGCCCACCATATACCCCCCATCCCCTTACGCACATACATTGACCACCATACATGGAGCACTCTGCCCAGGACCCCTCAGACCCCCCCCTACACGAGGCTTACACACACAGCAATCCATACATTCATGCCCCATGCATCATGCTCACAGTGTACTCACCTGTTTGTCTGGAGGACCATAGAGTAAAGGGTACTGGGGTAGGACCCCATCCACCAGTCTCTCCAACTCCTCTGAAGTGAAGGCAGGGGCCTTTTCCCCAGTCACTCGAGCAATTGTTGCTTCCAGACACAGGTCACAGCAGCACTTGCAGTGTAGGTCCTCTCCTGTTGAAGGTCAGGTAGCAAGTGAGTGAACAGATAGAAAATGGTGGTCACGTCCGCGGCGGTGCATACTGTCACTGCCGGCGTACATTGCCATTGGCTCCTTTAACCCATAGGCCCCAATGATAACCAATGCGGTGTTACATGGCGGTCATCGACCGCCGACCTCAACGGCGCACAATGCCAGCGGAATTACCTCATTTCCACTTGTTCCTCCTCACAGGTCAGGCAGCCGCCATTTCAGGTGGGCACAGGCATTGGCACCTAACTGTGTCACAGCAGACATTGGCACATCAACTGACTTACGAGTTCACATACTGTTTTTGTAAAGCAAAAATTGCATGTTTATGTTGAAATATGTGTGGATATGACCTTCTGCTCACCGTTTGTCACTCTAGAGTTCAACCACTGAGGGTGAATAGGAGATAGAGACATCCCCCCGTGTACAGACCCCTGGTGGACCTGGCGACAATGCAGGACAGGCACATTATCCTGAACTACAGACTTGATAGGGCCACAATCCAAGAACTATGTGCCCAATTGGAGCAAGACCTGATATCTGCTATCCGTCACCCCACTGGGATCCCCCCTCTAGTGCAGGTCCTGTCAGTGCTCCATTTCCTGGCAAGTGGTTCTTTCCAAGCAACAGTGGCAATGGCATTAGGGATGTCACAGCCTGTGTTCTCAAACGTGCTGACCAGAGTGTTGTCTACCCTGCTGAAACACATGCACAGCTACATTGTATTCCCCCAGGTGGAGGATTTGGTCACAGTGAAGGATGACTTCTATACACTGGGACATATCCCCAACATCATTGATGCCACTGATGGTACACATATTGCATTCTCCTCCCCCCCCCCGGAGAAATGAACAAGTGTTCAGAAATATAAAAAGCTTTCACTCTCTGAATGTGCAGATGGTGTGTTTGGCAGACCAGTACATCTCCCATATGAATGCAAAGTATCCTGGCTCTGTGCATGATGTCTTTATCTTGAGGAATAGCAGCATCCCATATGTGATGTCTCAACTCCAGAGGCACCGGGTGTGGCTAATAGGTGAGCCCATGGTCCCCACCCAGTTGATGTAGGTATATGGGTGTGGGTTTGGCCCTAAGGGTGAGTGTGTGGCTAACAGGTATCCCTCGATATTTGCAGGTGACTCTGGTTACCCCAACCTCTCATGGCTACTGACCCCAGTGAGGAATGCCAGGACAAGGGCAGAGGAACATTACAATGATGCACATGGGCAAACAAGGAGGTTCATTGAGCGAACCTTTGGCCTCCTGAAGGCCAGATTCCGGTGCCTCCATCTGACAGGTGGATCCCTGTACTACTCACCCAAGAAGGTGTGCCTGATCATCGCTGCATGTTGCACAACCTGGCCTTGAGATGCCAGGTGCCTTTTCTGCAGGAGGATGAGCCTGGGGATGATCATGTGGCAGCGGTGGAGCCTGTGGACAGTGACGAAGAGGAGGCAGAGGAAGAAGATGTGGGCAACAGAACTACACTAATTCAACAGTACTTTCAGTGACACACAGGTAAGACACTGTAACATCACCTTCCATTGCAGTTTTGTGTTTGACATTGAACATGGCAGCCTGATTTCCCTATTTCTTTGGCCACTTACTGTACCCTTTGGCATCTCTATTTTCAGATCTCTATGCCCCACTCTGGCTCCTGGTGTGTTTACTGCTGCCCACTACAGGTCATACCTATGTAAATATTACAGTACATTTGAATTGCAATGTTTACACTTTGTGAAACTAATACATATGACAAACAATTGACAGACTCCATATTTGAATTTGTTCCAAGGGTGTTTATTTAGGTGCTAATAGGTGGAGGGGGTATTGCAATGGGCTGGGTTGCTGATGGAGAAAAGTCCAGGGTAGAGTCCAGTCTATTTGTATCACAGGTGCATTGTCCAAGGGGGCATAGGAAGTGGAGCAATGGCAGTTCAAATTGGACAGGATGACAGAGTGGGACTGAAGGGTGACAATCAGGAGAGTCTTATTTCCTGGTGGGGGTCTTGGCAATGTTCTCTGGCTTCTGCCTGGATCGCAGGGACCGTTTGCGGGGTGGTTCTCCTTCTGCAGGGGGTGGGGTGCTGGTGGCCTGTTGTTCCTGTGGCGGGCCTCCTGTCCACTAGCGTCGGCGGAGGGCTGTTCTTTCGTGTGGCTAGTGTCAGGGGCCTGTTGGTGTGCCACTGCCTCCCTCATGGTGTTGACAATGTCTGCCAGCACCTCTGCAATGGTGACCAGGATGGTGTGGATGTCCCTCAGGTCCTCCCTGATGCCCAGGTACTGTCCCTCCTGCAGCCGCTGGGTCTCCTGCAACTTTGCCAGTATCTGACCCATGGTCTCCTGGGAATGGTGGTATGCTCCCAGGATGTTGGTGAGTGCCTCGTGGAGAGTCGGTTCCCTGGGCCTGTCCTCCCTCTGCCGCACAGCAGTCCTCCCAGCTTCCCTGTTGTCCTGTGCCTCTGTCCCCTAAACCATGTACCCACTGCCACTGACCCCAGTCCTTGATTGTCCTGTGTTTGTGGGGTTGCCTGGGGGCCCTGTAGTGGTGGACACACTGCTGATTGACGTGTCCTGGGGACAGAAGGATGGGCCCGATGGGTGGGTGCTGTGGTGGTGTTTCCTGATGGGGAGGCTCTGTGGTGGGTTGGGACTGTGCCTGGGTAACCGACTGTCCAGAGGACCCTGATGGGCCAGGTTTGTCATCGTGATCCAGGCGTGCAGAGCTGCTGTCATCACTGTGGGCCTCTTCTGGGCGGGGGGGGCTCAGTGTGGCTGGCACCTCCTCTCCGGTGACGTTGAGTGGTGGTCCTGTGGAGATGTAAATGCAGTGTTATTGTTTCTGCGTGTGCCATCTTGTGCATGGGTATGTTTCCCTCTATGGTTGTTATTAGCAAGGCAGCTTTGGCTTGTGTGAGTTGTGATTGGTTTAGCTAAGTGATTGTCACTAGTGTGCATGCTGTGGTGATGCGTGTCCATGCAGGTCTGTGATGGGGGTCCATGCATTGGTGCTGCATGCAGGGCTTGATATTGGGATGGGTGGGACGTGATGGTGGGGTTTATGTAAGGTGGTGGGGTGATGGGGGTGAGGGTAGGGGTTGTTTGTGATGGCATGCAGATAGGGTGGGAGATAAAGTAGTAAAGATTTGACTTACCAGAGTCCACTCCTCCTGCTACTCCTGCCAGGCCCTCAGGATGCATGATCACCAAGATTTGCTCCTTGCATGTTGTTAGTTGTGGGGGAGGATGTGGGGGTCCACCGCTAGTCCTCTGTACTGCTATCTGGTGTCTTGCAACCACGGAACGTACCTTCCCACGTAGGTCGTTCCACCTCTTCCTGATTTCATCCCTTGTTCTTGGGTGCTGTCCCATGGCGTTGACCCTGTCCACTACTCTCCGCCTTAGCTCCATCTTCCTTGCAATAGATGTCTGTTGCACCTGTGATCCGAATAGTTGCGGCTCTACCCGGATGACTTCCTCCACCATGACCCTTAGCTCCTCCTCCGAGAACCTGGGGTGACTTTGTGGTGCCATAAGTGTAGTGTGAGTGGTATGTGTGATGGTGTGTGGGGTGATGTGTTGGGGTGTATGCTGTGAGGTGCGTGAATGGTGTATGGGTGATGGTGTTTTGTGGCTCAGATTCAGTGGGTGCTCCTGGCTTGTCTCTCTCTCACTTGCCGAAATCTTTAGGTCTTATAGGGTTGTGGGTAGTGTGTGTTTTATATTGGTGTGGGTGATTGGGTGCGGTGTGTGTATGTGTCTCGGGTGTGTGTAGTTTGAATTGTCCAATATTGTGTAGTTTTGTATGTGTGTGTGTATTTTGAACGCGGCGGTCTATACTGCCAATGTTTTACCGCGGTTAAATGACTGCTGAGGTGATTCGTGGGTCATGATGCTGTGGGCGTATTTCTGTTGGCGTAACGGTGTGGGTTTTGGTACCGCCATTTTATCACTGACCTTTGGACTGGCGGACTGGTGTGTGTGTCTGTATAGTGGCAGATTTCCTGTGTGGGTCATAATATGGGTAGCGGTATACCGCCGCGGTCACGGTATGTTGGCGGCAGTCAGCATGGCGGGAAGCGGCACTTACCGCCAATGTTGTAATGAGGGCCTATATTCCTTTTGATGTATTTCCACTGCTCCCACAAATCAATCTTACAATTTTTTGTCAATTTTTATCCTGCAATTTCAAATTCCTTCAAATTTATGGAATGTTTTAAAATTTCCAATTTTACACTTTGCTTCTTTATTCATAAACACTTTATTAATCTGTTTATATTTTTTAATGTTCCAAGCAATAGTGGACCCCCTAAGTAGGTGTTGTGGACACCCAGGCATCCCCGGATCACAGGTTAAGAAACGCTGACCTAGGAAATTTGAACATGGAGAAGGGCCCTCACCATGGCTTTGCCTGTTTTGCTCCTCAGATGTACTAGCACAACCATAATATTCCTGTTGACTGAAGTTGAAGTGAATCAAATCGATCAACTATGTCTATGTCCAACCTGTCAAATGTCAATCAGCCATGCTTTGGGGCACCAACAGTACCTTGGATTGGCCTTCAGACTAGCAACTTACTTGTCATGTTGGGCAACTTATTCTTGTTGATCTACAGGTAGAGAAACCTTGTGGGTCAGCAACCACAGGAAGTCATGTGTATTTTTGTGACCACAAGTCTTTTGATGCTACTGGTCTCAGGACTCAGTACACAGTAGGCCCTTCACTCACAATATGCTGTGCCAGCCAACCAGTCATACAGCATCTGGTTCCTCTGCAACCTTGCAAAGGCCCACCAGAGTAGGACATTCTTCACATATATGGGGAAACCTCTTCCTAGATAGTCCTCCAGTAGCTAACAAATCCTGCAGTTCAAGGAAGGACCAAGATAAGTCTATCTCTGGGGCATCATCTTCCTCTGTCTGGAACAGGGGCCTTGGGGACCAGGACCGGTGTCTTCTCAGAGCATGTCCTGGTCCACACTACACTAGACTACTCTCACCAGATCCCTCTACTCTACAATAGACCACAGACTGTTCCTGATGATAACACGCAGCCTGTGCAATCGTCAGCACATCTGGCAGTGTCCAAGCTATGAACTCACTGCACTATCTTAGTCACAAACAGGTAATTGCCGAGCAGGCACCCTGCACCCTATTTCTCTTTCACTCCAATGCCGACTATTGCTGTATTGCTACTTACAAGACAGTCCCAGAGGATTTTTCCAAGTTGTCCAGGGTGACTAGGTTGAGTGCCACCAGGGGTTCACTGATACCCATCCCCATACGCTTAGCACATGGTCATGTTTATAATGACTAGCTTCTCAATTTATTTAAGGGTAGAGTCTATGACTTCTGGAGCCCATCTTACAAAAATGACATATAAAAAATACCCCTTAAGAAACACCACCTTTTATATGAGCAGCTATATAAGACACACAATATGTTTAGCTTAATAATGTTTAGCTTAATGGGTATAGCTCCCCAGGCATGCAAGAATTTCTGTCCAAGAACAGAAGAAGCACCAGTAACTAGAGTAGGAGTAGGCATCTTTACTAGAAACTGCTGGAGAGAGGAAAAACAGGAACAGGCATTCCCATAGGGAAGAGAAGGTTCACCCAATGGACAAAAATATACAGAAAAAGGCGAAGGAACACCAATGAAGAGTGCAACAAGGACTTCAGTGAAGAGCCTTAGAAATGCCTGATGCCAGACACACACAAGTGAACTAGCTTCTTATGCTCACAATTCCACACATGACCTAGAAGTGTAAGTATGGTGCAGGTCCTCTAACTACCAGCTCTTATGTGGCTAGTTTCATGCACGTTTTTCTGTTTGACAGGTAAACGTTTTTCGGTCTCTGAAGCATACCTATTCTCTCTGCCTGTTCCAGTAAATTCCATTGTTCCGATCTTTTTCTGTGATATAGACAGATTCTTGAGGCCCTCGTTACCACTTGTGCACAGCAGATTTACTACATTTTTTGTATGTCAGTCAGTCAGTCAAAGAACTTTATTCGGCAATTGCCATAAAAGTGCATACAAAGACACATATTACGAATCTGTAAATAGTATAAAACACAATTAAAAACTGTAAAACAGTTTCTATGTTAAATGCGCCCTGTACACTTACAAGTTTGGGGGGAAAACACACCTGTATTTACCAGGTATGATTTTTTTGTACCAGGTAAATCTTGGTGCAATTCTTAAGTACCCAAATTTACAGGAGATGGTAAAAATCACACCCGGTAGAAATGGGTACTATAATAAAATTCCTATTACAAGAAACAGCTGGGCCTTGCTGACGTGCCGAATTAGCACCAAAAAATACAACCTGCACAGAGCAGGTGGTAAATTACATTTAAATATGAAACCATAGTGTTTAATGTTTTAGGACACCACGAAGGAATGTTAAAGTGTTTTGTTTTTTAAAAAGTTTTTTCATAACAATTGTGCTACCCATAACCTACAAACACGTTCATTCAGTAACTCAAACACACCAGCCTCAACTAAACCAATACACCTAATACCAATATACTCCTTGCAGGCATATATAAGTGCAGACAACACCTGCTCCCTTTCATTCTTTAACACAGCACCATGGCCGGCGCACTATCTCTGCATCACTTCCGTCTCCAGCAGCTTAATTCTTCTACAGGTAGATTTCCGACTCCAGAGGAAGTTCTTAATGCCATGGTACAGTCCATCTTTTCCAAAGTGTTGAAGCTGGTAGTGGAAGCCCCACATCAACGTGCAGTACAATAAATACATTGTTTTTCCCACTTTTAATTGAACAGTAAATAATGGTAATTGCAATGCTGTGTGTCCTTGCTGAATGTCCTAACATCACAGACGCCCCGGACTGTATGCTGCACTTATGCCACGCAGACCAGCTGATAAATACATGAATAGTGAAAGTGGTGTGTGATGCAGAACTCATCATCACTCATTTCTTTGCTATGCCTGTTTTGACGATTCTATGATTTTATAAACAGCTGGATATCACTCACAAAGAACATGGCTGTTAGATGAATATAAACTCAAAACAAAAGTAGGAACTTGAAGATTTAAAATGCTTTTCACATTACATAAATAATATTTTTATCATCTATGTGCCTCTGGTTATCCATTACATGAATGGCTTATGACAGCAATTCCTGACCCCATCACACAATCTCATCGTAGATATGAGTCACAGTGTAGGACAAGAAATGTTGTCTAAAGCAGTGGTTCCTTACCTGTGGTTCGGGGACCCCTCGGGGTCCGCTGGGCCCCCTCAGGGGGTCCGTGACTGCTTAGAAAATTAAATCATATTCACAGATTAGGTCACCAGCTTTTAGTAATAGCTCAGTGGGGGGGGGCCAGATTCCAAAAATGATTCAGTGGGGGTCGTCGGGTTTCATTAGTGATAAAGTGGGGGTCCACAGAAGTCAAAAGGTTGGGAACTGCTGGACTAAAGGTTCGCTTTCGATGTAGTGGTGGGACACTGACATATAAGCCAAAGTAAGTGACTAACATTATAATCATATGCTGCACAATGTGGCAATACGCTGACGTGTGGCCATAGCAGAAGACGCAAACCAGCCAGGTGATGGCTCAAGTGACAAAGGTGATATGGCAGATGGTATACATGCACAACAACAACAGGACAAAAACAATTCTCCCATGAGACATAAAAGAATTTACAACTATTTTGATGTTAATATGTACAGTGCGAGTGCGCAGAGCGAGCGGAGGAGACGCAGTGAGCTCAAGAGACGCAGTGGCAGCATGCAAGACGCAGTCCAGGCACGGTTGCAGACTACAGGAGTTCCTTTGGACGCACCTAAATACAAGTTTGATGTCCAAACATAATTCCTTGTAATTCTGTTACTTTTTTGCCAGGGGTGACTTAATCACTTCATGGATGCCCGCAATATGGCAGGAATTTCCATCATTAGGCCAAGGTCAGAATTGTTCCAGCGGTGGGCACCCTAATGCCATGGAACCAATACCGGCGAACCCCCCCACTCTACAAGCAAATAATTAGCAACATTCTGCGATGGGTGACAAACATTGTGGTACACGCCATGGATGCCAATAATGTTTCAGGAATTATCACCATTATATTAGGGACAGAATTATATCTGGAATGTGCAAGGTATTATGGATGTCCACACTGTGCCATGAACTAACACCAGTATATCAGGGCAAATATTATGCCGGGGTGGGGAGAGAAACGGGTCTCTCTGCACTAGCACTGCCCTACAAATGCCAGGCCGTTTCCTGTAAGAAATCATCTTAGCATATATGTCACATACTGCACGCCTTGTCACCAGCACTGTACTGTCTGTGTCAGGAGCAGCACAGTAAGAAAACATCTCAACAAATAAAATGCCACATCCTGCAGAGCTCTCATAACCAACAACAAGCATTTGCAATGCACTAGGGTCTCGCATTTGTCAGACTTACAGCTGTTCACAGTTGTAAACTCCCAACCGGATTTTTCTTGCATAAAAAAAAAAAATACATCGCGATCGCGCTGCTACAGTTCACACTAATAATACCTATCGGCAAAAGTGCAATTAACTGAGTAACAAGGTCCATAGTATGCGAAGCGGTGGACTTCTGCCCAGTGGGATTGCGCTGTCAAAACAGAGAAAAAGTAGTCCACAAACCCAGCGAGCCTCACATGTTTTCTGTACCTGGTTGCTGCGCTCGAGGCGGGCTCACCACCGGAAAAGGCATGACGTATGCGTGCCTTCCACTAATCAAAAGAAGCGGATTCTAACAGGGAAGCCAACTTGCCAATGAAACACACTGACGTGACGTCGACAGGGCTCCGAGCCCTTTTCTAACACCTAATGCGTCTCGCTAGCGGTACCATGCACGAGCGCATGCGATGCAGGCTCGACCCTAAAAAACTGCACTGTCTGTGTCATGGCCTGCTGTAGGAAAGAACTTGACCCCATAAGGTCACACGATTCAGACATCTTATCACCAGCTTTACCAGCTCTGCATCACCTGTGCTAAAGACCTCGCTGTAAGAATACATCTCACCATATATAATGCAACATTCAGCATACCTCTCATGAGCAGCCCTGCGCTATGCGTGTCAGTTACTCTCTGTAAGAAATCATCAGCACTTCAGTTGGGTAGTCAGCCAAGGCTCCGAAGTGCAATTAAACAACTGTATGCCAACACATGGGTGAATGTAAAACTGTGAGAAAGGGAAATAACATGAAAAAAATATACACCAAAAATGCCTTAAAGTAGTAGTGTGTTATGCATTCCCTGTTACTTAATTTATACACAGCAGGCCTAAATAATGCAATTAACATAGAAAATGCCCATCCTCCCAAATTCGCCCTCCACCCATTATCAAGTCTGGAGTAAAACCTGGGTTTGCCCCCGGGAGGTTAATTACTGCCTTTGTAATTTATATAAACACAAAGAGAATGGAGATTAAGATCAAGAAAAACAAAGGTGATGTTCTTTCGCACTCAGTTATTTTTTTTTTTAAAAGGAGGCTAGCACGTAGAGGAGAAAAATTGCTTCTGCCTTGGCAAACACGTACCTCAGCGTGATATTTGACAAATGAGGTGACTTTAGGGACCGACTTCTACCTTTAAGAGCAAAGGAAATGTCTTTGACATTAACTTTCAGAAACGTACAAAGTAAAAAGGACTGTCCATTGTTGAAGCCCCTTCTTAAAGTCATCAATAGCAAACTACTGTCCTCACTAACCTATCAATCTGAAATCCTTCGAGGGAAAGGTGCCAAGATGATGGACACTTAACAAGTTAACCTATAAAAACACATCTTTATGCTTCGTAAAAATACGGCTCAAGAACAAATTTGCTTAGAGTTTGATTTGGCTACACAACTCACCAGGGGATGAAATCTGTAAAAAAAAAAAGTATGGGACGCTCCAAAAGACACCTTCAGCAATCTAATTTGAACTGAGCTCACTAGCTCCAACGCCTACAAACCTTTGCACTGGATGCACGCCAACTGGACAACTTTGGGGAATTCCGGTATACTCCAGCAAAGCTAAGAAAAACTGCTAAAAAAACCTATAAAAACACTTCCTTACCTGCAAGACAAGGAAAAGATCGCTAACAAACCACACGCCTGGATGGTGATGAACGCATGCAGACAGAACTCTATAAAATACTCGAGTGTTCATTTTTCTGACTATGTAAAACTGAAATCGTTGTCGGATAGAATGGGTAGCTTCTCAACAAAAGAATTAACACCTAGCAGGAAAGGGGTGTGGACCACCCCAAAGTGTAGGCTCTGTTGTAACAAAAATGAAACCATTTTACACAGATTATCTGCATGCCCCGCCCTAATTAAGGATCGCAAAATGATTTTACGATCGACCCTCAATAATATGAACATAAGAAGTTGCGGGCAAGCAATAATCCAGAGCCTGAGCTTGAACGGCCTACATAGGCAGCTAGATTGTAAATCTGTGAAATTCATGCGAGACCCACATGTATGCTGGCAGTGAAAATTGAACTGTACCATCTCAATTCAGGTTTACATGTTCTCTTTTTATTTTAAGTTTAGTCCTTGTACAAAACTATATGATTTACATACTAATTACTGCTTTTTAATCGGCCTTTTACATTGTAGATTGTTTTAAGCAGCTCCACTTCTTCGGCTTGGTTTATAATGCAGTGTTCCTGCCAGGACTTGCTCTGCGGGGGAAACATCTTACTACCCCAATATACACGATTTCCTTCAGCAGTGCTCAGAGGTCTATCAGGCTTCTAAAGCTTTATGAGAAACTAATACTGATTTACACGCCGCCAGGTACAGCAGTGCACACTTCTCATCCCTAGCATCGGTCTCCTTGGGCTTGTAGTAAGAAAAGCTTTCACAATACATAATGCCACTTACTTTAGACGCCGAGGTTGTCAGAGCTAGAAGATAAACCAACGTGTCACGATAACGATTCACTGCAAAAATGTGACAGAAAGCTCATTAAAATATAGCTTGGTGGTGCTGTAGGACTAATGCCACCTGAATGCATTGCAGGCTTTCGGGTTGACTGCTAGACAATTGTAAAACTAATCTGGAGTAGGGATGTATTTATGCAGGTAGTATACACAGCACAAAGGCATCATCTGTAGTTCCAAATGTTCGCTTTTAAGGCAAGCAAAGAAGTGGGGGTATTGCTGCATTTTCGAAAATGGGTGGCCTAATACCTCTGCAGAGGTGCCATCAAAGCGTGCTCGGTAAGAGAGGCACAGGTGGTGTCCCTGATCCCCACCTGCAAAAGCTGAGCGTTTCCAGAGGCAGGATTAACTGACAATATTGCACTCTACTAAAACCGAACTTCTTCATACTTTCAAGATGCAGGAAAAAATGAACAAGACGTCTTCAACAGGTCACTATATCCCATGTGAAATAAATCATGACAATGTTGCAACCACGAGCAGATTGTATGGTAAAGCTAGATAAGCAGATGCGATATTAAAACACTCAATACATGCCTAACTTGTGATGTAGTGGTAGGCAATGCAGTGATGTATCACTTTTGTAGGCCAATACTGTCACACTTGATATAATGCCATATAACACTTCCACACAAGCTTTGCACAAGCTTGCATCCCAAGCAGTAAATGAGATGGGAAGAAAAGTCCAATCCTCCCACAATGCAGGTATTCTGGATGCCTTTATGTCATCACAGACGCCCTCATCCCAATGGACTCTTACTGCCCACTGTAAATCTATCTCTCTCTGCAGAATATTTCATGGAACTTCGGCAAAATGCAGATTTATAATTGTAAATTTTAGGAGTGCAGCTGAGCATTATCTCCATAAGCACTCCCCTATTTCATTTTTTAATCTTGGCCTTAACCTACTTCTGAATTATTAAATATGTTGGTTATGGTTTTGAGCCAATTTTATTATTTTTCTTCTTCTTTCCTCTCCTGCATACACCTATAGTTTGTGTTCTTCATAGGTTTCACCAACACTGGTAAAAGATCTCTGGCTAAGAACCACCACCTTTAAAAGGGGTGGCCCGTCAGACATTGCAGCACCGGTCTGACGAGGAGCTTGCCCAGTGATGAAGCTTGACATCCTATTGGGTGTGTGATGGCTCTCCAGCTCCTGGTTATCAGTTGTCCTGTGCCCTTTTAGCCTTTTGCCTTTGGAACAGTGTACTTTATCATTGTCATAAGTTATATTTGGGAGAATGTACACTGGACCAGTAAACTCCCTGTTCCCTCCTCTATTATAGTTATAATTGTAAATGCCAGATTTAACTTGCAAGACTCACTTTATCATGATCCTCTCACTCCTTCGATTCTAGAATCCAAATGTGTGCCCCAGTAGACAACCCCTCCCAAGTGTATGACTGAATTATTCGTCTCTCTTTGTTCCTACAGTGGATCCTTTTCCTGATAACCATGCAAGCCATGGAACATACAGAATGACAAAGGCCACTGTCACACAAACCCATGCACATATTACGTAATAAAGATTGGAGTTCTGCCAAACTGCAATGCAGTTCTTTTTTTTTTAATTTGTGTTAAAAGTTAAAAATCAACTCAAAACCCAATAAATAGTTTTAAAAAAAAGAAACCTCTCTGCCACAAACAAAAGCCATTTAACTCTGTAACCAATCTGAACCAATACATCGGACAGGACTGTCGTCATTGACCAAAAACAATGATATCATGTCCCCTTGAATTGGGTCAGTGATAAACCCCGAGCAGTACAGAAAAGGTGATCAGAATCCATAAGTGCTAAAGTAGAAAGTTGTGTACAAATTTGATACCATAACATGAAAGGGGCACTCAAAGCAGAAACGGTACTAATGATTAATCTTGCCTTGTGGAACCATGGAGAGCACAAAATGTATAAGGCGACAGGCTGAAACGGGGGTGCCACCTGACCAGAGCTGGTGGGACAGCAGCACACTGTCCATGGTTTATGGGTGAGAACCCCTAACAAGTGCCCAGTATGTATGATGCCTGTGCCCTATTTTTCCTTTTCTGCCCTTCACTGCACACTAACCTAGTGTGAGAGCAGAGGCGTAGAATAACAGCAGAAGCCTAGGCCTGTCCCTGACCACGTGTAGGCCAGGACATGTCCCGTGACCTGGAGGGGCACCCCAAGTGTGTCATCAAAGCACACAGTAGATTCCTGTCCCTGTTCTGGGTGTATCACATAAAGCAGTGGTGGCAGCCTACTGTGCTTTGCAATGTCACCAGACCTTTTTTTCTGTCACTGGCAGCATGCTCTGCTGACCCATCTCATGTTAAGTTCCTCAGAACCTTTCACTGACATCCTGTGTGCATGACAAGTGCATGAGTGTACAGTGAGGCAATTCACTTTGGCAGTTTGAGGGGTGGGGGGAGTTTGCTTCTCTCTCTAAGTAATGAAGCTAGCAGTATCCATTCTATTGTTCTCCTTTGCAAGGAATTCATGCCCCGAACAAGCTGATGGTGACTGAGCGATTCAAGGAAACGTGCTCTGCCCACTTAGGCAATGCCTATTAAACTTCACACAAGGTTTACATCAGGAAACATTCACTGTTAACTTACTAGTGGTTAGCTAACAGGGTTAACTAGGGGATGGGAAAACATGGGGACAGACTGGTTCCAAACTAGAGAAAAAAGGGTCCAGCAATTCCCAAGGATCCAAAGGAATACACACATCAAAAACAGAATTATGTCCAAAGTCAGGAACACAATCAAAGAGAGGAAAGGGAGGCTTTACCAAAACCAAACTGATTAGTTGTTATACATGTCACAAAGAGGGGCACTAGAAGGGGACTGTCAGATGAAAAACCCTCTACCAGCTGCACCCATCATAGCAAATGCACTGCCTACATGCAAAGAGACCCTAAAGCGCCTTCTTGAGCTGAACTTAGTAGCAGTGAACATTTGGAAAAGTCACACAGATTCCCACAAGCACATTCATGCAAATACCATGAGGCTTGTGTTTGAAACAGATATCAATGGGAGGAGGTTTTCTACCCTGAGGGATACTGATTCTTACAGGATTATGGCTGAGACAAGTATTCTACTGGGGAGATCCTTTCTTCTGCCAATGGTACAGTCTTGGTAGCCAGTGGGGCCCACACAGTGTACCAGACTGACTGAGTTGAGGTAGAATCAATGACAAGTTGCCTATAGTCAATGTAGGGGTGAGTGAGAAGCAAGTTGCTCAATATCACTTCACCAGTGATTTGATTGCCACTGGTTTAGTACCAGGACAGGGCGCCTGTCTGGCTTGGAACACATCAGCAGTGCTGACCAGAACAAAAGCTGCTTGTTCGTCTCAGGAAGGAAATTTGGCCATCCCATATTTATAAGGACCAAAAATAGGTAGTAAGAGGGTAAGACTCTGAGAGGGCAGAGGCTGTGGCACCCACTGACCCTGCTGCAGAGGAGGGACCTAAGGGAGACCAGGTGCTGTAGTCTGGATCACTGCCAGAGCTCCAGGATTGTTTAGCTCTTCAAGGACCTAACCAGGAAGAATTTCACCATGCACAAGTTGAGTCCCTACACTTATGGGACTTCGGAAGGAACCCCAGGAACAGGTCAGTAAGGGAGCATTGGGATCACAACCTGCTATTCATAAGGACGAGGGGCCTTATCATGATATACTCCTCTTGATCTGCTCTGTCTTCACCCTTGCTATGGAGCGGAGCAGGGCATCCTTCCTTAGTGTGAATAGGACATTGCCTGAGGCGGGGCTCAGATATGTTCCATTATTCCCTAGGAGCACTGTCTCGTGGTCGATGACTAAACTCATCATAAAAGGACCCTAAGGACGCTTGGCCCTGGGTAGAACAACATCATGGCTGTGTGGGCCAAACCACCCTGCCAGATTCTCAGGGGCCTGCTTTGAACCAGGCACATACTGGCCATGGCTGCTGAACGGGGTAGAGACAGACAACAGTTGCTACTCCCTCCAGGGACCAGGCCTCGGAGCAGCAGAGAGCGGCCCTGTTGTTGGCAGTGGCTAAGAGGACAGCTACGGCCTCTCCTTACTGCGAGGGGTCTGCCACTGGAATGTCAGACTCAGACTTGACGCTGACCCCAGAGGGCAACCTGCGAGTGACTCCGCAGAGAGCTGATGACCTTCTATGAAGCATCATGGCGAGAGCTCTATTCACCTACACAGAAATTTGACATAAAGGAGTTTTATTCAGTCCCTTCAAATTTCTCTTTGGACATCTAGTATGCGGCCCACACATCTTACTCAGAGAAGGGTGGGAAGGAACTTCAGAGTCACCTCAGAAAGAAGTAGTGGACTATATGATTTAACTCAGAGACGTAGGGGTACAATATAGGAACATAGCGAACACAAAGATTCAGGCAGGCCAAGAGCTGAGCAAGGAATGGTGGTCTGCAGGACTTGATTTCTGCCCTACACTGGTTAACTTAGCCAGGAACCTAGGTGTACTCACTGTTGAGAAACATTTATTCTCCAAACATGTCAATCATACAAAACATCATGCTTTCATTTCCTGTACATGTGCCACAAAATTGAATCTCTTATATCTGTGGTACAGGCTCCAGAGGCAGCCGGTAATTTTGGTAGGTACGGGGGACAGGGGGCCACACATGAACACATATACACTCACTCACACCTATGCATTCACAAATGCGCACACATACACCCATTCACAACACTCACTCACAAACTCATCCATTCATACATTCACACACACATCCAAACATTCAAAAACATAAAATGTACTTTCCCTGCAGCTCCGGGAGAGAAAAAACTGGGAGCTCCCAGGAGGGTCGAGACTGCCGCCTTCTGAGTAAAGGCGGCAGTCTCTCATTCGTCACAGAGTGGGATGAGGTCAGTGAGAGTGCTGACCCCACCCGACTCTGTGACAAGGTGTCACTGATTGACCTTCAACCGTGGGCACTTCAGGGCTTAAAACTGAAGCACCCAGGTCCAAAGCAATCAATGACACTCCCCCTCGTCATGATGGGGAGGGGGCTCAAGGCCCTTTTGACAGGCTGAAGATGTCATGTTCACAGGGCTGTGAAATCCTAATCCTGGCAAAGTTCAGCTCAGACAGCCAGGAACCTGCACATTTAGCCCATGTCTACCTCTTGACTGCCTGACCTGAACAAGAGGAGTGTCTGTCAGGCTGACATTTGTTCAGCCTAACAGACACTCTTCTTCTCTGGAAGAAAGTGAGGGGGTGTGGCCCCTTTGCCCATATGGACTGGCCGCGACTGACAGGCTCTCATTATTTCCCACCTTGACTGCATCAATTCCCTGTATTTGGAGGCTCCCAAATATATTACCCACTGCCTTGAAACAATCTGAAATGCTGCAGGCAGATTCTTACTTAATATTCCTTTCCGTACCTCTGGCATGACAATTTTAAAGGAATTTCACTAAAACTCCATTCAAAAACCTATATCATTCAAACCTGTGTGCCTCACCTGCAAAGCAGGGAACAATCTTGGACTCCTCTACCTAAGAAAGAAGTTCACAGTTCATTGTCCAACTCGCAAACTCAGGTCATCTGCTAATAACCTTGTACTCCTCTAGAACAGGAGAAGCAGAACAGCAAGACATGCATTGTCTTTTCTTGCTGTTAAGCACTGGAACATTCTTTCTGTACAGTTGAAATTGTCTCCCACACTCAAACCTGTCTGAAAAAGATTGACAATTTGGCTATTTTTAGTTCTGCTTCTGGTCAGGCTGTACTCAGAGTGCTTCAGGAAGGGTGATGACGGTTGGGTGCAGAGATCACACTTCATTGCGGCCTGGTTATGGGTACTACTGCTTGTGTCCAGCCCCTCTGGTACCTGCTGTGTGAGCAATCACTCTGCACAAAGGAAGGGTTTGGGGAGCAGCCTGACACTGACCCCAGGAAGGAAACAGCCCAAACCAGTTTTGAAGCATGAGACAGTGGATCCACATGCCTGGCCTGAAACATGTATTAAGACAGGATCCAAACCACACTCTGTTCCAGTTTCAGGTTCTTCCTGACCAAGGAAGGAGGTGCGCAGCTAAATATTCAAAGATCTACTTTGTGACCAGGTTTGTGTTTGTCTGACAGCCAATCATCCAAAGGTGAAGGGTAGCGCCCTAAGTCAATACTTACTGCTAGAAGAGCTGAGGATCCTGCCTTTCTGCTGGGAGGAGTATGATTTTGCCTGGCCCTGGAGGAGAAGAGATGTTCAGCAGCAGCCCAGCATGTTCCCAGATTAAGGAGCACATACAAGGAAGCTGACAATCTTGACAGGGCGATCCAGGGGTGACCCGTGCAGTGAGGTGGTCCCCCGACTTCTCTGTGCAGTTCTTGAGGAGCTATAATCAAGGCTGTACTAGAGCAGATCACTCTAAGTTAGCTGGCAACCTGCTGCAGGCCAAATGATTTGTAGTGCTGCAGCTGATGAGCAAAAGGAGACTGAATCACAACCAAAGCGAGAAGCTCCAAACTAACCCAGAAGCAGCAATTGCCCCTAAACACCACATAGACTCAGTCTGCAGGCTGCACCTTTCACTAGCTGAAGTGGTGGTTTGCAATAAGCCCTGAAGGGGCACCACTGCTGAAGAAAGGTGACCCCACATAAGCCAGCGGTGGCCCTCGGAAGTTCACCCAGCTTGCAGCAGCTGCCACGGTGATCTACAGAGGAAAGGTCCACCGTGTAAGGGCGGGAAAGCCACCACCCCTTCACACACCGTTAGACAGCCCCAGATCATCAACAGGTATCTGCTGGTGTTCACTGCACCTGGGGATGAGCGAATGACTGAGAATCATGGGCAAATCTGCCATTCCCACTTTTGACTTTTTGGTACAGAAGCCACTGAAGTCCTTGATTTGAGTTACATACTTAACCAGTGAGAACTCTGAGTGATCTGCACCACAGCTTAATCCTTGTATATGCCTTAGTGTAGCGGCAAAACAGTTGCCGGGAAGGGAAGGGAAAGTGTAGCACCTCATGGTTAAACAGGAACTTACGACAACCTTATATGATGTATTAATCAAACTGGGTAGTATTTAGTCCCACTAAGAGGTTAAAAGAACTTTCTTTTTCACAAAGACAGCCATGGTGCTGGACATTACATTATTGCATCTGTTGCCTGACTGTTGAGTTTTGAGCTCCTGCCCTCCACACTATCAACTTGAGAAGCGTGTGATTGCTCGTTCTAGCTATCAATGGTTGCACTTGGCCCGGTTTGCAGAGCCAAAGTAGGACAGACTAAAGGACACCAGTTGCTAATGAGCTCAAACACCACGGCTGGGACCCAGTAGCACCTGTCTGCCCTATGGCTTTGACTGACAAGTACTTTTCTTACCTGGCCAGTAGATTCACGCCAAAGGTGGTTAAAAATAAAAAAAACATGGAAATCATTACAACTGGGTACCTTTTCCTCACTGAAATATTAACTTGAAGCAAAAAACATCAGTTGAAAAAATGTTAATGCTGTCGATACTATTCCTAAATGTTTTTGGAGCAAACAGAGACTTAATTAAAAAGAATACAGAAGACTTCACACAATCAGTTATTCGATCATCAAATTCTTTCATAGCACCAATATAAGCCTACATTTCAGGTATTTTTTCTCTGAGAATGATGCTTTACTTAAGGCTGAAAGTGAATATGGATCAAACCACAGACTGCTGTGCTGACAATAAGCAAAGATTAGTTGTTTCTGTTTCTCTTTCTCTGGAAATAAAGCAAACGGGCTGGGTGATACGTGGTTTGGAAATTAGATTTGTTTTTCTTCCCATCAGCAGAGAAATGCCTTATTGGCAAAAACCAATGGTTGACAGTCACACCATTTCATACACTTCAAGTTAATACAAAAAACGGTGCAAATCTATTTGCAGAATTGTCTTGCTAGTGTAATATTGAATTGAACAAACACATTTTGTTCCATTGCATTCACAGAAAGGCTTGTGCACCATGGTACAGATGTCTAAAATTGACCACGAGACGTGTGCAGTACAACCACCTTTCCCAATTAAACTTACGTCTGCTCAAACCCATACACAAAAAAATCAAAATGGACACGTGAAGTAAACAGTTTGGTGGATTATGGCCATAAAATACAATAGAAGGACCTCCACAGCTGCTCAAACCTATCATCTTACTGAACTGCACGCCTCTCTCACACTTCTACAACCACCACATCAACACTGCATCCCAAAACATGATAACTATACGTCAGATGTCATCTGGCACAACATGGAAACACTTTATAACAAGCACAAGAAAGGTTGCGGTTATGCTTAAGTGCTTGCACATCCACTTATGGATGGAAGTTAGGGGGAACAAAGTCTGATCCAAAACCAGTAAGTCCAAAACAGAGGCAGTCCATAAATGTGATGCTCATGTGGTCAGAAAACCCAACTACCTAAGGTGAACCAATCCGTTCTGCAAAAGCAGTCTGGAGAAACTTGTGGAGAAGGTACTGAAGTACACATAGAGGATATATTGGTAGTATGCAAAGACTGTGATAAGTGAACACACACCAGTAAACAGGTCTGAGTACTTCTTAACTTTTTATTTATCCACAATCTTCAGTTTCACAGTATTTTCTTCAGGAGGGAGCAGACACGTGTTTTGTCCACAGGACCTTTTTAAAGCTGCGAAAATGTACAAATTACGGCCAAATAATATTATATGAGATACCCAGATTAGGTATCAACACATGAGAAAATTGAATTTATGAAAGAAGTATTGTCACCAAGAAAGAAAGAGCAGAGAAAAGAATACAACCAAATGCCCATGCAGAGGGAAAAAAAGGAAGGAAATCTAACAGGTAGAACCTTATCCCCTACTAGTAGCAGAAATTGAGAAAGCAGAAGTTTAACTCAAAAGGTGAGTGCACCCGTAAGTGTAGTTCCAATACCCACAACAAAGTACTGTCAAGCCCCAGGATAAAAGGGCAAACCGTACCAAAAACATAGACTGTGATAAGGAAGATGCTCAGCCCCAATGTTAGAAATGGGGTCTTTGGTTGGCAGTCAGGTTACCCCCAGTCCATGCAAGGACCCTCACTCTAGTCAGGGTAAAAGAGAATCACCCTCACCTAACCCCTGCTCACCCCCTTGGTAGCTTGGCATGAGCAAGCAGGCTTAATATCAGAGTGCTAGGTTTAAAGTATTTGTACCGACACACACAGTAACTTAATGAAAACACTACAAAATGACACCACACAGGTTTAGAAAAATAGAAAATATTTATCTAAACAAAACAAGACCAAAACTACAAAAATCCACAATACACAAGTCAAGTTATCACTTAAAAACTAAAAAGGGTCTTGTTAGAGCTGACAGCCTTAGGGTGGTCACCCCTAACGTTTTGCCTGCCTCCCTCCACTTTTTGGACACTGTTTTTGCTGGCTTTTAGACTCTGCGCACTTTACCACTGCTAACCAGTGCTAAAGTGCATACGCTCTCTCCCTTAAAACATGGTAACCTTGAATCATACCTGATTGGACTATTTAATTTACTTATAAGTCCCTAGTAACGTGCACTCTATGTGCCTAGGGCCTGTAGATTAAATGCTACTAGTGGGCCTGCAGCACTGGTTGTGCCAACCACTTAAGTAGCCCCTTTTCCTTGTCTCAGGCCTGCCACTGCAAGGCCTGTGTGTGCAGTTTCACTGTCACCTCGACTTGGCATTTAAAAGTACTTGCCAAGCCTAAACCTCCCCTTTCTCCACATATAAGTCACCTCTAATGTGTGCCCTAGGTAACCCCTAGAGCAGGGTGCTGTGTGGGTGAAAGGCAGGACATGTACCTGTGTGGTTTACATGTCCTGGTAGTGTAAAACTCCTAAATTCGTTTTTGCACTACTGTGAGGCCTGCTCCCTTCATAGGCTAACATTGGGGCTGCCCACATACAGTATTGAAGTGGTAGCTTCTGATCTGAAAGGAGTAGGAAGGTCATATTTAGTATGGCCAGAATGGTAATATAAAATCCTGCTGACTGGTGAAGTTGGATTTAATATTACTATTCTAGAAATGCCACTTTTAGAAAGTGAAATTTCTTTGCACTTAAATCTTTCTGTGCCTTACAATCCACGTCTGGCTGGGCTTAGTTGACAGCTCCTTGTGCATTCACTCAGACACATCCCAAACACAGGGTACTCAGCCTCACTTGCATACATCTGCATTTTGAATGGGTCTTCCTGGGCTGGGAGGGTGGAGGGCCTGCTCTCACACAAAGGACTGCCACACCCCCTACTGGGACCCTGGCAGACAGGATTGGACTGAAAGGGGACCTGGTGCACTTCTTAGCCACTCTTTGAAGTCTCCCCCACTTCAAAGGCACATTTGGGTATAAAACAGGGCCTCTTGCATACCTCATCAGACACTTGCTGGAGAAGAAACCTGAACCAGAACCTGCATCCTGCCAAGAAGAACTGCCTGGCTGCCTAAAGGACTCACCTGACTGCTTTCTACAAAGGACTGCAGCCTTGCTGTTGCCCTGCTGCCTTGCTGAACTCTTGTCTGGCTGTGAAAGTGCTCTCCAAGGGCTTGGATAGAGCTTGCCTCCTGTTCCCTGAAGTCTCAGGACCAAAAAGACTTCTCTTTTTCACTTGGACGCTTTGTGCCACAAAATTTTCGACGCACAGCTTGTTCCGCGGCGAGAAAAACGCCGCACACCAACGCTGATCGACGCGACGCCTTCGGGACGACCGGAACTTCGACGCACGGCCTCGGAAGGACAACGCCGCCTGACCTCCAGAGGAGAAATCGACGCAACGCCTGCCGTGAGAGTGAAACTTCGACGCGCAGCCCTTCAGAACGACGCGCAGCTGGAAGACAAGCAGGAGAATCCACGCACAGACCCGGGACATCTGGTAATCCCCGCGATCCACAGAAAGAGACAGTCCGCGCGGCAGAAAACGACGCACGACTTCCCCGCGTGAAAAATAACGACGCAAGTCCGTGTTTGCTAGGGAGAAATCGACGCACACACCATTTTTCCACGTATCTCTTCTTCTGTGGCCCTCTGAGGAGATTTTCCACTCCAAACCAGGTACTTTGTGCTTGAAAGAGACTTTGTTTGCTTTTTAAAGACTTAAGACACTTTATATCACTTTTCAGTGATATCTCTACAAATTCACATTGCAACTTTATTCGTTTTGACCTACAATTATCCTGATAAATATTATATATTTTTCTAAACACTGTGTGGTGTATTTTTGTGGTGCTATATGGTGGTATTGTATGATTTATTGCACAAATACTTTACACATTGCCTTCTAAGTTAAGCCTGACTGCTCGTGCCAAGCTACCAGAGGGTGGGCACAGGATAATCTTGGATTGTGTGTGACTTACCCTGACAAGAGTGAGGGCTTTTGCTTGGTCAGAGGGTAACCTGACTGCCAACCAAAAACCCCATTTCTAACAGGTCTTCATGTAGTTTTAAATACAACGGTAACGCTGTTAGCATGAAAATGTACCTAGGTGCGTAAAAAATAATCCCACACGGGCGAGTGTGCATCAAAAAGGGCTTGCGATGCGTTGATATCACTCACTCACGAGACCTTGCGTTGTTTCTCCTTCAGTCGAGTCAGCGTGTGTCGTTTCCTCTCTTCACAGGAGAGCGATGCGTCAATTCGAACCCCACTCTCGGGTCTGGGCAGGCCTTGCGTCATTTTTGCATGCCCAGCGATGTTTGCGTCGGAAATCCTGCTGCATGATGATCCGAAAACCAACCAGCTCAGGTTGCGATCTCACCAGCCTCCGTCAGCGATGCTGCGCTTCGTTTCTCCAGCCTCGGGCATTAATCTTCCGGTCGCGGTGCAGGCAAGCATCGATTTTCAGCTGCGAAGCCGGCGGCGTGTTGATTTTTCAGCCGCAGATCAGAGTCACGACGATCTTTTCCCCGCACGGAGGTCGGTGCGTGGATTTCTCACTCTTGGCCTGCCAGCTTCTCCTTTCAGGGTCCCAGGAACTCTTACCTTAGGGGTGCCTTACATGTAAGAAAAGGGAAGGTTTAGGCCTCCAAGTCGAATTTACAGTTTAAAACTGCACACACGGACACTGCAGTGGCAGGTCTGAGCCATGTTTACAGAGCTACTGATGTGGGTGACACAACCAGTGCTGCAGGCCCACTAGTAGCATTTGATTTACAGGCCCTGGGCACCTCTAGTGCACTGTACTAGGGACTTACTAGTAAATCAAATATGACAATCATAGATGAACCAATTACATACACATTTTTTATAGGGGCACTTGCACTTTAGCACTGGTTAGCAGTGGTAAAGTGCCCAGAGTAACAAAAAAAGCAAAAACAGAGTCCAGCACACATCAACTACCTAGGAAACAGATGCACAAAGTTAAGGGAGACCACGTCAAGGATGAAAAGTCTAACACCCAAGATATGTGAACGCTAGGAAAAAAGATGGTAGGACTGTTCTTCAGAGAACCAATGTGAGAAATATGTGTATAGGACTAAAAAAAGTACCTAAATAATGTTGTAAGTTTGTAACAGCAGTCCTTCTGAATCAGGGTAAAGTTAAAAAAAACTCTTTGATGAAGTCCTCATATACAGAGCCAGAAAGTTACAGTAGCAGGGCATGAAAACCATACACAGAGCGCCCCAAACCAGTGTAGAGGGCACCCCACAAAATTCTGGATAAAGTGAAAATGTGGGAAAAATTAGGTGGAGTGTGTACCGAGTGACAATCCTGGATAAGGTAACATAACAACGATGCAAAATATATCTGTAATCAAGGGCCCAAGTGCCCAAAAAGGACACCAAAAAGGACACCTCAAATTACAAAACCAGATATCCCACAAAATAAAAATCAGGGCAAAACAACAAATAATATATGCCACATTATATATAGAGCAGGCCAACAAAGTGCAGTCAAAGTTGTAAAACGCTTACCGTCACTCAAAAGTGCCAAGGTATCGGTAATGTAAGCATCAACAACAAGTAAAAGCCAGTTCGGGAACTGTGAAAAGGCTAAGGCCCATATTTATACTCGGTTTGCGCTGAATTAGCGTCATCTTTTAACACCAATTCAGTGCAAACCTAACTCCATATTTATACTTTGGTGCTAGACACGTCTAGCGCCAAAGTAATGGAGATAACGTTGTTTTCTGGATGTGAAAACCTACTTTGAGTCAATGCGATGCAAAGTAGGCATTCCCATCCAGAAAAGGACGATGTGGCCTTAGCACCATATTTATCCCCCTGTGCTAAAAACCAGAACAGGGGGATTGGGGTCTTAAATAATGGCGCTAAGCTTGCTTAGTGCCATTATTTAACGCCTGGGTATGGGCAGGCGTAAGGGGACCTGTAGGCATATTTCCATGGTCAGAGACCATAGAAAGAGCCCACAGGTGCCCTTCCCTGGCCCTAGGGACACCCCCACCCACACCGAGGGACACCACAGGGTGAGGGACCCATCCCAGGTAAGTATATATATTTTTTTATTTCTTTCACGCCCGGGACTTGGGGCCCCCTGCATGGCGCTGGCCCCAATGGCCATGCCCAGGGGACATTTGTCCCCTGGGCATGGCCATTGGGTTGGTGGGCATGGCTCCTGTCTTTAGTAAGACAGGGGCCCATGAATGTTGTGTGCCAGAAAATGGCACTACACTGCTTAGAGGCATTTTTTTGCCTCTAAACAGTTTAGCGCCATAATTCGGCGCACAAGCTCCGGTTTCCCCTACACCTCCCCCACCCTGTTTGCATCATTTGCAAGGACGTTAACAAGGCATTAGTGCCGGCTAGCGCCATTTCATAAATATTGCGCCCAGCCAGCATCTTGGAATGGTGCTAGCCGGCGCTATACTTTTTCACACAAAACTGCGCTAACACAGTTTTCCGAGAAAAAGTATAAATCTGGGCGACAAGAGACAAAAACAGCACAGTTCTACATTCAAGATTATAAAAAATCCACAAAACAAAAGGAAATGGAACACAAAAGCATTAAAACACCCCCTCCGATCAGTAACCAAACGCCAGCTAGAACAAGCGCCCATACGGGGTGGGGCTATTCAAACCTCCTGGCGCCTGCAGACATCAACAGTAAAAGAGAACTGGGATAATTCCCTAAATAAAATAAAACGGGCTCCATACTTGAGCGTATACAGGACTCACCGTACTCTCATAAAACTAAATGTGGAGATGTGGAGGGCGCAAAAGTGAGCATAAAAGCAACATTTGTGACAATCACAGCCCCAAAAGCCATAACAGATTATGAAAGTACAGAAGTAAAAAGCTAATAGACAAAAAAATATTATCCACACGCCACCATAACAAGGTGCAACAGTGAGCATCATAGTCGCATTTGTGACGACGAGAACTCCAAAATCAAAATATGAGAGCAAAAGTGAAAAAGCAGAAAAAACATCCACTTGCCCCACCACAGAGTAAAGGAGCATGAAGTGCAAGAACAGAAGAGTGGGTAAATAACAGTGTGAGCAGCATCAAGAGGTAACCCCAGTACCAAGGGACTAATGTGTCACAAAACAGATTAACCACCTGTACTGAGGGCAGCCCCATAAAACATAAGGGCTATGGTGGTTATTATAAACACAGATGGACAGTCAATATGGCTGAAGTGCCTACTCTCTAATAACATTATGGTCCTTTGTATAGTAGAAGGAAATGCATTTTGATGAGGAATATTTACATGAAATACCCCACGAAAGTAAGATGACAAAATAAATACAAGAGCACATGATAATGAAAGTACACAGATAAGTACTAAAATGATGAAGGCCAAGAAAGGTCAAATTAACAATACACATTATCAAATACAAAAATCACTTCACAAAGATTGTTTTTTTTGTAAAATTACAAAGTAAACCCAAAAATAAATAAGGAGCATATATTTGTGATTGGGCATGAGACACCAGAACACAATGTAATGTAACAACAGTAGGTGTAAGCACATGACATGGAGAAATGATAGGGGAAAAGAGATACTGTGTAACCACTTTGCAAACAAACATGCCTCTAAGGGGCAAATACTGTCGAACAACATGACAAAAACAGATAAGCATATAAGGGTGTATACACTGCAGGTAGACGTGGTAAAATAATCAAGCAATAAAAAACACCTGTGTTAAACCAATGTTAGTAAAGCACGTGCAACTCCTTATCAATGTTTAACCCCTTCGCTGCCAGGCCTTTTCCCCCTCATGTGCCATGCCTTTTCTTTGGCTGTTTGGGGCAGTTCGCGCTTAGGCCCTCATAATTTTTTGTCCACATAAGCTACCCACGCCAAATATGTGTCCTTTATTTCCAACATCCTAGGGATTCTAGAGGTACCTGGACTTTGTGGGTTCCCCTGAAGGAGACCAAGAAATTAGCCAAAATACAGCGAAAATTTAGTTTTTTTCATACCCCCACCCTCTTATTTTGAAAACAAAATGGGAAAAAAGGGCTGCAGAAGAAGGCTTGTATTTTGTCCCTGAAATGGCATCAACAAAGGGTTTGCGGTACTAAAATCACCATCTTCCCAGCTTTCAGGACCAGGCAGACTTAAATAAGAAAACCACATTTTTCAACAAAATTTTGGCATTCTACTGGGACATACACCATTTTTAATATTTTTTGTGCTTTCAGTCAGTGCTTCCAGTTAGTGACAGAAATGGGTGTGAAATCAATGCTGGATCCCAGAAAGCTGAACATTTCTGAAAAGTAGACAAAATTCTGAATTCAGCAAGCAAGGGGTAATTTGTGTACATCCTACAAGGGTTTCCTACAGAAATTAACAGCTGAAATGAAAAAACATTGAAATTGAGGTGAGAAAAACAGCCATTTTTCTCCATGTTTTACTCTGTAACTTTTTCCTACGATGTGAGATTTTTTAAAGCATTATACCGTTATGTCTGCTGGACTCTTCTGGTTGCGGGGATATATAGGGCTTGTAGGTTCATCAAGAACCCTAGGTATCCAGAGCCAATAAATGAGCTGCACCTTGCAATGGGTTTTCCTTCTATACCGGGTATACAGCAATTCATTTGCTGATATATAAACAGTGAAAAATAGGTATCAATAAACCTTTCTATTTCCAAAATGGGCACAAGATAAGGTATTGAGAAGCAGGGTTATTTGCAGATCTCTGAATTCCAGGGTGCCCACACTAGCATGTGAATTAAAGGGCATTTCTCAAACAGACGTCTTTTTTACACACTGTCTTACATTTGGAAGGAAATAATTTAGAGAAAGACAAGGGGCAATAACACTTGTTTTGCTTTTCTGTGTTCCCCCAAGTCTCCCAATAAAAATGGTACCTCACTGGCGTGAGTAGGCCTAATGCTCACGTCAGGAAACGCTACATGGACACATCACATTTTTACATTGAAATCTGATGTCTTTTTGCAAAGTGCCTAGCTGTAGGTTTTGGCCTCTAGCTCAGCAGGCACCTAGGAAAACCTACCAAACCTGTGCATTTTTTAAAACTAGACCCTTAGGGGAATCCAAGATGGGGTGACTTGTGGGGCTCTCACCAGGTTCTGATACCTAGAATACTTTGCAAACCAGAAAATCTGGCCAAAAAACACTTTTTCCTCACATTTCGGTGACATACATTTCTGGAATCTGAGAGGAGACAAAAATTTCCTTCCACCCAGCATTCCCCCAAGTCTCCAGATAAAAATGGTACCTCACTTGTGTGGGTAGGCCTAGCACCCGTGACAGGAAATGCCCCAAAACACAACGTGGACACATCACATTTTCCCTCTAGCTCAGCCGGCACCTAGGGAAACCTACCAAACCTGTACATTTTTTAAAACTAGACACCTAGGGGAATCCAAGATCGGGTGACTTGTGGGGCTCCCACCAGGTTCTGATACCTAGAATACTTTGCAAACCATAACATTTGGCCCAAAAAACAATTTGTCCTCACAGTTCGGTGACAGAAAGTTCTGCAATCTGAGAGGTGCCACAAATTTCCTTCCACCCAGCGTTCCCCCAAGTCTCATGATAAAAATGGTACCTCACTTGTGTGGGTAGGCCTAGCGCCCGCGACATGAAATGCCCCAAAACACAACGTGGACACATCACATTTTCCCAAAGAAAACAGAGCTGTTTTTTGCAAAGTGCCTAGCTGTGGATTTTGGCCTCTAGCTCAGCCGGCACCTAGAGAAACCTACCAAACCTGCACATTTTTTAAAACTAGACACCTAGGGAAATCTAAGATGGGATGACTTGTGGGGCTCTCACCAGGTGCTGTTACCCACAATCCTTTGCAAACCTCAAAATTTGGCCAATAAAACACTTTTTCCTCACATTTCTGTGACAGAAAGTTCTGGAATCTGAGAGGAGCCACAAATTTCCTTCCACCCAGCGTTCCCCCAAGCCTCCAGATAAAAATGGTACCTCACTTGTGTGGTAGGCCTAGCACCCGCGACAGGAAATGCCCCTGTTTTTGCGGGGGCACCTGCGTTTTGGGTCCTAGGCTCAGCAGCCATTTAGGGAAACCTACCAAACCCAGACATTTCTGAAAACTAGACAACAGAGGGAGTCCAGGGAGGTGTGACTTGCGTGGATCCCCCAATGTTTTCTTACCCAGAAACCTCAAAGTTAGCAAAAAAAATCTAATTTTCCCAACATTTCTGTGTGGGCTCACCGCACCGGGACAAATTTCCTACCACCCAACGTTACCCTCAGTCTCCCAGTAAAAATGATACCTCACTTGTGTAGGTGGGCCAAGTGCCTGTGACAGGGAAGAGCCAAAAACATGTTGAAATTGAGGGGGAACCGAAGCGGGTCCAAAAGGGCAGTTTGAAAAAAAAAAAAATTTTAGGCTGACAAGTGCAGCAGAATTTTTATTGGTATATATGAGACAATGGTGGGTGGTAGGAATTTTGTGGATTCCTGCAGATTCCGGAAGATACCATCACAAAAATGTGGGAAAAATGTGTGATTTCCATCAAAGATGGAGGTTTGCAGGGCATTGTGGGTAAGAAAATGGGGCGGGTGCATGTGAAGCACACCACCCTGGAATCAATCAGATGTTTAGTTTTCAGATATGTCTAGGTCCTGTGGATTTTTCTATATGGAAGTGTCCAAAAGTCAAAAAAGTGCAGCCCTCACCAATGTAAAACCAAAACCCAAAATAATCAAATGTCCTCTTGCTTGCCGTGGGATAAGATGTTTTAGTGTGCGGTGGGAGAGTTGAAAGACGGTTACCCCCTTCAGTTGGGGTGGGGGCATAACCAGGCCCATACTGATTGGTAGCCACCACCCCACTTTTTGTTTTTTAATTCCTTGGCATCTAGTAGACTTTCTGCCCCCCGGGGTGTGGATCGGTGGTAATTGCCCAATCTGCCCACTGGTGGGGAGAACAACTTTGGCCCCATTATTTTGGGGTGGGGGTATGGCCATACCCCCACCCACTTATTTTGAAAACAAAATCTTCCCTAGTCTCTGGTGGGCTTTCTGCCCCCCATTGTGGGCAGATGGGCCTTCCAAAAATATGCTGGGGCAGATATGGCCAACAGTAATGTGCCTTCATGGGGAGCGACCCTTGCCCAAGGGGCTGCCCCCCCAAACAAAACACAAACATACACACACAAATCCCTGGTGTCTAGTGGTTTCTGCCCCCTTGAAGGCAGATGGGCCTAACAAAAATATGCTGATCTGCCCCCAGAGGGGGCAGAAATGGCCTAAATACAATTGTCCCCCCAGGGGAGCTACCCTTGCCTAGGGGGTCACTCCCCTTACATAAAAACATAAAGTAACATAAATAATTTGCCCCCCCCGGGGAGCGACCCTTGCCTAAGGGGTCACTCTCCACATATAAAAAAATAAAATAAACAAAAAAAACGTATCCCTGGTGTCTAGGGGTTTTCTGCCCCCCAGGGGGGCCAGCAATGGCCTAAAAATAATTTGGCCCCCTGGGGAGCGGCCCTCGTCCAAGGGGCCGCTCCCCTTATACGTAAGTATAATTTTTTAAAATCCCTGGTGTCTAGCAGTTTCTGCCCCCAGGGGGTGCAAAATGGCCTAAAAATAATTTGGCCCCCAGGGGTGCGACCCTTGCCTAAGGAGTTGCTCCCCACCCATAAAAAAAAGAAACAAAAAAAAAGTATCCCTGGTGTCTGGGGGTTGGCCTAAAAAACAATTGGCCCCCTGGGGGAGTGGCCCTTGCCCAAGGGTCCACTCGACTCATGACAATTACTACAAAAGAAAAAAAATCCCTGTTGTCTAGTGGGCATTTCTGCTGCCGATCGCAAAGGCCTTTCCTCTCCTTTCATGCCTTTCTCTGCCCCTCCATTGAATGGAAGAGAAATGCAAAAGCATTTTTCTTTCGATCCGTGCTGGATGCATGCGCGATCGCACACTGACGTCATCAGACGCCACAGGGAGCTAGGGGGTCGGGGCAGAAGGGGAAGCTATTCCCCTTCCATCCCTGCCGTGGGGGCAATGAGGCGAGGCTCATGGGGGGAGCTCTAGTGCTCCCCCCAGGAGCCAGTACTAGGACATAACGCTTACGTCCTTGGCGCCTCAGCACCGCAGCCAAGGACGTAACCGTTACGTCCATGGCTGCCAAAGGGTTAAGCCCTTTTCTACTACACTAATCTTGATAATCCATCTGCTTTCGAGTTGCCAAAGAGCCAGAGTCCTATCATCACCTCTGAGCATATTGTTCAACAATTTCATTGTCCGTATGTAAAGTATTGAAATGTACTGCCAAAGGATAACTCAGACTATTGGCCCTGAGATGGTCCTCTATTCTTTCTTTTAGCTGTCTAATGGTACTTCCAATATAGATCAGGTTGCACAAGCAGCAAATAAAATAGACCACAAACCTAGTGCTCCAGTTGAACGTTCTGACGGAAAGAACCTGTTTGGTGTTGTACCTAAATGCTGTGGTCCTGTCAATGGCAAGTCTGCACATTGCATTTGCCACATTTGAGGAAACCACATGGCGGGAGAGGGGTAACCAAGTACTGCAAGTGCATGGTGCTAAGAAGCTAGGGCAGAGTGATTGTCTCAGTGTTTTGCCCCTCTCATGTGTAAGCACAGGTCTGGTAGTGGCACAGCTCCTCACTGTGTGGTCTTTTGTCAATAGGTACAAATGTCTAGTCAAAATCCTGTAAACGTCAGAGCTGAGTATCATGTAAGGTGTAACAAATGCAAACAGCTTGGGTTTGTTCCTTCTAGTCTTCCTACAACCTGCAAACAAAGTCTCCTGTTTGATCCCTGATAATTTAAGTTGTGAGGTATTCAGAATGTCACTGGTGTAGCCCTGCTTAGTGAACCTCTTTTTTCAAGTTTACCAAGCTCTAATGCAAATTGATCATCCCGGTTCATGCACTGTGGCGTCCCTTGTGAACAGAAAGTGTTGAACAGTCCCTTTTAGGGATACAGGTATATAGATAACACACATCCAATATAACCAGTATGTGTTCCTCCATCCACTCAAAGTCTGAAATGTTGCTCAAAAGATCCCTTGTGTCCTTGATATAAGAGGGGAAGTTACATACGAACAGTTGTAGGTGTATTTCAACGTATTCAGAAAGTAATTCCCTACCAGGTAGACCCATTATCTTGGGCATAGGGTCTCCTACCGAAAGACTTTCTGAACACATTGACATATACCTACAACAGTTTTTGGATTGAGGGAAGCATACTGGTTACACTGGATGTGTGAATTGGAATTGGAGGGGCACCAACAAAGTTTATATAGGAAGTAATCATCCAAATGTGTTACACCAATAGGATCTTCAATATAACAGACAACAGCCACCGTGTTTCGTTCACCACCCGTGAACTTTCTCAGGGCTGTAAAACAAACATACATAAGGTATACATAATTCTCATTTACTACATCAAAAGATATGATTCCAATACACAATAGAGCCATACAAACATGACATCTAAAGCTTTGAGCTCATCATGCTAATAGAAAACAGTGTCAAATGTAATCATTACACTTTTAAAAACATGTGCACATGTATCTTCCCCCTATGTATTGTTGGTTACTGCTAAAAACATAACAAAGTACCATCTAAAGACATTAAAAAGGAAAGGAAAGGACTGAACCCAGCCCTGTTTTCCATAATGCTTCAGTAGCAATCCAAATTACGACCAAGACCTAGGTATTGCTAAACTCCTGTGATTACTCCACAGTGAAATATTTTAGTTCAACTATAATTCCTCTACATGTCAATATCATATCCTATCATACATGTTACTAAACAGTTCTTCAATCTAGGCGTAATATCTAAAAGTATTTTTTTCTCCCCGTCATGAACATGTTTATGTTCCATTAGCAATACAGGTCGAACAGGGCTTTAAATAACATAACATCATTATTTTTGTTGCGCAGAAGGTTGAAGTTTCCCATTACACTGTCTGCAAGTTCTCAACCCCATATGTATTATTCCTTTGGTCAAAGTATATTAATTCCTACAAATTAATCGAAAATATGTGTACATAGTAACCACAAGCAAAATGTTGTTGCCTACACTCACAATCAAGGCCAAACTCAAAAATGGTTCTACCCAGACATGTTGAAATCAAGTTTGTAATTGAAAGCAAAACGATAACAAAAAGCTTCCTTAACTTGTCGTTTAATGTTAAAATGCATATCAAGCTGGATCAAAGGCCAAGACAGAAAAGTCAAAATATGGATGCCAGTCCACAGTTAAAATTGCATAAATGAGTTAATTCCCCATATAACATTATCCCTTCTGGTTTAATAATTGAGAAATAGAGATAATTACAGCCTTGGGAGCATGCAGGATTAGGAAGGGGTCAAGAGATGAAGACAAGGCAATAAATTACACTATCTTCAACAAATAACCCTTACATCTCATTTGGCCAGAAAGTTATTCAAGCTTTTAAATGAAAGAACCCCTAACTTCATGACAGATTACCTCTTAAGAATCATCCCTACCTAGACAAAAATAAATGAAGTTTGAATCAAACAACAGCCGTAATAAGCCACTCTGCAGCACTGCCTCCATTTCCAAACACTTAAACAAAAGCCATGATGAGTTGTCCTTGCTGCCAAATTCTCTTCTATTTGAATACTCTTCCAGGGTCACATGACTAGGACCCCTTAAAGTGAAATACACAAGTCCTTATTTAAAAACAATCCAACCTCCAGGGACAATACCCTAATTTAGCCTGTCCCCGGTGGACGAATGGGTCTTTCCGTATCATAGTTTATTGGATGTCATATTTATAGTGACAAGAACTCATTCTACCCCTTATCAGTCACAACAAAAATGTCCATTTCCTCTATAGTGGTTTAATCCAGTTCCAAATCATTAAAGACTACAGAAAGATGTGATCCAAAAATCAAGTAGAATCCCATATTTACTTTATACCTAATGTTGGTCCAACTTAGATTGTAACAGACTTCGCCCAGTGATGTACTCAATTTTTTATTTCTCAAAGACGTACAAGGTGACACGATAATCGTACGTCAGATTCAAACCTTGTATTATTATGGGAACCCAACCTACGGTCGTGGACATTTAGCCCACTACTCCAAGGAGTCCTTGAGTGCTTGTAGTCAGGTGCATAGTGACAAGTATGATTTAAAAGGAGCTATTTGAGTGGCGCATGGGTTGTTCTATTTTACGTTTCAAAATATTATTAGTGCCCATGAATGAAACATAAAGTTGTAATTAAAAGGTAGCAATATTCGTTAGTCCAAAAAAGGAAAAACAAAATGATACAATTGGAAATCAAATATAGCCACATATCAGATTCAAACCCTGTGTTGCATCAACAGGCCAAAAATAAGCTACAGGCGTATAGCCCACCACTCTAGGAGATCCCTGAATATTTTATAGTCAAATACACAGTAACAATAAATCATCAATTAAGACCTACCCTGATGTAATTTAACAGAGGTTATTCCCATGATGGATACATTATCCTGTATTACATATTTAAAAATATACCACTTAAAAAAGGTAAGTGTGATCATTTGTTCTATTCAAGTTATATATGAATCCTACAATTTTAGCCTACGTTGGAGAGCATCCAAACCACTGCTTCACGGGAATCTCTACGTGTAGGTATATAAATATATCCATTTCTCAATCATAAAGCACCATAAGCACGATACAACGAGAAGTACCAAAACTCACCTCAAGAAAGGAGCACATGACATGATTAAAGAAAATAGAGAAATTCATTCTCCGTATTGTGTCCCATCTCAATACACCGGAGACGGCTAATACAACCCACTTCATTTTGTCTCATCACTAGCTCCCTAACACCACCTCTAGCATTCTGAGGAACATGATCGATTCCGTGGAGCTACATTTCAGCTATACCAGCGTGCTGTTCCACCATATGTGCTGTCTTGGGGTACCTATCATTCCTGCTCCATATTGCAGGTATATGTTCTTGTATCTGTGCTTTTAAGGGTCTTATGGTGCTGTCAACATTTATGAGGCCACATCCACAGCCAATGACATAGGTTACAAATGTGGTTTTACAATTCATATAATGTTGAATGTAATATTTTCATCCTGTGTTGTAGCTAAATTGTTTGATCTTATTTTTACCATACTCGCACATGTTGCATTCACTACAGATGGAAAACCCCTTATTCCATTCATACAACTATGTGTTGGCAACTCCAGTGTCTGTTATATAACTAGGACATTGCAAATCCCTTATTCGGCTACCTATACGATATGTTATCCTGGGTTTAGAACTGATATGATCCTTTATCCCTGATATATCAGATAACAGATGCCAATGTTTCCACAAGATTTTATGTATGTCATTACTTCTTTTAGTATATTGGATGGTAAATACCAAATTGTGTTCACCTTGTCTCTGTTCCTCTGACTCTTATCCAAGGTACTGGTCCAAGACAGCCTCTGTACTCTATCTTCTGTTTTTGTAAAATTCTGTGTTCATAGCCCCTCGCAGAGAGACTAGATGCATGTGTTTCAGATATTTTTGGTTTCACTACAATTATGTAGAATGCGCACCATTTCCCCATATGAAATATTGTTAATAGTAGACTTGGGGTGGGTGCTAGTCGCATGCAGAACACTATTGCAAGCAGTAGCCTTTCTAAACAGAGTGCTGTGAATCCTCTCATATTTGATATAAAACTGGAGATTCAGGAAGTCTATCCTCTCTCTGCTACAGGCCATAGTTTGACTTACAATATGGGGATTGGCATTTAGATAATCCACATATTCTATCAATTGGTCAGTTGTCCCCTTGCAAAGCCCCATAATATCATAAATATATCGTCCCCAAAAGACAATATGATCCTTTGCCCCAGGGACGCTTCCTCTCCCACCAGCCCATATAGAGGCTGGCGTATGAGGGAGCAAACCTGGAATCCATCGCAGTCCCTTGTTTTTGGTGATACCAGAAACCATTATGCAAAACATAGTTCTTAGTTAAAATAATCTCAATGATCTCTAGAATCATTTTATTGCATTCTAACCAAAACACAGGAAGGATTCAACTGTCCGTATGCCAAATGTCCTTATGGGCCTCCCCAGAGGGAAAGATCCCTCCTTATGGATTTTCAGCAAGATGCAAATGCAAGGGAATCGACGTTTCTTTACCTGCAAGTAACGGTATTAATCGTCTGAAATCAAGCAACTCTCATCCCATTCACTAAGTCTCATATTAATATGTGAAGCAACGTTTCTCATAGGGTTCTGTGTTATCAATTAAGAGCAATCCGTATCCCATGGAAGTAATCCGTTTTGTTCATAATAACCACATTTCCACCCTTGTCTGCTTCCCTTATTACAATAGAATCACTTCCATTCAAATTCTTCAATGCCTCCATTTCACTGAAAGTTAGATTATCGGATCCCAGGTGTTTCCAATATCGTCCCTCATATTGTTTATACAGATCCTTCATTACCTCATTATGGAAGCTGTCTATATTCAATGTGTCCTTTTTGGGATAAACTCAGACTTCATTTTAAGGCCACTGTCAATACATACGTTTTCAGTAATATCCAAACTATCAGCCAACCTCGCCAAAGACATTGCACCTTCATCAGTACTAAAGAGTAACAACTGTAAATCATATAAATCTTATACAGTATTTTCCGGTGGAGGGGTCATTCATCTTTACAAACCCACAGCCAGATGCAAAAGATTATCACCAAACTATGCTCTGATTCCATTAGTGTATAGTTAGACAAATTAACAATTTGTAAGTCACCAATTGTATTACGCACGTCACCCCGACCTCAATCTCAACACATCTAATCAAATCTCTTGTTGCATCTTCTTGGACCGTGTTTGAACTCCTGGCCCCGTTAGATCTTTTCTTCTTCCACTTGCTTCCCCTCCTCCGGGTCTTTGTTCCTTTTTTTGTCTGCTTATTGCCCAGTCTTAAACTTTCCATTTCCCTTAGGAATGTCGATTGATCATGATCCTTGTTGGTGGTAACACCAGAACTGAGCTCCTTATCCCGTACAAGGATGCTTTCCATTGAAATAGAGCATCCACTATTGATTGACCCAGCCTCAGAAGATTTGTCCCGTACAGCATCCAGTTTAGGACAGCCTCATTCCTCATTCCTCATCCCTACTTCTCATCCCTGCTTCTCATCCATCATCCCTACTTATCATCCATCAAACATCATCCCTACTTCTCATCCATCATCCCTGATTCTCTTCTATCATCCCTACTTCTCATCCATCATCCCTACTTCTCATTCATCATCCCTACTTCTCATCTATCATCCCTACTTCTCATCTATCATCCCTACTTCTCATCTATCATCCCTACTTCTTATCCCTGCATCTCATCCATCATCCCTACTTCTCATCCATCATACATCATCCCTACTTTTCATCCATCATCCCTACTTCTCATCCATCATCCCTACTTCTCACCCGTCATCCCTGCTTCTCTTGCATCATCCCTACTTCCCTTATCCATCATACATCATCCCTACTTCTCATCCATCATCGCTACTTATTATCCATCATACATCATCCCTACTTCTCATCCATTACCCCTGCTTGTCTTCCATCATCCCTACTTCTCATCCATCATACATCATACCTACTTCTCATCCATCATCCCTGATTCTCTTTCATAATCCCTACTTCTCATCCATCATACACCACCCCTGCTTCTCCTCCATCATCCCTGCTTCTATTCCATCATTCCTACTCCTCATCCCTGCTTCTCATACTACTTCTCTTCCACCATCTCTACTTCTCTCCCATGATCCCTACTTCTCTTTCATCGTCCCTACTTCTCATCCCTCATCCCTGCTTCTCATCCCTACATCTCATCCATCTTCCATCATTTCTACTTCTCATGCCTCAGCCATCATCCCTACTCCTCATCTACCATTCCTTCTCCTCATTCCTCAGTCATACCAACACATTTTCAGTTTTGTGAAACACACCTTCACACTGATTGGTTGGGAACGGCCAATCAGAGTTAAGAGAAAGAACTGCATTCCATTTCACTGAAAAACAGCCTTCTTATTGCATGTGGTGGGTGAAGAGGGAGAAGAGGAAATGCAACTGTGTGTTTGTTTCCAGTGAATTCAAGGCAGCACAATATTTCATTTTATTTAATTAAGTGTTTTTATGTTCACACAGGCCTCTGCAGAAAGCTCTGCTGGTTTGGGAAATACAAGGAGTGCACAGCCTGTGCCATAAATCATCTCTTGGAGAAAGGGTTATAGAGGTCATCTACAGTTCAACCGAAAACCTTTCTGGTTTCAGTTTCATATGTAGAAAGAAAATATTTAAAATCAACTCTGGTGACAGTGCAGTCCAATTCATCCAAACCTTTTCTGGTTTCATTTTTATTTGTAACAAATAAAATGTTTAAATCCGAACCTGCTTTTTATTTGCAACAAATCAAATGTTTAAATCTGAGGCTGCTTTTATCTCTAAGGGCCATTTTTTTTCTTTTCTGAAACCAGAAAGATTTTCAATGAACTGTAGATGAACTGTATAACCCTTTCTCCAAGAGCTGATTTAGGACCCAAGCTGTGGGCTCCTTGAATTTCCCAAACCAGCAGAGCTTTCTGCAGAGGCCTCTATAAACAGGAAAACACTTACACAGCCTTGAATTCACTGGAACATACCCACTTTCACATTTCCTCTCGTCTGTCTTCACCCAGCACATGCAATGAAAAGGCTGTTTTGAGTGAAATAGAGTGCAGGCCTCTCTCATAACTATGATTGGCTGTTGCCAGCTGTTAGAAATGGGGTCTTTGGTTGACAGTCAGGTTATCCCCTGTTCAAGCAAGGACCCTCACTCTAGTCAGGGTAAAAGAGAATCACCCTCAGCTAACCCCTGCTAATCCCCTTGGTAGCTTGGCAGAGCAGTAGGCTTAACTTCAGAGTGCTAGGTGTAAAGTATTTGTACCAACACACACAGTAACTTAATGAAAACACTACAAAATGACACAACACCAGTTTAGAAAAATAGGAAATATTTATCTAAACAAAACAAGACCAAAACAACAAAAATCCACAATACACAAGTCAAGTTATCAATAAAAATGCAAAAAAGAGTCTTTAAGTAGTTTTAAACACACACTAACACTGTCAGCGTGTAAAAGTACCTGGGGCGTGTCAAAAATAACTCCGCGCGGGCAAGTGCGCGTCAAAAAGGGATTGCAATGCGTTGATTCCACTCACGAGAGGGAGCGTGCGTCATTTCTCCTTTCACCGGGCAGGGGTGCGTTGTTTCTTCTCTCCGCAGGAGAGTGGTGCGTCGATCCGGTCAGCACTCTCAGGTCCAGCAAGGCCTTGCGTTGTTTTTTCACGCACAACGGTGCTTGAGTCGGAAATCCCGCCGCACGATGATCCGAAAACCCCGCAGCGTGGGTTGTGATCTCCAGCCTCCGTCAGCGATGCTGCGCGTCGTTTCTCCTGCTTCATGCGTCGTTTTTCCGGTCGCGTTTCCTGTGAGCGTCGTTTCTCAGCTGCGGAGCCGGCGGCGTGTCGTTTCTTCAGCCGCAGATCGGAGTCGCGTTGATCTTTTCCCCGCAGAGCACTCTGTGCGTGGATTTCCTTGTCTTTAGGCTGCCAGCTTCTCCTTTCAGGGTCCCAGGAACTGGATGGGCACCACAGGGCAGAGTAGGAGTCTCTCCAGGGACTCCAGGTGCTGGTAGAGAGAAGTCTTTGCTGTTCCTGAGACTTCAAACAACAGGAGGCAAGCTCTAAATCAAGCCCTTGGAGATTTCTTCTCAAGATGGAAGGCACACAAAGTCCAGTCTTTGCCCTCTTACTTTGGCAGAAGCAGCAACTGCAGGATAGCTCCACAAAGCACAGTCACAGGCAGGGCAGTTCTTCTTCATCAGCTCTTCAGCTCTTCTCCAGGCAGAGGTTCCTCTTGTTCCAGAAGGGTTTCTAAAGTCTGTGGTTTTGGGTGCCCTTCTTATACCCAATTTCTCCTTTGAAGTAGGCCTACTTCAAAGTAAAGTCTCTTTTGAATGTGAAATCCTGCCTTGCCCAGGCCAGGCCCCAGACACTCACCAGGAGGGTGGAGACTGCATTGTGTGAGGCAGGTACAGCCCTTTCAGGTGTGAGTGACCACTCCTCGCCTCCCTCCTAGCACAGATGGCTCATCAGGAAATGAAGACTACACCCCAGCTACCTTTGTGTCACTGTCTAGTGTGAGGTGCAACCAGCCCAACTGTCAAACTGACAAAGACAGGGAATCCACAAACAGGCAGAGTCACAGAAATGGTATAAGTAAGACAATGCTCACTTTCTAAAAGTGGCATTTTCAAACACAAAGGGGGTGATTCTGACCCCGGCGGTCAGAGACCGCCGGGGCCAGGGTCGGCGGGAGCACCGCCGACAGGCCGGCGGTTCCCCGCAGGGCATTCTGACCGCGGCGGTTCGGCCGCGGTCAGATGCGGAAAACCGGCGGTCTCCCGCCGGTTTTCCGCTGCCCATGTGAATCCTCCATGGCGGCGGAGCACGCTCCGCCGCCATGGGGATTCTGACACCCCCTACCGCCATCCTGTTCCTGGCGGGTCTCCCTCCAGGAACAGGATGGCGGTAGGGGGTGCCACGGGGCCCCTGGGGGCCCCTGCAGTGCCCATGCCAATGGCATGGGCACTGCAGGGGCCCCCGTAAGAGGGCCCCACTTTGTATTTCAGTGTCTGCTATGCAGACACTGAAATACGTGACGGGTGCCACTGCACCCGTCGCACCTTCCCACTCCGCCGACTCAATTCTGAGCCGGCGTCCTCGTGGGAAGGATGATTTGCCCTGGTCTGGCGGGCGGCCTTTTGGCGGTCGCCCGCCAGCCCAGGGCAAATCCCAAAATACCCTCAGCGGTCTTTCGACCGCGGAGCGGTATTTTGGTGGGGGAAGTCTGGCGGGCGGCCTCCGCCGCCCGCCAGACTTAGAATGACCCCCAAAGTCTTAAAATCAACTTTACTAAAAGATGTATTTTTGAATTGAAAGCTCCGAGACCCCAAACTCCACATGTCCATCCGCTCCCAAAGGGAATCTACACTTTAATCAGATTTAAAGGTAGCCTCCATATTAACCTATGAGAGAGACAGGCCTTGCAACTTTGAAAAACTAATTTAGCAATATTTCACTGTTAGGACATATAAAACACATCACTATGGGGGTCATTCCAACCTTGGCGGTAAAAGCCGCTTAACGCTGTCAGAAGACCGCCAACATACCGCCGCGGCCGCGGTAAACCGCCACGGTCATCCAGAACAGGCAAACCGCCAAAATACAGACATCCACAAAAGTCTGCCACACCAAAGGCCAGCGAGAAACTGGCGATGACCAAACCTCCACCGTCACGCCAAAAGAAATACGCCCACACTATCACGACCCACTAATCCACGCGGCGGTCTTTCAACTGCGGTAATCCATTGGCGGTACACACCGCCGCGCTCAAAATACACACACACTTACAAAACACAACCACATTGGACAATTCAAAATACACGCACCTGATACACATACAAACACCACTCCCACACACCCAACACAATATAAAACACACACCCACATCACCCATAAACCCCCACTCCTACAGAATCGGGACCACGCACTGAGAAAAAGAGAACTGAGCACCCAGACGCGCATTTTACTTTCACCCAGCAATATTTCCACGCACTTCTAATAACACACCAATACACATCACCACACAATCCACCCCACACATCACCCACACCACCCCATGGCACCGCAAAGACACCCCAGGTTCTCCGAGGATGAACTCAGGGTCATGGTGGAGGAAATTGTACGGGTAGAGCCACAGCTCTTCGGGACACAGGTGGAGCACACCACCATTGCCAGGAAGATGGAGCTATGGAGCAGAATAGTCGATAGGGTCAACGCTGTGGGACAGCACCCAAGAAATAGGGACGACATCAGGAAGCGGTGGAACGACCTACGGGGGAAGGTGCGTTCAATGGTATCCAGGCACAACATCGCGGTGCAGCGGACTGGCGGCGGACCCCCACCTCCTCCCCCAGAATATACAACATGGGAGGAGCAAGTCTTGGCGATCCTGCATCCTGAGGGCCTCGCAGGAGTATCTGGAGGAATGGACTCTGGTAAGTCAAATCATCACTACTTCATCCCCCCCACCCCACCAGCATACCATTCATACCCCCACCCTCACCCCCATCACATCCTGCTCCTTGCAAATGTCTCACCATCACAGCCCACCCATCCCAACACCAATCCCTGCATGCGACCACAAAGCATGGACACCCATCACCAAAGCATGCCCACTGCACATACCCATCCCCCACCAAATCACTGTCACAAAAGCCCCCACACGGGAATGCCAGCACTGGGGTACAAGGGCACCCACCCATTACACGCTATGGCACACACAAATGCAATAACCATACTTTAATACCCCTGCAGGACCCGAACGCCACGTCACCGCGCAGGAGGGTCCACAAATGTCCACTCCACCCCCAGAAGAGGCCCACAGTGAGGACAGCACCTCTGTCGACCTGGATCTAGATGACCAGCCCGGCCCATCGGGGACCTCGGGACAGTCGGTTCCCCTCAGACAGCCACAGGCCATAGCAGACCTTCCCCACTCTGGGAACACCAGCACAGCACCCACCCAGCGGGCCCATCCCTCAGTCCCCAGGACACATCAATCAGCGGTGTGTCCACCACTACAGGGCACCCAGGTTAACCTACCACCCCAACAACAACAGGGACCTGGGGGCAGTGGTAGTGGGCACACGCTCCAGGGGACAGAGGCCCAGGGAAACAGGGGAACTGGGAGGGCTGCAGTGTGACAGGGGGGGGACAGGCCCAGGGAACCCACTCTCCACGAGGCCCTCTCCTCCATCATGGGAGCCTACCACCACTCCCAGGAGACGATGGCGACGGTCCTGGCCAGGTTTCAGGAGATCCAGCTTCTGCAGGAGGAACAGTATTTGGGGTTCAGGGAGGAACTACGAAACATCAGTTCTGCCCTGGCCACCATTGTAGGGGCTCTGAATCAGGTAGTCACCACATTGCGGGACACTGTGGCAGGACAAAGGGCCCCTGACACTAGCATGGACCAAGAACTGCCTACCACCTCTGCCGGCGCTAGTGGACAGGAGGCCCCGCCACAGAACCAACAGGCCACCAGCACCCCACCCCCTGCAGAAGGAGAACCACCCCGCAAGCGGGCCCTGAGATCCAGGAAGAAGACAGAGTAAGATGCCAAGACCCCCGCCAGGAAAGGATACCTCTCTGATTGTCATCCCACTGTCCCACATTGACACCCTGTCCATTCTTATACTGCCCATGCTCCACTTTCCACAGGCATTTGGACAATGCACCTGTGATTCTAATAGTCTGGACTCTGCCATGGACAATCCTCCACCATCACCCCTCACCGATTTGCAATCACCCACCAATATAGAGCACTGAAATAAACACAGTTATTGCACAAAACAATCAGGAGTCTGGCTGTGATTTTGTACTAATGTATTAGACATTACCGTCCCAAAATGCATATTTACATTGTGATGCCAACATACCACTGTCACACAGCTGTAGTCCATGGGGAAACACAGCAGATGTCATGCAGTATGGCCCACATCTCTGAAATTGGAAGGGAAAGTCACAACTCAGTTACCATACACTGGGGGAAAAGGTCAGACAGTAGAGAGGTAGTAGGGGTTAAGTATATGTAATATACCGGGTTGGAATCTTACCTGTGTGTCATTGAAAATACTGCTGTATTACTGTGTTCCTGTTGTCTATGTCATCCTCTTCGGCTTCCTCGTCTTCACTCTCCACAGGCTCCACAGCTGCTACAACACCACCATCTGGACCATCCTCCTGCAGAAAAGGCACCTGGCGTCGCAAAGCCAGGTTGTGAAGCATACAGCAGGCCACGATGATCTGGCACACCTTCTTTGGTGAGTACAATAGGGATCCACCTGTCATATGGAGGCACCTAAACCTGGCCTTCAGGAGGCCGAAGGTCCGCTCGATCACCCTCCTAGTTCTCCCATGGGCCTCATTGTACCGTTCCTGTGCCCTTGTCCGGGGATTCCTCACTGGGGTCAGTAGCCATGACAGGTTGGGGTAACCACAGTCACCAATTAGCCACACACGGTGCCTCTGGAGTTGACCCATCACGTAAGGGATGCTGCTATTCCGCATGATGTACGCGTCATGCACTGAGCCAGGGAACTTGGCATTAACATGGGAGATGTACTGGTCTGCCAAACACACCATCTGTACATTCATCGAATGATAACTCTTTCTGTTTCTGTACACTTGTTCACTCCTGCTGGGGGTACTAAAGCCACATGGGTCCCATCAATGGCACCTATGATGTTGGGGATATGTCCAAGGGCATAGAAATCACCTTTCACTGTAGGCAAATCCCCCACCTCAGGGAAAACAATGTAGCTCCGCATGTGTTTCAGAAGGGCAGACAACACTCTGGACAACACCTTGGAAAACATAGGCTGGGACATCCCTGATGATATGGCCACTGTTGTTTGAAATGACCCACTTGCAAAGAAATGGAGTACTGACAGCACCTGAACTAGAGGTGGGATCCCTTTGGGTTGGCGGATGGGTGACATCAGGTCTGGCTCCAGCTGGGCACACAGTTCATGAATAGTGGCTCGGTCAAGCCTGTATGTCAGTATGACATGTCTTTCCTCCATTGTCGACAGGTCTACCAGCGGTCTGTACACGGGAAGATTCCTCCATCTCCTCGCATGTCCCAGCGGACGGTGCCTATGAAGGACAACAGGGAGCACAGAGTCAATCATCCCACAGGTACGTAACCACAGTTTGCACAAAACACGATTCCCAATGCATTGAATGGTTTGTATGAGTGTTGATGCAAGGCCTAGGTATGTGTGACACAGTTAAAAGTAAGCCATGTGGGCCCTTGAAATGGCGGCTGCCTGACCTGTCAAGTGTGACAATAGGATGTGAGGTAAATGCGCTGGCGTGGCACACCGTGGCGTGACCGCCATTTTCTATCTGCTTAATCACTCAATACCTGATCTTCGACAGGAGAGGACCTACACTGCAAGTGCTGCTGTGACCTCGGTCTGGAAGAGACAATGGCTCATGTGACTGGGGAAAGGGCCCCAGCCTTCACTGCTCAGGAATTGGAGAAACTCGTGGATGGGGTCCTCCCCCAGTATGCGCTACTCTACGGTCCTCCAGACCAACAGGTAAGTACACTGGGACCATGCTTTGTGGCCAATGCCTGTGTTGAGTCGGGTGGATGAAAGATGGTGGGGAGGGGAGCGAATGAGGCATGCATCAAACGACGGATGACAGGATGTGCCACATGGCAAGGGTAGGGATGGGGGGCCACTCACATTGAGGGTGCAGAAGGTGATGACTCTTTTTCTCCCCCTGTACATTTCACATAGGTCAGCGCCCACCAGAAGATAGACATTTGGCGTGCCATCGCCAAGGATGTCCGGGCCCTGGGGGTTCACCACAGACGGGGCACCTACTGCCGGAAGAGATGGGAGGACATCCGACGCTGGAGCAGGAAGACGGCAGAGGCTCAGCTGGGGATGGCCTCCCAACGTGGGAGGGGTGCCAGTCGGACTTTGACCCCACTGATGTCCCGGATCCTGGCGGTGGCCTACCCCGATTTGGATGGGCTCGTGAGGACATCACAGCAGACACAAGGGGGTGAGTACACTCTCATTCTGGTGACTTTGCGCGCAGTGGAGGTGTCTGGGTGGGGGAGGAGGGCTGTGGGTATCCCTAGGCCAGGGCGATTTCTGTAGGCTAGGCCCCTCCGTAAGGCATGGCCCTGTGCCCCGCCCCCCACCTCTGTAGGGTGCCAAATACAGCTATTCATGGCCCTGTGTCATCTATGTGTGCAGATGTCGTCCATAGGCTTGTAGACCATGTCACACAGATTGAGTAGTGGACCCCAAGTGAGCGGCGTAGTGCAGGGGGCTACTGTGTCTGTCCTCTCCGCCAACGGTGTCGCCAATGCATGCACTCAACATGTCTTTATTTTCTCCCCCCCTTTTTTGTGGTCTTCCTGTTCATGTGTGTATTAGCATCATCAGGCGGAGGAGAAGTGGCATCGGAGCACGAGGGAGCTGCATCCCACATGGCCCTGGAGGGCTATGCAACGGATTCCGAATACACCAGTGGGACGGAGGGCGAGGGGAGCTCCACAGCGGGGACTCGGGCAGACATAAGTGACACAGACTCGTCCTCTGAAGGGAGCTCCTTTGTGGTGGCAGCAACATCCGTGCCCCCCGCAACAACAGGTACAGCCGCCACCCAGCGCACCAGCACCGCCCTCCCAGCAGCCCCTCAGCGTTTGCCCTGTGCCCGCTCACCCAGGAAGGTGGGCATCTCCTTCGCCAGAGGCACCTCAGGCCCTGCCCCAGTCACCCCTGCTGCCCTCAGTGAGGAGATCATTGACCTCCTGAGGACGCTCACTGTTGGGCAGTCTACCATTTTGAATGCCATCCAGGGTGTCGAAAGAGAGGTGCACCAGAGTAATGCATACCTGGAGGGCATTCATTCTGGTCAGGCTGCCCTTCAGCGATCGTTCAACACTCTGGCCTCAGCACTGATGGCAGCAATTGTCCCTGTCTCTAGCCTCCCCCCTCCAACTTCCTCCACCCATACCCTATCACCTGTACCTCTGCCTATCCCAGACACACCATCAGACCAGCCTGCACACACCTCAACACCCAAGGGAAGCTCATCCAGACATAAACACCACACATCACACAAGCATTCACACAAGCAACATCCACATACAGACATACCAACACCCACTGCCTCCACTGTGTCCCCCTCCTCCTCGTCTCCCTCCTCCCTTCCTGTCACGTCTCCACTCACACTTGCATGCACAACATCTTCAGCCACTATGTCCATCATCAGCACACACACCAGAACCCCCCGCACACGTGCAGTCACCACCCCCAGTACCATTTACACGTCCCCTGTGTCCTCTCCCAGTGTGTCTGTCACCCCCTCTTCCAAGATACACAAACGCAGGCAGCCACCCACCCAACAGCCATCCACCTCACGACAGCCTCCAGCCCAAGCACCTGCACCCAAAGACACTAGACTTAAGACTCCTACAACCATAACCTCTTCCTCCACTCCCATACCCACTACACCTACCTGTCCCACTGGTCCTAAATTGCTATTCCTGTCCAAACTTAACCTCTTTCCTACAACTCCCCCACCCCGTCCATCTCATAGGACTCCAGTCAGCACCTCAGCCACCACAAAACCGGGCCCTGTGATGACAGTCTGCCATGGACTGTGGAGTCCCCCACCCTCAAGGGCAGCCAGTTCAGTACGGAGCCAAGGCACGGGCAGCCCACCCCCGGAGAAACACCCGAAGATAGTCAGCGGCCGGCGCGAGAGGGTGAAAACATCAGGCACTAAAATCCCTACCATGGCTCCGGCACGAAGTGTGGAGACAGGTGGCACACCGCCCAAGGTGGGGAAGGGCCACAGGCGAACAGGGAAGGCTGGGAAGGGCAGCATGCCCGAGGAGACCGCCATCAGCCCAGCTGGCCAGGAGGGCCCTCCCAGCCCCATCCCAGGTGGGCAGGAGGACACCAACAGGCCCGGTACTGCAGACCAGGAAGGCCCCACCAGCCACCCGACAGATGGGCAGGAAGGCCCCGCCAGCCACAGGACAGGTGGCAAATGACCTGCACGCCAGGGCCGGATCCGCTGAACTGGGCCCTTCCTCTCAAGCACCGCTGCACTGGGCACCGCCGTCTCAAGCACCGCTGAACTGGGAACCGCCGTCTCAAGCACCGCTGAACTGGGCCCTTCATCTCAAGCACCGCTGAACTGGGCACCGCCGTCTCAAGCACCGCTGGCCCATTCGTGGAAGGGGCAGGTCCGCATCTGTGTCGGGCAGGGCTGCACGAAGCACTCTGGGCACCAGTCCCCCTCCAGAACCAGTGGAGACTGTCATCCACTTGAGAGACTGTGGCTTTGCACTCCCCAGGATGGCACAGTGGCCATGGAGGCCCCTCGTGGATCTGGCGTCGTGCACTCATCTGGCTGAGGTGCCCCCCCTTCCCTTCCCCCTGAGGTGCCTGTAGTTTTCCTATCTGATGCCCCTGCAGTGTTCTCTCCATTGGAGTCAGGTATCCTGTGTTGGCTTTGCCCATGTGATTTGGGCCCAGTGGTCCACGGACAATGCCTGCTACAATGCTCGGACTTGTACATATATGTACATAAGTGTTTTTGATGTGTAGATATATATATATATATATAATTCAGCCAGTAATACAATAAATTCCAATGTTTAGAATAATTTCCTTTTGTCTTTGCATTCTTCTGGGGGGTTTGGGGGGGTAACTGTGATGTATTACTGTGCATTGATGTGTGTGTTGTAGTGGGTGAGGGTGGGGGTGGGTGTGTCGCGTATGTGTGTCTCCGTAATATTTTCTCCTCCCCCCTCCCCTGTGTCGTAGGTGCAGTACTCACTGTTGTCTTCTGCGCCGGCGTTCGTGCTCCTGGTAGAGGAGCAGGAAGACAATCGCTGGGAGGATGTGGAGTTCGGGTTCCATGCTGTCCAGATTCCTCGTGGGGTGTATGGAGGTGAGCGTTTTCCGTTTGAAATGGCTGTTTCCGCCGTGTTTTTATCGGCGGGGCTACCGCCCCGGAAAAGGTGGCGGATTGGTGTGTTGTGATAGGGTGGGCGGTACATTGACTCCCGCCTGTCTGTTGGCGGTGACCGCCGCGCTGTTTGTTTGTCCCGCCGTGGCGGGCGGTGTGTTGATGTGGCGGTCTCTGTTGGCGGTTTCCGCCAGGGTCGGAATTCCATTTTTTTTACCGCCAGCCTGTTGGCGGTTTAGCCGCAGGTTTAACACCGACCGCCAGGGTTGGAATGACCACCTATATGTCCTATCTTAACCATACACTGAACCCTGCCCTTGGGGCTACCTAGGGCTTACCTTAGGGGTGTCTGCCATGTAAGAAAAGGGAAGGTTTAGGCCTGGAAGGTGGGTACACTTGCCAAGTTGAATTTACAGTTAAAACTGCACACACAGACACTGCAGTGGCAGGTCTGAGACATGATTACAGAGCTACTTATGTGGGTGGCACAACCAGTGCTGTAGGCCCACTAGTAGCATTTGATTTACAGGCCCTGGGCACCTCTAGTGCACTTTACTAGGGACTTACTAGTAAATCAAATATGCCAATCATGGATAAAGCAATCAACAATACAATTTACACAGAGAGCATATGCACTTTAGCACTGGTTAGCAGTGGTAAAGTGCTCAGAGTTCAAAAGCCAACAAGAACAGGTCAGAAAAAATAGAAGGCAAAAAGATTGGGGGTGACCCTGCATAAGCAAAAAAGTCCAACACCAGCCAATCAGTGTGAAGGTGTGTTTCACAAAACTGAAAATGTGTTGGTATGACTGAGGGATGAGGAATGAGGAGTAGGGATGATGGATGAGGAGTAGGGATGATGGCTGAGGCATGAGAAGTAGGAATGATGGAAGATGGATGAGAAGCAGGGATGATGGATGAGAAGCAGGGATGATGGAAGAAAAGCAGGGCTGGTGGATGAGAAGTAGGGATGATGGATGAGAAGCAGGGATGAGAAGCAGGGATGATGTATGATGGATAAGAAGTAGGGATGAACTATGAGAAGTAGGGATGATGGAAGAGAATTAGGGATGATGGATGAGAAGTAGGTATGATGTATAATGGATGAGAAGCAGGGATGATGTATGATGGATGAGAAGTAGGGATGATGGATGAGAAGCAGGGATGATGGAAGAAAAGCAGGGACGATGGACGAGAAGTAGGGATGATGGATGAGAAGCAGGGATGAGAAGCAGGGATGAGAAGTAGGGATGATGGAAGAGAAGTAGGGATGATGGATGAGAAGTAGGGATGATGGAAGAGAAGCAGGGATGATGGATGAGAAGTAGGGATGATGTTTGATGGATGAGAAGTAGGGATGATGGAAGAGAAGCAGCGATGATGGATGAAAAGTAGGGATGATGTATGAGAAGCAGGGATGAGAAGTAGGGATGATGGATGAGAAGCAGGGATGAGATGCAGGGATGAGAAGTAGGGATGATGGAAGAGAAGTAGGGATGATGGATGAGAAGTAGGGATGATGGATGAGAAGTAGGGACGATGGATGAGAAGTAGGGACAATGGAGGAGAAGTAGGGATGATGTATGTTGGATGAGAAGTAGGGATGATGGATGAAAAGTAGAGATGATGGAAGAAAAGCAGGGATGATGGATGAGAAGTAGGAATGATGTTTGATGGATGAGAAGTAGGGATGATGGATGAGAAGCAGGGAGCAGAAGCAGGAATGAGCAGTAGAGATGAGGAGTGAGGAATAAGGATGTCCTAAAATGGATGCTGTACAGAAGATTTGTCCCAACCTCTTTTTCCCTCACCCAATATTTTAATATTATCATCTCTCATGGCAAACGCATACACCCTTCCCTCCTTATAATCATTCTCATCCCTCCTGATCTTTTTAAGCTTTTTGTCTCGTAAATAGACCTGATGTCCCTCAATTACTTTTTCCAAAATATCATAGTTCTTTTTAATAGCCTCCTTCAAGACACACCCCTCAATCTCCATTTCTATTTTGCCAGTTTCAATCTGCAAGTTTTTGACTTTTTTGTCAGCATGTCTAATTAATATTCACATCATTGTCATTGACACACTCTGTAAATTATCCTCCCACTCCTTGAGAGATTGTTCATGTTCATCCAAGTCCTCAAATGTGGGAAAGATGAGAATTCTCTGTCCCCTAGGGATTCTGTTATTATCCAAATATTTTTGCAAGGTAACCATATCCCACCATCTAATAAGTTTCTGTTTTTTTAGTCATTCCAACTTCTGAAATTTAGCCTTGAAGCCCTCACCACCTTCCTCATTACATCTGCTGTTACCCCTAGGTCTCTGTGCAAACAAATCCAGGGCCAATTCTTCCATTCTGTCTTTGAATCTTGACTTTTTAAAAAGTGATATACTAATCCTAAGTGGACAGTTCTCATCTAACACAAGCTATATATATATATATATATGTATATATATATATATATATTGTATACACCAATATCGTCCAACCAGAGCAGTGAGCCAAATACTCAAACCGCACCTCCCCCTTGACCCAAACATTACATAATGTCGTGCTCTCAAACCAGGCACCCACTGCTCCCAGAGTGCAACCAATAATGGTCCAATATTAGTTTTTGTCTATGTAGGGGTGATTCTAAACACTGAGTATGTATTTGGCTGTTTATGTTCTTAAGTAATCTTTCATGAAGTTATGGGTTCTTTCATTTACAAGCTTGAATAACTTTCTGGCTAAATGAGATTTAGGGGTTATTTGTTGAAGGTAGTTTAATTTATTGCCTTGTCTTCACCTCTTGACCTTCCTTATCCTGCATGCTCCAAGGCTGTAATTATCTCTATTTCTCAATTAATAAACCGGAGGGGGTAATGATAGTAGGGTATTAACTAATTTATGCAAATTTAACAGTGGACTAGCATCTGTATTTTGACTTTTCTGTCTTGGTTCGATATGCATTTTAACCTTAAACCACAAGCTAAGGAAGCTTTTTGTTATCATTTTGCTTTCAATTATGAACGTGATTTCAACATGTTTTGGTAGAAGCATTTTTTAGTTTGGCCCTGATTGTTAGTGTTTTCAGTGACATTTTGCTAGTGGTTACTATGTACACATACTTTCGATTCATTTTTAGGAATATACTTTGACTAAAGGAATAATACAAGGGAATATATGCTGTTGAGAACGTACAGATGGTGTAGTGGGAAACTTCACCCTTCTGCTCAAACAAAAATAGTGATGGTATGTTATTTAAAGCCCCGTTCGACCTGTATTGCTAACGGAACATACAAATGTTCATAACAGAGAGAACAAATATTTTAAAATATTACGCTTAGATTGAACAACTGTTCAGTAACATGTATGATAGGCTATTGACATGTAGGGAAATTATTTTTGAACTAAAATATTTCATTGTGGAGTAATCACAGGAGTTTATCTATACCTAGGTCTTGGCCATAATTTGGATTGCTACTGCAGCATTATGGGAAAGGGGGCAGGGTTCAGTCCTTTCCTTTCCTTTTAAATGTCTTTAGATGGTGCTTTTTTATGTTTTTATCAGTAATCAACAATACATAGGGGAAAGATACATGTGTACATCTTTTTAAAACTGTAAGGATTACATTTGGCACTGTTTTCTATTAGCATGATGAGCTCAAGACTCTAGATGTCATGTTTGTATGGCTCTATTATGTACTGGAATCATATATTTTGATGTATGTTTGTATTACATCCCTGAGGAAGTTCACAGGTGGTGAACGAAACGGGTTGGCTGTTGTCTGTTATATTGAGGAGAATAAAAGATCCCATTGGGGCAACACATTTGGATGATTACTTCCTATATGAACTTTGTTGGTTCCCCTCCAATTGCAATTCAAAAATATTGGACCATTATTGGTTGCACTCTGGGAGCAGTGGGTGTTTGGTTTGGGAGCACAACAGAATGTAATATTTGGGACAAGGGGGAGGTGCAGTTTAAGTATTTGGCTCACTGCTCTGGTTGGACGATATTGGTGTTTGGACTGGATGCGTGTTCTCTATATACCCGTATCCCTAAAGAACAAGTTATAAGGGCTGTTCAAAACTTTCTGGACACAAGGGTCACCACAATTTATGAACATTTAGAGATGTTGATAAAATGTATCAAGATCGTATTGGACAAAAATATATTCCCACACAATGGAGAGTGGTATCACCGAATACAGGGTGCGGCTATGGGCCCAGATTCTCACCATCTTTTACCAACCTTTACATGGGTCTGTTTGAGAAAGTACATATCTGTTCCACGTGTCCAGGTGAACTCTTGGAACATATAATGGAGTCTAATGTTTTGGTCTGAGGATATTGACTCACTTAATAGGTTCTTTCTACCATCTCAACAATAACACTTTCAACATCACATTCACTCAGCTTCATAGCACCTGGGAAATACATTACCTTGATGTTACACTTGAGGTTAAGGGTCAACGTTTGGAGTATGTCATATATAGAAAACCCACTGCATGCACTGCAGTCCTTCATGGCACTAGTTCCCATCCTTCTACACATAAATCAGTTATTTCTTTCAGGAAAATAACCAGGACGAGATGTAATTGCAGCAGGAATGATCAGTTTGCATTACAGCATGGTAAACTTGAAAAGAAGAATTACACCAGTGACATTCTGAAAACCTCATGTATTAAATTATCAGGGCTTAAACAGGAGGCCTTGCTTGGGGGTTCTATGAAAACTAGAAGGAAAAACCCAACAGTTTGTATTTGTTACACCTTACACTGTACTCAGCTCTGAAGTTTACAAGATTTTGGCAAGACATTGGTACCTATTCACAAAAGACCTCACACTGAGTAGCTCTATGACTGCCAGACCTGTGCTTACACAGGGGCAAAACACTAAGACATTCACTCTGCCCTAGCTTCTTAGACCCATGCACTTGCAGTACTTGGCGCCTCCCCCACCTTTGCACATGCAATGTGTGCAGACTTGCCATGGGCAGGATCACAACCTTTGGGTACAACACCAAACAGGTTAATGCCATCAGAAAGTTCATCAACTGTAACTCCAGGTTTGTGGCCTATTGTATTTGCTGCTTCTGCAACCTGATCTACATTGGGAGTACCGTTAGACCGCTAAAGAAAAGAAAATAGGAGCATCTCAGGACCATAAAAAAGAACAATGCAAGATATTCTTTGGCAGTACATTTCAATACTGCACATAAGGACAATGAAACTGTTAACATTACACTTAATTTTATCAACACGGTTGACAATCTGCCCAGAGGTGGTGATAGGACTCTGGCTCCTAGGTGACTAGAAAGCAGTTGGATTATCAAGCTTAGGTCATTGAAATGGGCTTAAATATTGGCAATGTGATGCATGTGTTTTCATAACACCTGTTTTAATTAATGTGTTTTTTATTCCTTGATTCATTTACCATGTCTACCTGCATTATATACGCCCTTATAAGCGTATCTGTTTTGTCATGTTGTTTGTATCTGCCTTTACAGGCATGATTATTTGCAAACTGATTTACACTGTATCCCTCTTTCCCAGATCATTTCTCCATGCAATGTGCTTACACCTACTGTTGTTACATTACATTGTGTTCTGGTGTCTCATGCCCAACCACAAATATATGTTATTTATTCATTGGGATTTATGTTGTGATTTTACCAAAAAGATTTATTGTGAAGTGATTGTTTTGTTTGATTGTGTCTATTGTTAAGTTGACCTTTCTTGGCCTTCAGCACTTCTGTACTTATCTGTGTACTTTCACTATCATGTGTTCTCGTATTTTTTTAATTACATTCATGGGGTATTCCATGCAAATATTCCTCCTCAAAGAGTACTTTTTTTTTACTGTACGAAGCACCATAAGGTTATTAGAGGGTAGGCACTTCAGCCATATAGACCATCCACTTGTCTTTATACTTTCTCCACAATAGCCTTTATGTTTTATGGGGCTGCCCTCAGCAAATGTGGTTAATCTGTTCTGTGACACATTAGTCCATTGGCACTGGGGTTACCCCTTGATGCTACTCACACTGTTATTTACCTGCTCTTCTGTTACTGCGTTTCATGCTCCTTTACTCTGTGCTGTGGCATGTAGACAATTGTTTTTGTTCTCATAATTTGTTTGTTTTTGGAGCTCTTGTCGCCAAAACTGCGGCTATGATGCTCACTGTTGTACATTTTTATTGTGGCATGTGGATAATTTTGTTTTATGTCTATTAGCTTTTAACGTCTGTGCTTTCGTAATCTGTTATGGTTTTTGAGACTCTTGTCATCACAAACGCTACTTGTACCCTCACTCTTGCACCCGCCACATTTATTTTCACAAGAATACAGTGTCTCCTCTATACACTCAAGTATGGAGCCTGTGTTTTTCTTTTCTTTTAGGGAATTAACCCAGTCCTCTTTTACTGCTGACATCTGCGGGTGCCGGGAGCTTTAAATACCCGCGTCCTTTACAGGTGCAGTTTCTACATGGCATTTGGTTACTGATTGGACCAGGATAAGTTTAACACTTTTGCCTTCCCTTTCTTTTTATTTTATGGAATTTTTATGGTCTTGAATCTAGAACTCTGCTGTTTTTGTCTCTTATGTTTAGGACAGTCACCAAACAGGCTTTTACTTTTTGTCAATGCTTACAATACCTACACCTTGGCTCTTTTGAGTGACTATACGTGTTTTACATCTTTGACTGAACTTTATTGGCCTGGTCAAGGTATGTTGTGGCATATATTATTTTATATTTTGCCCTGATTTTTACTTTGTGGGATAGCTGGTATTGGAATTTTGGGGCACACAGTCACCTTGGTTATGGATTTGTTTTGCACCATTATGTTACGTTATCCAAGATTAAGTGGGTTACATGGGCATTTTCTTAATGTTTCATGATTGCTACTGCTCGTTACCTTGTCTACACACCACCACATTTTCCTAGATTTTCTTTTAGCTCAGCATGTGGTGCATCCCAGGGTGGCATCTGTTTGGTTTTGGGCACTCTTTGATCTATGGTTTTCGTGCCTCGCAAGTGGAACTTTTCTGGCTTTGTATATGAGGACCTAATTGAATCGTTTTTTGAACTTTATATTGATTCAAATGGACTGCTGTTACAGATGTACCACATTATTTAGGTACGTTTTATTGGTCCTAGCCACATATTTCTCACATTGGTTCTCTAAAGCACAGTCACACCATCTTTTTCTCTTGGCCTTCGCAAATGTTGGGGCTGCACCTCTTCCTTACCACAGTCTGTGCATTTGGTATGATTTGCCCTTTTATCATGGGGCATGACCAAACCTTATTGTGGGTATCGTTACTACACTTCCGAGTCCACTCACCTTTTGAGTTAAACTTCTACTTCCTCAATTTCTGCTACTTGCAGGAGATATGGTTCTACCTGTTATATTTCCTTTCCATTTCTTTCCCTTTGCATTGGCGTTTGGCGGTACTCGTGCATCTGCTCTTGTTTTCTTGGTGACATCACTTCTCTCATAAATTCTAGTTTCTCATGGGTTGATACCTAATCTGGGCATCTCATATAATATTAATTGGCCCTAATTTGTATGTTTTCGCAGCCTTGAAAAAGTCCTGGTACGAAACACGTGTCAGCTGCCCCTGAAGAAAGTACTGAGAACTTTGTTGTTCTGAAGATTTTGTATGAATAAAAAGATAAGAAGTACTCAGACCTGTTTACTGATGTGTGTTCACTTATCACGATCTTTACATACTACCAGTGTATCCTCTGTGTGTGCTTCTGTACCTTCTCTACATAGACACACTTCATGTTAGGTTCAAAACAAATACAAGGCACTTCCGATTATGCACCCTACAAGTGTGATGTGCTACTTTTACAGACAAGTGCTTCAGCATATCCAAAGGTGTAGCAAGCCCTATATAAATGTAGCAAAACAATACAATATAATGCTTCAATTAACGCAAATTAATGTTTCAACATGTTTGCGAGTAATGCAACAAACCAATGTTATCCCATATTTCACATCTAAAGGAAATATTTTTCACAAGTTACGTTTACAGGAAAATTCGTATAAAATCAATTTACTCTCTTCTTTTATATGGAAATAACATGTTTCCGTTTTGTATTCAACGGGTAGCAAAAGGGTGTGGATGGATTAGCAATCTTGTTTTAAACTAGTTTGAAGTTTCTATGATATGGCTCCTACTCGGTGATTGAAATGCTACTGGCTGAGATACATGATAATCTGCAGCTCATAGGTTTGAATCCTGGCAAGGCACACCAGCCGTCCTGCAGTCTGATTTTGGTGAAATGACTACCAAAATTAACGTTATTCACACCTCTCAGAAACATCTGCAGTGCTGCATGAAGCGCTATAGATAAAACCCAAGTTCCACTTTAAATTATTTAAATCCAAGTTATTAATAAAAATAAGTCTCTCACAAGGCTCACACCAAGGAGGAAAATTAGCACCCGTTTAGCCTTCACGCTGCTCTTTGATACACCTCCAGCTTTACAATTCAAAATTAAATGAAAATGAGTTAAGCTAGAAAATATCGGTTCTGGACGATTGTGTTCTCTTTCTCTGTTTCGAAGTATGTCTCTCTCACAGATGTACCCATTGTCTCTCTGTGGCTGCCTCTCAGGGTGTGTATCTTTGTGTAACTCTCTATCTCGCTCTCTCTCTCCCCCTCCCTCCCCACCGTCTCTCTCTTGCTCCTTGACTCTAAATGGGGCTCTCGCTGGATGTCTCTGTCTCTCTTCTCCTTTGAGTCTCTAAAAAGCGACAACTTTCACGTTTCGCAGTGGTAATGTGCAGATAGCTCTCTTAAAAGGAAGATTGAGTGGAGTTTCGTCGCGTGTGACGCAGGCCGCACTACATGAGGAAGGGCACAGACACAGTGTCGGAGTATTAGTAGTATTTGTATAGTGTGGACACTTGCACCCAACGTCTATGTATTAGTAATGTCTGCACTTGATTTGGTAACGTCTGTGCGAAATGTGTGAGAATGTGTAGAAATAGCCCCGCAGAGACGTTGTCTCAGGACGTACCCCAATAAAGACCGTGTCTCTGTGAGTGCCTCTGGGTTCGTTACTTGTTGATGTATCTGGGTATATTTCTCCGCATGCTGGGCTTTGGCTGGTTCTCTGCATCTGTTTCTCTTACGGTGTCCGTTTTTCCACTTTTTCATTTTCCTTTCTTGCCCTCACCTCCACCCACAACAAGCCCACTCCAGAGCACACGTTACTTTCGGTGTTTTTTTTACTTACCTATTTCTGTTCCAGTCAAACCTGGACGACACCGAGGCCCCATCGTCATACTACTTCACCTCACGTTATGACAAGCCGGTTGTGCTTGCATGTAGAGAGACTGGGAGCGTGGGCGGACCCAGTTACAAGGGTCACACGTATTGAACGCGCTGGATGTGCCTCGCGCGCGGAAGGTTTGCCTGCGCTATCAATCACTTTGAGTAGGAGCTCGCGGAGGAGCTTGGCAGCCTCGCCACTTTAAATAAAGTGAAAAAAGTGTCTTCGTGAATTGCGTGTACAGTCGTATCCACCACCTTAATTTTTTTTACAAAAAAAAATAAATATTTTGCACAATTAAATGTTTCCGAAGATAAAAAAAAAAGCATTTCCAGTATTAGGATTTTGCTTTCAAAAGATGTGTTGCTTTGAATTCTGGTCAGAATTTGTATGAACATTCCCTTTCCCACCTTCCTGTACCCACCACAATATGCATTGAATTGGGGCCAGGGCCAGTTCTAGAATTAGTAGGTTACCGGACAGAATAGGAACATGAGAGGCCCCTATAATTGGCACACTATATGAACTCACAATAAGTGACATCAGAGTGATATCAATTGACAATTCTCTGGCTTTGCTGAAGCAACTTTGCAAGACGCTACTTACTTATTATGGGCAACACTAAAATAGCTAAAAATATAAATAATAGTCCCAATAAAACAAGTAGAAATAATTTAAAGCAATATTAAGTGGAAATGAAATATATTCGCCAAATTAGATGGAAAAGCTAGGCTTATGTCTCTCCAAAACTAACATCATCTCTGAAATGTTCACTAATTGTTTTCAAATTAGTGCATAATTAAGCTTCTAAAGTAGATTGTCCCAAAGCTATGCAGCAGGACTTCAAGTGACACCCAAACCTCCCATTATGCCAGTGAGATTGATAGATAAGGCATTGTGGTTTTCAGCAGACATGGGGTGTCAAGACAACAAGAAAACTGCTAGATGAGATAAGTGAACTGTAAGTCTTCTGCAAAGAATAGAAAGCACAAATTGCAAAAGATAATAAGAGGAGATGGCACAGATGTCCTACAAAGGTTATGTGGCTGATATATTGGCAGGCAAAAGCACTAAGGCCCTCATTACAACCCTGGCGGTAAATCCCGCTTTCCGCCACGCTGAAGACCACCATCATACCGTTGCGGCGGCGGAAATCCGCTACAGGTATTACGCCCCACATCTCGGATTCTGCCACAATACAGACACCCACACAAGTCCACCACACCAAAGGTCAGTGATAAACTGGCGATACCAAAACCTACACCTTCACGCCAACAGGAATACGCCCACACTATCACGACCCACGAATCAACGTAGCGGTCTTTCAACCGTGGTAATCCATTGGCGGTACACACCCGCGCTCAAAATACACACACATTTACAAAACACAACCACATTGGACAATTCGAAATACACACACCTGATACACATACACAAACTAGACCCACAACACTATAAAACACCCACCCACATTACCCACAAACCCTTACAACCAAAAATGTCAAAGAAGGCCAGAGAGACAGATTAGCTAAAACAACACCAGCATCCACAGACACACATCGCCATCACTTATACAACATCCACACACCTCAAACAACACACACCAACACATCCCCCCACACATCACAAGAGACAGTACCTCACACATCACCCACACCACATCATGGCAGGTTTTCAGAGGAGGAGCTCAGGGTCATGGTGGAGGAAATCATCGGGAAAGAGCCACAGCTATTCTCATCACAGGTGCAGCAGACATCCATTGCAAGGAAGATGGAGATATGGCGGAGAATAGTCGACAGGGTCAACGCAGTGGGACAGTATCCAAGAACACGGGTTGACATCAGGAAGAGGTGGAACGACCTACGGGGGAAGGTACGTTCCGTGGTATCAAGACACCAGATTGCTGTACAGAGGACGGGCGGTGGGCCCCCACCCTTCCCCCACAACTAACAACATGGGAGGAGCAAGTCTTGGCAATAATGCATCCTGAGGGCCTCGCAGGAGTAGCAGGAGGACTAGACTCTGGTAAGTCATATCTTAACTACTTCATCCCCCCCACCCCACCTGCATGCCATCACATACTCCCACTCTTACTCTCACCCCCATCACACCATCATCTCCATATGTCCAACTATCACAACCCACACATCACAATACCAAGGCCCTGCATGAAACACCTATGCATGGACCACCGTCACCAAAGCATGTCCAGTACAGAAACCCACACAGACCCCAAACCAACTATCACAAAAGGGCTAACACAATGACACAAGCACAGGAGTAGAGGGTACCTCTCCCAATGCACATGATGGCACACACAGATACTAAAACTATACATTTACACCCCAACAAGACCCATACCCAATGTCACCGGACAGGAGGTGCCAAACATATCCAGTCCCCCCACAGAAGAGGCCCACAGTGATGACAGCAGCTCTGCACGCCTGGATCAAGATGACTAGCCCGGCCCGTCAGGGACCTCTGGACAGTCGGTTACCCTGACACAGTCCCAAACCACCACAGAGCCTCCCACCTCAGGAAACACCGCCACAGCACCCACCCAGCAGGCCATTCCCTCTGTCCCCAGGACACGTCAATCAGCAGTGTGTCCACCACTACAGGCACCCCAGGCAAACCCACCAACCCAAGACAATCAGGGATGTGGGGTCAGTGGCACAGGATAACCGGGAAGCTGGGAGGACTGCTGTGCGACAGGGGGAGGACAGGCCCAGCGAACCAACACTCCACAAGGCCCTCTCCAACATCATGGGAGCTTACCACCATTCCCAGGAGACCATGGGCACGGTACTGGCCAAGTTTCTGCAGACCCAGCGGCTGCAGGAGGAACACTAACTGGGGATCAGGGAGGATTTGAAGTCCATTAACACCACCCTGGTCACCATTGCAGGGGTGCTGGCAGACCTTGTCAACACCATGAGGGGCACAGCGGGACACAAACGGGCTCCTGACACTAGCCTGGACGATGAACAGCCCTCCACCTATGTCGGCGCTAGTGGACAGGAGGCCCCGCCACAGGACCAACAGACCACCAGCACTGCACCCCCTGCAGAAGGAGAACCACCCCGCAAACAGTCCCTGAGATCCAGGAACAAGACAGAGAACATTGCCAAGACCCCCGCCAGGAAATAAGACCCTCCTGAATGTCACCCTTCTGTCCCACTTTGTCACCCTGTCCACCTTAAACTACCATAGCTCCACTTCCTATGCCCCATTGGACAATGCACCTGTGAGACCAAGAGACTGGACTCTGCCATGGACATTCCTCCACCATCACCCCAGCCCATTTCACACACCCCTCCACTTCTTTGCACAGAAATAAACACCCTTAAATCACAAATCAATCTGGAGTCAGTCTGTGCTTTCACAAATGTGTAATTGCAAAATCTCTGGAATATAGCAATGTCAATCTACTTGGTCACATACCAATGTTACACAGCTGTAGGCCATGAGTAAACAGAGCAGAGGGTACAAATTGGGACCCAGATCTGTGAAATGAAAAGCCAAAGTGACAAGTCAGGGTCCATACACAGAGGTAAAAAGGCAGACTTATGCTAGGTCCTACAATAGTATGAGATGTGGGAAGCAGTTCCATCTTTTTACCTGTGTCTCACTGGAAGTATTGCATGATGATGTTTTTTCGGTTGTCTACATCTTCTTCTTCTGCCTCCTCTTCTTCACTGTCCACAGGCTCCACAGCTGCCACAAGACCACCATCAGGCCCACCCTCCTGCAGAAAAGGCACCTGGCATCGCAAAGCCAGGTTGTGCAACATACAGCAGGCGACGATGATCTGGCACACCTTCTTCGGTGAGTAGTATAGGGATCCACCTGTCAGATGGAGGCACCGGAATCTGGCCTTCAGGAGGCCGAAGGTGCGCTCTATTATCCTCCTAGTTCGCCCATGTGCCTCATTGTAGCGTTCCTCTGCCCTTGTCCTGGGATTCCTCACTGGGGCCAGTAGCCATGACAGGTTGGGATAACCAGAGTCACCTGCTAATAACAAGGGACAACTGTTAGACATCCTCCAAACATTAGGGAATCTCCCATACCCAGACAGCAAATGAAACTGTGTGGGGACTTTAGGCTCACCTATTAGCCACACACAGTGCTTCTGGAGTTGGCCCATCACATAAGGGATGCTGCTATTCCTCAAAATGTAAGCGTCATGCACAGTGCCAGGATACTTGGCATTCACATGGGAGATGTACTGGTCTGCCAAACACACCATTTGCACATTCATTGAATGGTAGCTTTTCCGGTTTCTGTACACCTTTTCATTCCTGCGGGGGGGGACAAATGCCACATGTGTACCATCAATGGCACCAATGATTTTGGGAATATGTCCCAGGGCATAGAAGTCACCTTTCACTTTGGGCAAATCCTCCACTTGAGGGAAAACAATGTAGCTGCGCATGTGTTTCAGCAGGGCGGACAATACTCTGGACAACACGTTAGAGAACATTGGCTGGGACATCCCTGATGCCATGGCCACTGTTGTTTGAAAAGACCCAGTGGCCAGGAAATGGAGTACAGACAGGACCTGCACTAAAGGGGGGATTCCTGTGGGATGGCAGATAGCTGAAATCAGGTCTGGCTCCAACTGGGCACACAGTTCCTGGATTGTTGCACGATCAAGTCTGTAAGTGATAATTAAGTGTCTCTCTTCCATTGTCGACAGGTCCACTAGGGGTCTGTACACCGGAGGATGCCGCCATCTCATCACCTGCCCCAGAGGACGTGCCCTATGGAAGAGAACGGTGAACAGAGGGTCATACAACACTTAGGTATCACAATGCTGTTTTGCAAAAACGTAACAATTTCTCAATGTGCCTTTCTTTGTCCGTATTCCTGGCCCAAATAGGTGTGACGCAGTTATTTGGCCTGCCATGTGGCCCCCTGAAATGGCGGCTGCCTGACCTGTAAGGTGGGACAAGGGGAAATGGGGTAACTGCACTGGCGTTGTACACTGTCGCGGTAGGCGGTCGAAGACCGCGACGCAATTCAGCATTGGTTAACATTGGGCCATATGGGTTCCAGAAGCCTATGACGATGTACGCCGGTGGTGACGGTATGCAACGCCACAGATGTACCTGCCATTTTCTAACTGTTCACTCACTTGATACCTGACCTTCAAAAGGAGAGGACCTACACTGCAAGTGCTGCTGTGACCTGTGTCTGGAAGCAACAATGGCTACAGTGTCTGGGGAAAGGGCCCCTGCCTTCACTTTGGAGGAGTTGGAGAAACTAGCGGATGGGGTCCTCCCCCAGTACACACAAATGTGCGGTCCTCCAGACAAACAGGTGAGTACACTGTGAGCATGGTGGATGGCACATGATTGTATGGAGTGTCATGGATGGAAGAGGGAGGGGAGGGGGACAGGCCAGCATGTGAGGATAGTGTGTGTGTATGTATGTCTGGGCCAGGGTGGGAGGTTTTTAGGCAATGCGTGAGAAGAACAGTACAGGATAGTAACATCCATTATTACTTCACTTGTCCTCTAGGTCAGCACCCACCAGAAGAAGGGTATTTGGCCTGCTATCGCCAAGGAAGTGCGGATCCTGGGGGTCTACCATAGCTGGAGCACCCACTGCCGGAAAAGATGGGAGGACCTGCTCCGCTGGAGCAAGAAGACAGAGGAGGCCCAGCTGGGGATGGCCTCCCAACGTGGAAGGGGTGCCCGTCGCACCATGACCCCCCTGATGTACAGGATCCTGGTGGTGGCATATCCTGAGTTGGATGGGTGCTTGAGGGCATCACAGCAGCCACAAGAGGATGAGTACACTCTCATTCAGCTGATTCAGCTGACTCTGCACGCTTGACGAGGTGTCTGGGTGGGGGGGGGGGTGTCCTGTGGGTTCCCCTAGGCAAGGGCAGACACGCAAAGGTAGATCCATTGTTTTGCAGCCTCATTCCCAGTCCAACCCGAAGGTTGGTATTTTTCCTCTACACCTAGTCAGGCTTCCATGGGTTACAGCTGTGCATGAAATGGGTCTAGACAGAGTCCCCCTTGGGCATGTGCTTTTCCCCTGCACTGTTAGTGCATGGTTTAGTGCATAGGGTTGCTCCCTGTGTGTTGTGTCTGCCAACGGTAGTGGTGTTGCATGCACTGACCATGTGTATCTTCTGTCTTTCCACCCCCCTTTTTGTTTTGTCACCCTGTTCTTGCGTGCATTAGCATCATCTGGCGGAGGAGCAGTGGCACCGGAGCAGGAGGGAGCTGCATCCCACATGGCCCTGGAGGGTGAAGTAATAGAGTCTGAAGGCACCAGTGGGATGGAGGGCGAGGGGAGCTCCACGACGGGGACAGGAGCATACACCAGCAACAGCGACTCTTCCTCTGATGGGAGTTCCCTTGCGGTGGCGGGCACCTCTGTGCCGCATCAACAGGTACAGCTGCCACCCCCCTACCAGCACCGCCCTCCCAGCAGCCCCTCAGCGTGTGTCCCGTGCCCGCTCACCCAGGAGGGTGGGCACCTCCTTCGCCCCAGGCACCTCAGCCCCTGCCCCAGTCAGCCTTGCTGCCCTCAGTGAGGAGGCTATTGACCTCCTGAGATCCCTCACTGTTGGGCAATCTACCATTTTGAATGCCTTCCAGGGTGTTGAAAGGCATTTGTAGCAAACAAATGCATACCTGGAGGGCATTCATTCTGGGCAGGCGGCCCAACAGAGAGCATTTCAGGCTCTGGCCTCAGCACTGATGGCAGCCTCCGTCCCTGTGTCCAGCCTCCCCCCTCCAACTTCCACTACCCAAACCCGATCCCCTGTACCTCAGCCTATCCCAAGCACACCATCAGACCAGCATGCACACTCATCAACACACAAGAGTGGACATGGCAAACATAAGCACCACACATCCCACAAGCACCATCCCCATACAGACACAGCAACATCCACTGCCTCCACTGTGTCCCCCTCCTCCTCCTCCCTCCCTGTCTCATCTCCACTCACAACAGCATGCACTACATCCTCAGCCACTACCTCCATCACCAGCACGCCCATCACCACACACCGCTCACGTGCAATCACCACCCCCACTACCATTCACAGATCCCCTGTGTCCTTTCCCGTGTGTCTGTGAGCTCTCCTCCCAAAGTACACAAATGCAGGCACACACCTACCCAACAGCCATCCACCTCACAACAGCCTCCGGCCCATGCACCTTCATCCAAATTCAGCAAAGTACACCTCCTACAACCACTACCTCTTCCTCCACTCCCCAGCCCCCTCCATCTTCCTGTCCCAGTGTGTCTAAGAAACTTTTCCTGGCTAACTTTGACCTCTTCCCTACACCTCCCCCCCCCATCCTTCCCCTAGGGCCAGGCTGTCCGGGTCCCAGCCCGGGCACCTCAGCCACCAAATCCCCAGGCACAGTGGTCACAGCAACTCCGGTCTCATCGCGGCCGCCACCCATCAGGGCTGCCAGTGTGCCACCTAGCAAGGCCAAGGAGCAAGCCCTTCTGCCACCTGCCAAGGTGAAGAAGGTGCCCACATGCCAGAGGGAGAAGCTGCACCTACCAGCAAGCAAGGGCCCCTCCAAGCCAAAAGGGGAAAGTGGCAAGACAGCAACAGCAACATCAAAGGTGGGGAAGGGACACAAGCCGAAGAGCAGGTCAGGACACGGCACAGTGGCTCTGGCTGAGGGACCAGAGTCACCCCTTCTGAAAACCAGTACACCAACCTGTACGGCGGTGGACACCGCCACCTGCACCGCCACCTGCCTCGCCACCAGCCCCACCAGCAGCACCACCACCAGCACTGCCACTTGCACATCTGCTGCCTCAGCAACAGTCCCTAACATCATCCCCAGTGGGCAGCCGTCCGAGGCTGCAGGAGACGTCCTGCTGTGTCCCTCAACAGGTGCAGACACATCCACCACCGCCAGCACCTCCGCCACAGACACCGCCGAAACCACCGCCACCAGCCCCGCCACGTGCTCAGACAGTGACACCACAGCTGACATGGCTATCATCCCCAGTGGGCAGCCGTCCTAGGCTGCAGGAGATGTCCTGGACCCTGCCCAGCATCCATGAGGCATGACTCTCAGCACTGTTTGTACCTGCAGGTGGCAGGGGAAGTCCCAGCAGGGTGGAGTGTGTCTCTGCCTCCACGGCGTATCATGCTACCTGTTCCCAGGCAATCTCGTGGCACACACACCCAGGTGAGGGAATGGGACCTGCCACACTGCATGTGAAGCACTCTGGACACAAAGCCCCTTCCAGAACCAGTGGAGATTCACATCCACTACCTCAGTCCTTGGCAGGATGAAGCACTCTGGGCACACAGCCCCATCCAGAACCAGTGGCTGGGCACAAAGCCCCCTCCAGAACCAGTGGAGATTCACATCCACTACCTCAGTCCTTGGCAGGATGAAGCACTCTGGGCACATAGCCCCCTCCAGAACCAGTGGAGATTCACATCCACTACCTCAGTCCTTGGCAGGATGAAGCACTCTGGGCCCAAAGCCCCCTCCAGAACCAGTGGAGAAAGGCATCCACTACCTCAGTCCTTGGCAGGATGAAGCACTTTGGGCACAAAGCCCCCTCCAGAACCAGTGGAGAGATACATCCACTTCCTCAGTCCTTGGCAGGATGAAGCACTCAGGGCACAAAGCCCCCTCCAGAACCAATGCAGATTCACATCCACTACCTCAGTCCTTGGTAGGATGAAGCACTCTGGGCACAAAGCCCCCTCCAAAACCAGTGGAGAGATACATCCACTTCCTCAGTCCTTGGCAGGATGAAGCTCTAGGGGCACAAAGCCCCCTCCAGAACCAGTGGAGACTGTTATCCACTTGAGAGACTATGTGGCTTTCCACTCCCCAGGATACAGCAGTGGGCAAACCACCCACTGGAAACACTTGAGAGACTGTGGCTTTGTACTCCCCAGGATAGAGTAGTGGGCACAGCACCCACTGGAAAGACTTGTGAGACTGTGGCTTTGCACTCCCCAGGATAAAGCAGTGGGCAAACCACCCACTGGAAAGACTTGTGAGACTGTGGCTTTGCAATCCCCAGGATACAGTGGGCAAACCACCCACTGGAAAGACTTGTGAGACTATGGCTTTGCACTCCCCAGGATAGAGCAGTGGCCAAACCACACACTGGAAAGACTTGAAAGACAGTGGCTTTGCACTCCCCAGGACCAATCAGTGGGCATGGAGCCCCCTCATGGAGCAGTGGCGTAATGCGTTCATCCGGCTGAGGTGCCCCCGTCCCCCTAAGGTGCCTGTTTCATTTCACTCTGATGCCCCTGCAGTGTTCTCTCCGTTTCGAGTCAGGTATCTTGTGTGCATTTTGGGACACTGATCCACAGACGATGTTTGATTAACATCCGGACTTGTGTAGTTGGTGTACATATTTGTATATACTGATTTTTGAAATTGCACTATCTGATTTTTATTGATTACAATTGTTAACATCATTTCCTTTTGTCCTTGCGTTCTTCCGAAGGGTGAGGAGGTGTATATGTAATGTTGCTGCATGTATTTGTGTGTATGGTGTTGTGGGTGGGGGTGGGGGTATTGCGTGTTGCGTGTGTGTGTCACTCTCTTTTCCCTCCCACCCTCCCCTGTGTTGTAGGTGCAGTACTCACCGTGGTCGTCGACGGCGTCTTTCCTGCTCCTGATACAAGAGGAGGAAGACCAGCATGGGCAGGACCTGAAGTTCGGGCTCCATGGCGTCCTGGTTCCTTGTTGGGTGTCGAGAGGTGAGTGGTTTCTGTTCCAATTCCTGTTTCCGCCGTGCTTTTGATATTGTTGGTACCGCCCCAGGAAAGGTGGCAGATAGGCCTCTTATAATAGTGTGGGCGGTACTTTGTCCTCCACCTGTCTGTTGGCGGTTACTGCCGCCGTGTTTGTTTCTACCACTGTGGCGGTCGGAGTGTTAAAGTGGCTGTCTATGTTGGCGGTTTTCGCCATGGTCGTGATTACATTTTTGTTTTCCGCCGTGCTGTTGGCAGTATTACCGCTGCTTTAACACCGACCACCAGGGTTGTAATAAGGGCCTAAATGTTAGACCATAGCGACACACTGAGCCCCTAAAAACATCATCTACTCTCAAACTAAATTTTTAAGGGATCCGAAGAGCTGGACTAACTTTAAGATACAAAGAAGAAACAGCTGAAAAAGGATAACAATTTGTCAACAGCAAAAAACACAAAACTGAAAGTTTTACCTGGCCAGTCACTAAACAGGCAAGTAGAAAATTAAAGCAACAAAACATGATGGATGTAATATAGTAGACTCTGTGCAATCTATGTCAATAAGGACAGGAAATCCAGCAAGGTGGAATATGTTTAGGTTGGGGAGGTGCAAGTGCACAAATAGACCCAAACTTCAAGGGAGGGGGGGCTGGTACTTCAGACCACAGTGGTGTGGCTACCATTTCAGACAATACAGGCAGGCGTCCTCAGAGCCAGTATGACCGCACACATTGCTAATATGTCTGGCTTTAATGTGCTAACTCATGCAAGCAGCATTTGTGCATGTCTGTATTGTCATGTTTCAGCACCTTAATGCCAGATCTATTGACTTTGCCAATAATTTTCAATCAGACACTAAGCAATTCTGGAGATTTGAGATTTCCACCAGACCTGTGAGCATCAGATTTCAGCAGGATGTTTGGCACATAGAGAGCCTTGTGCTTGAGTTCATATCTAACACATAGAAAAGAATGCACTGAAGCCTTATTGAAAGCCGTCTTTTCATACTAGAAGCAATGTAAGATACATAAAAAAGCTTTCTGTATGAACAAGAAGATGTGTATGGCGGATCTCCTAATAAACAAAAGAAAGTGCCCCCACAGACATTTAGAAGTAGACTTGTAGGAACCAATTAAAAGGTGTGAAATGTGTATTGAGATAAAGAAATGTATGTGGGGCTTTTATCAGAATGTAATAAAATGAAGAGTTCACAAACAGCTCAAAAGGAAGGGACATTTACAGAGTGGAATAAGCTGGATAACTAAACAATGTAAAACATGTATGTGTTTATATTTATGTAGCACAGACTTTGCTGGGGAGTACCGGAGCGTTGTACATTTTGGGGAGAGAGACTGCATACATCAAGTGAGGATCCAATTCTTGTCTTTAAATTATCCAGTTACACACAATTACATGATTATAACAGATTAAGGGCCCAATTTAGATTTTGGCAGACGGGTTACTCCATCACAAACATGACGGATATCTTGTCTGCCGTATTACAATCTCCATAGGCTTTTATGCGATCGTAATATGGCATGCGGGATATCCGTCACATTTGTGACGAAGTAACCACCATCTGCCAAACTCTAAATCAGGCCCTAAGTGATTTGTCCAGAACTGCACAACTTCCAAGTGAAGTGCCACTGTGAATTCAAAACGAGGTCCCCAGATTAACTTAGTCACCACACCACATCGTCTTCCTTAGTTGATGTAAAACAAATGCAGAAAAAGGTTGAGTTAAAAATGCGCCAAAAGTTCACCTTCGCCAATCCTTGTGAACACTTTTATTCTTTACTTATACTTTCCCATGTGAATCATGCTGTCTAGTGAGTAAGCTAAATGCAAATTATCGTGGTATCTAGTTATTATACAGGGGTTGCACTTTGATTACGTTAGCTCTCATTTAAGGTTCAGGTTTGGCTATGTGCATATGCACTACAGGTTAAAGGATAACATGGAATATAATATTAATATTTACATATTTAGCAATGATGTAATGGTTTATTAATAGTGATGCATCTCCATTGTACCTATCAAGGTAGAACAAAGATAATGGTCCTGATGATGAGTGTTTTTTGCTGTGGTATTTTCTATCATTTAAAATAATATATACAGGCTTGATTCATATTTATTCAGTTTTTGGCCCTGTAATCCTTTCTTGAAATGGCTATGTGCTGCTATCACACGAAAGCACTAAGATAGCAAATGACAACTATAAAGCCAGTTACTGTTTTGAGCTGCAGGTTAAATATCTTTAAAAATGGCAACACATGCCTAGGCCAAACTTGCACTCAGTTACATTTTGGTTTTTTTCTGAACGGAAGGGGGGTTAGCTAAAGATGCCAAACTTTAAATGTGCACATGCTGCACCAGAAATTAAGGATGGTAAATAATGTTGTCAGTCATATTTATGAAGAAGCTGAAGCTGTGGAAAAACTAGAATACATCTTGTTGCGGTGAGCATGGGAGATATGAGTATAACCAGACGGAAACCTAGGCATAGACCCATGTAAGTGTCTAGGTGTAAACATGCCCATGGACCTGATGCCCCCTGACACTGGGATGGTGTAACTCAAACTGGTGGAAAGTACCTGCATCACCAGCCAGTGAGGTGCACATGTTCCTACACCTGAACAGATGCCTGATGAGCTCTTGGAGGAAGATGGAAGTAATAGCTAGAGGTCTAGGGAAGTGTTTACACCTTTGACCTTTTGTCTGCTGATGCAAGTATGATTGGAGCTTGAGGCTATTGAAGGAATCCCTCCTCCAGTTGACCTGCTCTAACAGGCTTTGTGCTTCATACATCCATCCACTCGGTTTGGGGTTTGTCTGCTGCAACCAACCCTGGAGAGGTGATAGTAGAAGGACTGACAACTGGATCACCGGTGGATGACAGCACTGTGCATGATGGCCCAAAGAAGCAGGGCACTGTCAGAAGTGATATCCATTAACAGCACTACTCAGAGTGGCCGAAGCAGGAACTGACGGTATATGATAGCAGCAGCACTCAATTGCAGTCACAAGAGCACAGGTTGTAGGGCATGATTGCATTAAGACCTGCAGGCACTGAAATCAAGACTCTGACAGCAGCAATACCAAAGGACATGACAAAAGTGGGAGTTGTGGTAACAGCAAGAGTCAATATGCCAGCTTCAGAAGTTTCACATTATGTCATAAGCATCTCTAACAGCATCTTAAGAAAGCAAATGCGACTACACACATACTATCAGGATGCCACTGAAATGAGAGTGGAAGCAGCACGCACACTTTTACCAATATACTGATAAGCAGAAAAGCAAAAGACAAAAAAATAATATTAATAAAGGGGGCTCCATTTTGGGGCCACTGGCCTTTAGGCAGGGGCCAGCGGAGGACGGGGTGGTGCCTAATGGCAGCTCTGGTCATTGTGTGTGAAAATTCAAACTTTTGACATGCGCCAAAGAGCAGGCGTCAAAGGCTGCAAAACATGACCCCTATAAAGTCAGGTGAATTCTAGATTTGACTCTAATTATTATTCCAAGGAGGGTATGGCACAAGCCAGGGGTGCACGCAGGTAGACAGAGCCCATCCACCATTTTCACAGGGTGGACACCGTCCACCCTGCCAAGAAGCTGGACCCAAATAAAATATGCTGGACTGGGACCGGTGTAATTTTCAGACACTGGGACACATTCAGCGGCGCCTACACCTTGTCTATTACGAGGGAACTTTGTTCTTTTAAATTCCAGCTGGCCCAAAACAAAGGCCGAATTAAAGGGGCCATCAGGCCTGATATTATTTAGGTATCTTGACTGGGAGCTATCTGGAGCCTCACACCTAGATACAAATGTAGTGGAGGGGAAATAAAGGCACACAACTTGCTATCACTATCAGTTACTTAAAAGAGGCGTAATTTTGACCTTGTTTGGTCCCTGAATGTAAGAGATATGCATGCACTGTAAGAATGTAAAGTTTCTTGGTCAGTCCCAATATTTACATAAATAACAATTCAAATACCACTAATTTGCTTTATTTACTTTATAACTCTACTCATCCCAATGCATGCACTTTAAGAATGTAAAGTGTCTTGGTCAGTACCAATATTTACATAAATAGCAATTTAAATACCACTAATTTGCTTTATTTACTTTATAACTCTACTCATCCCACTGCAGGATGTCGGAGTTCTTTACATGACACGTACACAATACATTGACAATAAATCATGTAAGTGTGTAAATCAATGTACAGGATGTGCTACATAACACATTGAAGGATACAAGGTGTAGGAGTCACATGTCCTTCACAGCTCACTGTGCTATATTAGAAGGATTACAATGTATGAACTGCAAGTAACAGAAGGATCTCTGTGTTAAAAGCAGAAACCCACTTACCTATGTAAAATAAAAATCTGTCATCTGCATGTTAAATGACGTTCTTTACAGGAGACACATTAACCGTTTATGCTACTTTGATTTAAAACTGGGACTAGACAAAACAGAGATTTCTTCAGCAATTGTGATAATCTCATTAATTATATTACCATTATTATTATTCTCTAAGATTTACTTAGTATATAAAGAAGTGGAGGAGCGAGCTCACAAATTAACAGGGAGAGCTGAGCCAAAAGTCTGGCTTGGCTCACAGAATCCATGAATGAGCTGAGCCTTTAATACATTTACTAAGCAAATCACACAACAAACATCACTTAAAATATGATACCGTCTCTCCATAATTAAAATAAACTTGTTTTTCTTTAACAAGTGGTAGCTTTTACTTTAATGCAGCACATTATGGGGGTCATCCCGACCCTGGCGGTTGGTGGTAAAGCAGCGGTAAGACCGCAACCAGGCCGGCAGAAAAAAAAATTCATTATGACCGCGGCAGTTACCGCCACGGTCATCCGCCACTTCACCATTCCAACCGCCATGGCGGTGAAGACCGCTGGGCTGGAGATTGCGGTCTCCAGCCCGGCGGTTGTCACAAGACCGCCGACGGTATCAGGACCCTGCACACCGCCATGGATCTCGGGTGGTTGGGAACCGCCATGAGATCCATGGCGGTAGGCACTATCAGTGCCAGGGAATTCCTTCCCTGGCACTGATAGGGGTCTCCCCCACCCCGCTCCCCCCCACGAATCCTCCCCCCACACCCTCCGCCCCCTAAAGGTGCCACAACCCCCCTCCCCTCCCCACCCCGACCCGAACATGCACATATACACACCCCTACATGCACACACCCCCAACATGCACATATACACACCCCTACACGCACACACCCCGTACACGCACACATACACCTCGAGAACACATACCCGCACACATACAAACAGACATGCACACTGTCCGACCCGCAAAATACACACAACACCCCCCCGCACGCATACACTCACTCACTCACCCCTCTACACTCTCACACTCACACCCCCATGCACGCACACAACACACAACACCCTCCACCCCCTTCCCTAACGGACGATCAACTTACCTTGTCCGTTGATCCTCCGGGAGGGGACGGGATCCATGGGGGCAGCTCCGCCACCAGAACACCGTCACCAGAACACCGCCACACCGAATCATGGGAACTATAAGTTTTTGAACAACTGATAATCTGAAGTCGCATATTTGAAAGGGCTTTCATGCCCGATGATGAAGAAAAAGGCATTTTTTAGACATTAAAGTATTGCCTAAGATTACACAATTTAAGTGGGGAAGCTGCGATTTATCCAGGTTTTATCGTTTGACTTTGTACAAATCAGCCAGTAGATGGGTATATATTTGTCTTTCCTTATGTTCATGCTTTATTTTTACCACTTTGCACATTTTTCAGTAGTTTATATATAGCGCCAACACAGTATTGGAGTGCTTTATGGGAGCAATAATTACATTACACAAGGTTCCTAATCAATATTTCTAGGCAGGGGGAGATTAAATGATTTGCCTAGACTCATGAGATATAGAGCAACGCTGAGACTCGACCCTGGTTTCTCAGCTCCAAAGACTGCAGCTCTTGCCTCAACCCCACATCCTGGGTGGAGTGAGGGTGCCAAGCAGAAGTCACATGGAAGTTTGACTCTTTATGGGCTTGAGTTTCCAACAGGGCTGCGAGCTGGGACAAAGCCAAGCTTGGGCTCAAGCCTAGCTCGAGCTTTCTTTGGCTTGCCAACCTCTTACACAAAGATCTCTGCAACAGGTGCCTTAATCACACAGGATATTTTAAAATGCAGACTTTGCAACCAATAAAGTAGAACAGATTTACTGCTACATTTCTCTTCGTTGGCAATTTCATTATGGCAGAGTTTAAAAAACATAAATGCATAGGTTGAGCGCCAGATTTTGCATCAGGGTTACATCGCTTTTTTGGCACAACCCCGAAGCTAAATCTCCTTTGTTAAATTTTGTAATGCACTTAAATGTACTCATGATAGACCTGCTAAACGAACGTGCGAAGTGCTAAGATTTGATGTCACTTCTTGTGATGTCACTTCCTGTGAGGTCAGGTTGTGATGTCACATGCCATGATGTCACTTCCACCATGCCTAACTTAGCCAGTCTCCCCACTTCTTTTTTAGGAGTTATGCCCTGATGTAGGGCTAGTGAAGTAGCAGTCTGCAAGAGGCTGGGTTTGGGTGCTACAGCAAATATATTTTGGCTGTCCACGGGTGCTTCTTTAACAGGACCTGAGGGGTGATTCGGGAGATGTTACAGCACCAGGGGACCAGGATATGGCTGACTTACCCAGGTCCATCTTCCAAAGGGTGCAAGGAGGGCCCAATTTTGATTTGTCCTGGTATTGTTTAGGTCCTAACCTACTGGTTGGCAGAATGGGGCTTCCCTGGGATGACGGAGTGGCTGAGTTCACCTTGCTAAGTGCTAAGTAGGGTCCCTAGTGGAAATCTGTTGAGACCAAATCACATTTACATTGGGATGGTGCTTGATGGGATAGTCTGGTGGGTAACTATGATTTTGAGAAAAAATAACCAGAACATTTTATATCTAGTATTGTATTGATATGGATGTGCAATGTACATGATATGAATATTTTGAGGAGTCTCACTACAGAAATTATACTTCTATGTCGTTTGGAAAATAAAGCCCGAAAATGTTTCATTCTCAAAAACAAGTTTGGTAGTCTCAAGCTACTTGATTACTTTGATGCTGGGGTTCGGAACGGGGCTGCTTTACTGTATTTGCACAGATGCCATCACCACTCAACTTGGCAGGTCTCTCACCTATGTAAAATGCTAACCTTTGTCTCTAGCATCAAGCTTGAGCTTTAAACCCCCCCTCTTAAGGCAGACATTCAAAAGAGGGATGTGGACTGTGTCTCAGTAGAAGGTGCATTAATGCACAGGACTGTAGTTGCCAGTTTGAAATTGGCATAGGGGAGTAGAAAACAGGGTGGGCACCAGATGATTGCAATAGTGGATCAGACTGAGGGACAACAAGGCTCAGAGGTTGCTCAGCCAAGATGCATTTCAAACAAGCCTTTAAAATGTTTCTGTGTCTTTATGTTGGAACTAGGTACCTTTTTTCTCCATGTTTTCCAAGCACCAATTGCCACTCACAGAGATGGAAAGAAGGCCCAAAAGGTAAACCACACAAGAGCAGAGTGGCCCAGTGTACACCATGTGCTGTGGCAGAAAGGTTTGGTGGGCCCATTACCAGATGCTGTTCAGGCACAGTGCCATGGCGACCCACTCTGCCAGTCAACTGAGGGCCTGATTACGACTTCGGCGGAGGGGATTACACCGCCCCAAATGTGAAGGACATCCCACCCTCTGAATTCCGAGTTCCATAGGATATAATGGGCTCATAATTCGGCGGGCGGGATATCCGTCACATTTGGGACAGAGTAATCCCCTCCGCCGAAGTTGTAATCAGGCCCTAAATGTTCACCCATGGCAGGATGCACACACAGTATTCTGTGAGGTGGACTGTGAGAGGTCAGTACCTAGCAGCCCTCGGCAAGCTGCAGTGCAATCATGAACCCCACATTTGTCCATACTCTGATGCATGCATCCCACCTTACTCAAATTAAACTACAAAGCAAACGAAGTAGAGGAGCACAGTGATGGGCTGCTCTCCGCTGCTGCCAGTTTACAGACTGTTACAGTATCTATGTGGCATGACAGGCAGCAAGGAACATTTTACTCAGAGGCTGCTTGCGGGACCATCTTTTAAAATTCCTGGCAAAACCTTTAAGAGCTGGTGACACCCACCATCAACCACCAAAACAAACTAACTGCCCAAAACCCCTATTTGCCATTATCACTATGCACGCTATCAGTTTTTAGCCACTATTTGGAATTTTTAAAAGCAAAACTACAGGCGCTCCCCTGGATTATGCAAGACACTGTTAGTAAAAAATTCTGGACAGTCTAATGGACACGGAATCTGTCAGCGGCTGCCCAATCACTGGGAGAACGAGATCTCAATAGGTCCCTCTTCTCCCCTGCAGGACAAATACCATCACTGTAAGGGAAGTTTACATTCTAAATAGGAGGAGCGGCTAGAGGATCCCTTCCGGGTGTTGACCTTGACATCACGAAAAAAAGGAGGCTGAACTCGGAAACAACGTCTTTGCAGTGACAACCGGAAGAGGAACAGACACTCCGACGTCTTCGAGGGCAGACTGGAGTGAAGAAGATGGTGGGTACTGCCCCCTTCACTGTTACCCAGAGCAAGGGACCATGGAAGGGAAGCAACCCAAAGCAGACCAGGAGACGACTCAGGAGGCTATATGCCGTGGAGCTGTATCTTCCCCCTATGCTTTGAAAGAAGTGTGACTCCATCAGGTGTGTGGCAGGGTGTGTGGACTGGGAAAGACGCTTGCAGCTATCCAACCGCCCCAGTAGTTCTAACAAAGAGAAAAAAATCATGTGGTGGAAGAGAGGGGCTCTGACTTGCATGTCGGGGAAGGGCTGACCATAAGCCTCGCTACCATATTGGGGCACCGTATATATTTCTTTATATTTTTCTGTTTCCTCCCAGACCTAAAAGGGAAACAAATTTTTCTTTCTTCCCCTCATCCATCATTTTGAGCTTTCAGTGCACACTCATGGTATTTCTGGTGATGGTATTAAACTAAGAAGGAGAACCAAATGCTCATTACTTCTCACTGTGCTTATCTCGAGGGAACGGTAAATGAACCTCCTCCTTGGAACCTAGAAGAAAGAAGATAAAAAAAGAACAAGCATTAATCTTCATCTGATGTTTATGTTGAGATACCTTGAGAAAAATAAATATAAAAAGTGAAATCCCTTATTAGGGTGTGACTAATTCCTGAGAAGCGCTGCCAAAACCTCACAATTGGTGGAGAATGCAGGCAGCTTCCATCTGATACAGGATGGAAAGAGTTGTACAACAGCTACAGAAAGGACAGAGACGGCCGGAGTGGGTGCTAAAAAACACATGGCCCAAGCAGGGAATAGACAGAACCGTCTTCATAAATGCTATTCATTCCCAAGGGGAGAATATGACCAAGATGGCTGAGAGCCAAGGACAAATAATGTCAGGCCTCTCACAGACTAGAGCAGGAACCGTCCCTGGCCCTGTTGTGCAACTACAAAAATTAATTTCCTAGGAAGACTCTATTGCTTTCTTTCTGAATTTCGAACGGGCTGCCAGGGCCAGTGTTTGGCCTATGGAAAAATGGCCATTTTATCTGGCTCCACTCTTGACTTCTGATGCACAAGCAGCTTATCAGGTCGCCAGTGCAGATGGGACATCTGCTTATGCCGATATCAAGAAGGCAATACTTTGACTGATTAGGTGTGGATGATGAGAGTTCAGGAGAGAACAGGGACTACCAGGCAATACCCCTAAAATCCTGTTTTTTAAACTAAAGGATGCTGCTGACAGATGACTTAAGCCCTCCGAAGCTACAAAAGAGGAGATAATGAGAAATATATATTTAAAACAATATCTAGAGCCCTTACCCTATCCAACCCAAAGTCGGCTTAAGCAACATCCCAAACTCACAGTAGAACAAACTGTGGAAATGGCCACAATCATTGCTCCGGTTAATTCCCAGGGTCTGCCAATTGAATGGGATAAAACAAAAAACCTGTGGCCTCCCTGCAATCAAAAGCCACCCGAAAGACTTCAACCAAACCTATACCTGAAGTACCACATATAAGTACCACCAAATACGAACAACATCCTCCCACTGGACTGCAATGTTTTGAATGGAGGTAATGGGGCCACATAGCTAGATTTTGTAAGAAGAGTCTGGAAAAGCAAGAAGAAGAAGAACCAATGGATGTCAGTTATGCTCCCTGTTCCATCTTATATACTCAAGAAACAGGACACATATGTTACGTGAGTCTGTTAGTCAATCATAAGTGGGTCTCTTCCGTTTTAGACTCAGGGTGTAGGCAGTCTGTGGTTAGAACAGACCTAGTCCTTTCCTCACAAATTCTTCCTAACCGAACGGTAGCCATATGCTGTGTACATGGGGATACCAAGACTTATCCAATGGCTCACCTGAAACTGACCAGCCCTACTGGAAAACCCCATAGGGTCAGGGTAGGGGTTATGTTTTCCCTACCTGAAGTCCTGAACCTAGGGACTGATAATCCTTGCTTCTTAAAACTATTGGAGCAAAAACTTGACCAGCCTGGAGAAAATCCAGAATGAACATGAAGAAAACAGGCAGCCTACCTTCAACCGGAACCATGGGTCTTAGACAAATGGTTCCGCTTTGCCCAAGTAAATGTCAACACATCACAAAGCACTTGGCAAAACGCAGAGAAGACGAAAGGAAAGACAGATCCACCTTTTTCCCATTTTGTTATAAAGGAAGGGCTACTATATAGAGTAGCAGGACCTCAGCATATGCCACAACTCCTAGTCCCATTGAAGTTCAGAGAACAGGGTCTGTTTTTTGCTCATTCATACTTGCTGGCTGGACACAAAAGGATAGAAAACACTAGCAATTCTATCCTAAAATGCTTCTACTGGCCTGGTCTTTATGCTGACATCGTACGCTATTGGCAACTGTGTGAGATTTGCCAGAAGAAGAACCCATACCGACCGTCACCGGTGCTGTTACAACTCATTCCCATAACAGGGAAACCCTTTGAAAGAATTGGAGTGGATCTGATTGGTGCCCTTCCTCTTACTCCCCGTGGATATCAACATGTATTAATCTTGGTTGATTATGCAACCAGATACCTGAAAGTCATTCTTTTAAGGACCTTTGATACAATAACCGTAGCTCAACATCTGTTGGAAATATTCTCCCGGATGGGGTTCCCCAGGAAATACTTACAGACCAGGGTACCCCTTTTGTTTCTAACCTAATGAAGCAAGTTTGTCAGTAATTGGGTATAAAACAACTAAGGACATCAGTTTATCATCCACAAACAGATGGTCTAGTGGAGAGATATAACGGCTCCCTGAAGTTAACCCTAAAAAAACATTTGTCTGAGGATGGGAACCACTGGTACAAGTTGCTTCCCTTGGCCCTCTTTGTTCTACAGAGTCAAAAACAAAGCAGTCTGTGGTTCTTGTCCTTTGAGTTACTCTTAGACGACAGCCATGCACCCTTATGGAAATCACAAAAGAGGCATACAATAAAGATGCAGGCGAGCATGCAGATTCCCTTTTAAAATATGCCACCCAGGTAAAGTCCTGCCTGGGGAAACTACGGGCATTGGACCAGGAGAACTTAGAGAAAGGTCAACAAAAACAGAAAGTTATATATAACAAAGGAAAAAAGTGGAGGACCTATGAATTAGGGGAATGGGGCTGGTACTCTTACCTTCATCCACTAACAAACTCAAAAGCGAGTGGCAAGGTCCTTATAGAATAGTCGGAAGGGTCAAGCAGGTGACTTACCGTTTGTAACTGTCGCTGGAAAAAAAACAAATATAACATATCAACCTCTTAATAAAATGGTTAGTCCCGCCCCCTTAAAATATGTGTAGCTTACCTGCCTCCAACACTCTTGGGGAAACCCACATCAATGAAGACTTGACCAGCACCCTGAGAACATGGCTAATCGAAACCCTTAAAGCTTCGCAGACATATTTTCTGACCTTCCTGGAAAACCCCACCTAACCGAACATACCATCCCAACCCTAGACGGGGTGATTATCAAACTAAAACTATAGAATTTCTGAGGTTTGTCACAAGCCCCTCCAAACAGAAATCAACAGCATGTTACAAATGGGAATTATAGTACCATCTACCAGTAACTGGTGTTCTCCCATTGTTCTCGTTCCAAAACCTGATGGCAATATGAGATTCTGTATTGACTTTTTATCCATCAATAAAGTAGATAAAATGGTTGGGTACCTTTTGCCAAGGGTGGACGAGCTAATCGGGAAACTAGGGGAAGCTAAGTTCATAACCACGATTGATTTAACCAAATGGTATTGGCAGGTGTCATTGAGCTCTCAGGACCAAGACAAAAACGCCTTTGCCACTCCATCTGGTCTGTACCAATTTACCGTCCTTCCCTTTGGCCTCCATGATGCCCCTGCAACCCTTCAAAGACTAATGAATACTGTACTGCATAATCATCAGGCATACTCCCCAGCCTATTTGGACGATATAGTAGTGTTCAGCAAAACCTGGGATGATCATTTACACCATTGGCCCCTATTCTTTCTAAGCTACACAATGCCCATTTATATATCAACGCCAAGAAGGCCAGATTTGCATACTCTAAGGACTTAGGTTATTTGCTAGGGGACAGAGGCATAGAATCACAAAATGAAAAAGTGAAGGCAGTCCTCAACACTCTCTTCCCTACTAATAAGAAGGCCATGAGCGCATACCTAGGATTGATTGGATATTATTTATTTTTTATACCGCTGTATTCCGAGATATCAGCCTCCTTAAAGACCTCCTGAAAAAGTCAGTTCTACCATGTGTTTTTGACCATCCCTCAGCAGTAGAAAGAGAGGCTTTTGACAATCTGAAGGAAACTCTCACTACGAAACCTGTTCTGTTGTCCCCTGACTTTGACAAACCATTCATAGTGCAGATGGACACTTTACACGTAGATATAGGGGCTGTATTATCACAGAAGGATGAGAAAGAAGACTAGCACCCCATTGTATTTATTAGTCGTAAGTTGTTCCCTCTGGAACAGAAGGGCTCCACTATTGAGAAGGAATGCCTTGCCCTGAAGTGGGCTGTGGAAAAACTACGGTATTACCTGGAAGGGAGGCATTTTATTCTCTATACAGACCCTGCTTCCTTATTCTGGCTACATAGAAACAAAGGTCAGAACTATAGAATATTTAGTTGTTTTTTGACATTACAACCTTTTAGTTTTGATGTTCTGCATCAGAAAGGCAAGGACCAGGGCAATGCTGACTTTCTCTCGCGTTATCCTCTTTTCCCCAATTGGGAAAATCCTGGGGGAGAGATGTGTCAGTGACTGCACAGAAACCTGGAGAATGAGATCTCAATGTGTCCCTCTTTTCCCCCTGCAGGACGAATACCATCAATGTAAGGAAAGTTTACATTCCGAAGAGGAGGAGCGGGTAGAGGATAACTTTGGGTTCTAACCCTGATGTCACGTAAAAAAAAAGACGGGTCCAGACTTGGAGATGGTATCCTCGCAGTGGCAACCGGAGGCAGAGCCAGGAGAGAACAGCTTCGAGTGACCAGAAGAGGAACAAACCCTCTGACGTCTTTGAGGGATGACTGGAGCTGAAAAAGATGGTGGGAACTGCCCCTTCGCTGTGACCCAGAGCAGGGGACGATGCAGGAGGCTGTTTGCCATGGAGCTGCATCTTCCCACCAGGATGAGCGTGGATCTGTCAGGTGTGTGGCCGGATGCAGGGACTGGGAAAGACGCTTGCAGCTATCCGACCACCCCAGCAGTTCTAAAAAAAAGGAACAAATCATGAGGTGGGGTGGCTCAGCCTTGCATGTCGGGAAAGGGCTGAGTATAAGCCTCAGTACACTAGAGGGGCACCGTATACAAACCTCTTCCTTGGAACCTAGAAGAAAGAAAAAAATAGAACAAGCATTAATCTTCATCCGATGTTTATGTTGGGATACCTTGAGAAAAATAAATATAAAAAGTGCAATCCCTAACTAGAGTGCAACTAATTCCTGAGAAACACTGCCAAAACCTCACAGGATCATTGCAACACCATTTACAAAAAAGAAAAGAAGAAAAAGTTCTCCCCTATTTAGTGCTTGCTACAGCTTATCATGGTAATAAGCACAATACAAATGCAATTACATACAATATAATCAGGGCCCCTGGTATGAGTGATAGTGCAGGTGCAGCATTTTTTGCAGAATTAGGGATTAAAGGTTTTCCACATAATTCATTATTTCCTGCATATTCTGCAGATTTTAACCCCCAAAAATATTTCGAGCTCTAAAGAATCAAAAGTTACTAAAATACTCAGCAACACCTGTTGCTGTTCAGTGGAAGGCCTCTGCAAAGGTTGACTAGTCACCTTTCTGTTGCTTATGGCTTTGTTTGAGTGTTAAACTGGTCCCTTTGCCCAGACAGTGCTTACAAGTGAAAAAATGAAAACAATAGTGAAGAAATACCATAAGAAAATACGTTGCTTAATTTGCATTTTCTTGCCGCATAATTTGGTTAACGCTGTTGCATAGTTTGGCCTTCTCCTGCCATATAATTCCAGTGGCCTAGCATAATCTTTATTTTCTTCTTTCTTTACTTGGAAGGTCTGAGGTTCAAAGCCAGGTTGTGAACAGGGCAGAAATCCTTTCGAGTGCAGATGATGCCTCAGTCATTGTGGTGTTAATAAGCCATCATTATCTCTCTTAAAAGAATCAGGAATGCTAACGTAACAGGCCCTTCACAGCCATAGCACGCACTATTGGCTCTGTGAACTAGTATATTATAAATCACTGGGACCTCGTACCCTCCCTGGAAGACACTTTTCAACAGCATGAGAAGCTGAACATGTCTCTCTTAAGAAAAGAAAATGTTTTCTCTGACGCCAGCATCCCAAGCAGTGCTCTGCCCAGGCTTTCCCCAAGGCAAGCACCCACAAAGCTTCAGCCCATCTACGGCACACAACGGAGGGTGGTATAAATCACTTTTAACCCAATGGGTGGGTGGTTTAAAAGCTACTAAATCTAAGAGATTTACGATTTTGAAAATGAATGAATGAAATAGTCATGCAGTTGCTCCTAGGAGTATCCGGGGCTTGGCAGACTTATAGCACAAATGGAACTGATTATGCCTGACCAAATAACCAAGTCTTAAGCTTTTTCCTCGAGTGAAGCTCAAAAGACAATGAATGAAGTATAAAAGGGGGCTCATTCCAAGCCTGGATAGCAAGAAAAGAAAAGGAGCAGGCACCCCATGTGGCCTGTAGCACCCTCGGAACCACAGCAAGATGAGCCTGAGCAGAACGCAGAGTCCTTATGGGAGAGTAGTGATGCAGGATGGCTTCCAGACAGGGCCGGGCGATTGGTGAGGCTGCACTGGGCGCTGATCTGGGAAGGGGGATGCTGAACTCATTGGGCACTGTGTTTAGCAATAACGTACAATTTAAAAACACCTGCTGCAGAGTTACTTGTATGTCCAGCTTTCAGGCAGCAATAAAAATGTCAAGACAACTCTTGTGATTAATGTTCCTGCTAGAGAGAGATGGAGTTCAATCTAGTGGCAGTTTTGACTTGCCATAAAGTAAAGCAGAGGGTTAATATGACCGCTGCAAACAATGCATACTGTGCAGATCACAGATCTGTATTTTATGTGGATAGCTGAGTAGACTAATGCTTTTGTCACAGAAGTTTCTTTGTTGCGACAGTTCATAAGATACAACTCTAATATAGAACAGTGACTGCTACAAACTGTCATCAAAGAGCTCCAGGCAAACTGCATAAAATAGGTCAGGGCATTATGTTTTTTCCCCCAGTCTTTGATTCTCTATGCCTAATGTTGCTGAAAAGAGTTCATTTTGGTGTTGGTAAAGCCAGCATTTACTAGTGCTTTAAAACTAATGAAATGTATGTGAGAGAGGGTCCAGCGGAATATGAGGGGCACTTTTGCCCAGTGGTAGTGAGGGACACCAAGGAGGAGGTCATGGGGGGGCTCCAAAAATGATTGTCCCACTTAACTCCACCAGCCCTAAAGCCAGCCCTGCTTCCAGTCGAGGCTCGCAGGGGTCACACGGGGTGGGGCAGCCCGGGGAGTGGGGGGGGGACTAATATTAATGATAATAAAATGTAAGGAAAAAAAAACTTACCTGTGCGCCGCGCTACCGATCCACGTCTCCTTAGCAGGCAGCACAGGCTACCAGCCTGCCCTGCGGCCAATCCTGACGCTGCTCAGAGCACCAGAATTGGCTAGAGCGCTCCCAGACAGACTGGGAGCCTGTGTCTGCTCTCTCCAGCCCGGCGACACAGTGCCAGGTTGGAGAGAGCTCAGAGCGCATGTGTGTTTGCCCGGGCCCCAAAACGACCGGCCAAACACACATGCGCACTGAGGGAGTGCACAGTGAACTCCCCTTGTCCCCGTCATCCCCAATGCCCCACCTCTTTCACAACGAAAGGATAAGAAACTTAGGGGGTTATTAAAACTTTGGAGAAGGTGTTAATCCGTCCCAAAAGTGACGGTAAAGTGACGGATATACCACCAGCCGTATTACGAGTCCATTATATCCTATGGAACTCGTAATACGACTGGTGGTATATCCGTCACTTTACCGTCACTTTTGGGATGGATTAACACCTCCTCCAAAGTTGTCATAACCCCCTTAGTTTATTATCCTTTTGTTGTTAAAGGATTTGCAGCGGTTGCTGCTCGCGGGGGTGGAACGCTCCTCCGCTATAGCGGACGTGCCGCCGCTGCCTGCTCCCATATATTGAGAGCCTCTCAAAAAGAGGGCCCTATGGGCCAGTACAAGAGATTTATAAAGAATTATCTTCTTTACAGGCAGTCAGTGTAATAATCTTTAAAAAAGGGGAGATCGGAGTTGGATAGGGGAGTCTATGAATTAGCCAGGCAGCAGCATACTGAACATTCAAAGGTTTCTTAATCAGATAATCCAGAAGGCCTAAATACAACACATTGGTGTAGCCAAGCTTGGAAGTAATGAGACCATGGACTAACATGTTCCTGGAAGACAGAGATAAGAACAAAAGGAATTTCTTTAGGTAACAAAGCAGTCCCAAACAGGCTCCAACAGCAGTGGATACCTGCAGATCAAAAGAAAGATGATTGTAAAATCTTACCCCAAAAGAAAGATGATTGTCAAATCTTACCCCGAGATTCTTAGCCACTGCTGAAGGAGAGGGGGGGCGAGCTCTTTCAGGCGAAGAATTAGACCACCAGTCATCTTGAAATGTCCCATATAGAAGGACCTCTGTCTTGCCTATGTTGCACATGAGATAGTTAGCACACAATCACTCAAAAACAGCAGAAAGGTGAGGCTTGAGAGAGTAGCAGTCCACAGCTATATCCTTTCCAAAGGAGAGGAAGAGATGAGTCTCTTTGGTTTACAACACCACATTGTGTCGATATAACAAAAAAAGAAGCAAGCAGTGCCTGACAAATAATAAAGAGAGCAGTGCTCAGGGAGGGGCCCTGAGGCACTCCTACCAGAAGGAGCTTCGAAACACAGGAAAAGGGAGGACACTTGCCAAAATGAAAATGGACCAGAACCAGGCTGCTCAATTCATATTTAGCCTAAGTTACAATAAACAAATTGCACCTGGATTTTGCTTAAAGATATAAATGAACTCAAAACTCTCACAAGACGCCTTCGATCATCCACACATCACTCCAGCTGATCCCCAAGCTTCTCTATCAAACCCTTTTGATCCTTCCAATCTCCAATGCAAGATCTGCCTCCTTGATCCTTCTAGACACCTACTCATATAAGCTCAACAACTGGTAGATCACTCCATGTGCTTAGAAGTACTCTATGGAATCCCCCCAACTCTTCAGCTGACCCCCTCTTCTATATGCTCATGATTCTTTTTCTCATCTCCCACAGGAGGCCAATTCTGATTGTGCTGCTGAAAAGTAACAATTTCCCCAGGCTTTGCTCCCTGAGTTTTGGAATTCTTTGTTTCTGGATGAAGCACACCCATACTGTGCCTGTCCAGGCTGGCCCATTGTCATTCTGCATATGACAATAAGCTGGAAGACTTTGTGAATGCATCAAACTCATTTGGTGCATACCAACCCTAAGTCTGAAGCAGCCTTTTGAGTTAGCACCAGTGACAAATCTAGTCCAGGCCCGGAGGCCTGTTCATCCGTAGAAATACAAAAGATGTCCCACCAGCTGGCCTCAGGTGTAGGCCTATCAATAGGCCATCAGTCAACTTTGGATTTTCCTTCTACCAGTATATCCAAGACTGTCCTCATTACATTTGCGCCACAGTGCTCAAGTCTTGCAGAGTGGCTTCTATTCCTTATTACTTCAAAGGTCACTTTGGGCACACACAGAGAAAGAAATATGTTTTTGAGGACTGGGGGACTATGAGCCACATACATTTTTTTTTAGTGTTTCATTGCATAAAGCACCTTCTCTAAATCCAATCATTTTAAAAGGCAGAAATAGAATGGCTGGATAAGGTGCTTATATCTCTTCTGGAGCCTCCTCTGTCTGGTTTTGCCACTCTTTCACCCATATTTCCTCTCCATGCTCTACTCATTACCTTTCAATCTTTCATCCATCCTCTCAATTTCTCTTGCCAGTCCTGTCCCTCTTACATCTACATCTCCCTTCCAAGCTCTTCACATCTCAACTCTCCACCCAGTATTTTCTCTTTTCTACTCTACTAAATCCACCTATAGATTTCCCTCTTCCCTTTTACTTTATCTTCTCCTGATGGTTCTGCCCTGTTGCATACACCTCTCCTCTCCTCCTTCCCTCTTTCCACTTACGTTCTCTTGCTGGTTCTGCCTCTCTTTTACCTCTTTTTCCCTGATCAATTCTTCATCCGTCCTCTCTCATCAACCCTTTAACTGTCTTTTGCTGGTTCTGTCCATCTAACATCCAGCTTGCCACTTCGGTCTACTTTCCCTAACCTCTTACCACCTTTTAGTGACTCTGCTCTCTTCTATCGACCTCTCACAATTGCTTCTCTGCCCTGTCCACTCTGCTTATGTTCTCTAGCTGGTCCTGCAACTCCTATATCTATGCCTCTTATCCATACACTACCCTTCACCTCTCATCCCTCCAAGTCTCATAACTTCTGTCACTAGTTCTATCCCGTTCATCTTTCTCTCCCCATCCATCCTCCCCAAGCGTCTTATCATTTCTCATTGATTCTACCCCTCTTACACCCATCTCCACTGCCACACTCTGCTCTTCTTCTCATGTAGTGGATCCTGTCTAATTTTAATGGGTCTCATGAGTTTAGCTTAGCCTTCTGTATTGCAGGCCTTTGCCCCCGTCACCTAGTGACTTTTAACATACTTGCCTGCTCTGTCTTAGCCTATTTATGTGATTATTTCTTTTAAGATGGCTGCCTATTTTTAGAGTTAGAGCAATATTTTGATTTACGTTATCAGCGTCACTGTTTACTTATGTTTGTAGGCGACTTTGCCAATCCTACAACAAATCGCAACTGTCGTCCCAACCTTCCTGGCTCACAAGCAGCACCTCACCAAAAACCCAAACAGTAAAAGGTGATTTGTGACAGCCTTTACACATGGACTTAAGAGTGTAACATCTCAGGGAGTATTGTGGTTAAACGGAGATTACCCCTTTCGCACATGACCAACATGTCTCAATCAAACATAGAAAATGAAGAAGATGCAGTAAAGTTTCAATAGGTTTAATTTAGCAAAACTGCAATCTGCGAAAAGTTGCATGAGTTGCAATGATTAGGATAATGAACAGTGCAAGAAAAAGAATGGTAAAGACAAGAGTCATTAGTACAAAGACCCCCACCATCTTGCAATGACATGACATATGTAATATGTTCTAATACCCTAATATACCGTACCTAATCTCTAACCTAAAAGAGAGCTAGGTGTGATAAATATAATCTGCCAATGCCATATCCATGAGAAGAGCCCCCCAACCCTTGTTACCTTGGAATGAGGTCTCTAGCTCAGACTCCGTAGGGACATGAAGACTGGGTCAGCGTCAAGGCAACCTGCAGCATCGATAGCAGCGATGGCATCTGGTAGGAATCCCTCTATCTGTTTAAGTGAGGAGTATTTATACAGATCTGCTTGGACCCCTGACGTGGATCTGTTCCCAAACAATAGATAACAAGACATGCTTGGGACAGTAATTTATATTAAAAAATCCCTCGAAAGCGTGAAGAGGGAAAGTACCTAATGTGAACACCTACAGTTTGTTTATCTTTGTCGCTTGACATTGACGCCTTAGCGCAGTGGCACTGATAACGTAAACTAAAACATGGGCCTAACTAAAAACAAGGCATCCATCTTAAAAGATTTAATGAAATAAATTTGCTACAACAGAGCAAGCTAAGTAGGGTAAAAGTCACTAGGTGACGGGGCACTACAAGCCAAAGGCTAAGCTAACTCCTGTATCCCATTAAAACAAACCAGGATTCACTACACCACTCTGTGAAGGTGTCACTATCAGCATCAAAATTAAGTGATGTATGTAGGTATTCACATCATGTCTCTTTCCCAATGATGTGTGACAGGAACATAATGTACTTTTGGTGGGAATTGTTTACATAATTGTCACTACAAGCCTGCCCCTTATCTATTGTTTAGGAATATACCTGTGTCAGGGGTACTACAGATCTGTATAAATACATCTCACACAGACAAGATTATCAGAGGGATTCCAACCAAATGCCTTCAACGCCATCTATGCTGCACGTCTCCTTGATGCAGACTTAGCCTTTGTGTCACCAGGGAGCCTGACCTAGACCTCATTCTAAGAAAATTAGGTTTGGTGGAGGGGTTTCATAGACATTGTACTAGCAGATTAGGTTTATCACACCTAGCTCTTGTTAGGTTAGGTATTAGGTTCTCTGTGCTAGGGATTTTACATTTTATGTTTATTGCAATATGTTAGGGGTCTTTGTATTCATGACTCTCATCTTTACAATAATGCTTCTTTTATTATGCATTATCCTAATCATTGCAGCTCATGTATTTTATTGTAGATTTCAGCCTTTTCAGACTCATTGCTAATGTGAGAAAAGTTTAACTTCCATTCCACCACAACTCCCCTGAGATGTCAGACTCCAGAGTGCATGTGCTAGGCTGCCAGAAATCACCTTTTATTGTTTGGGTTTTTGGTGAGGTACTGTTTGTGAGCCAGGAGGATTGGGCCGACATTGTAGGAATGACATAGTTGCTTACAAGCAAAAGTGCTGTCATCCCTAAACCCGCAGTCTCGCCTAGGAGCGAGAGTCCAGCTGTGAAACTCATCTTTTCCCCAGACTCTTACCTTATCTTGTGGATTCTACCACTCTTACATCCATCGCTCCCCTCTCTCCCATCTTTGTTCCTTCTTTTACTGATTACGTTCTTCTGATACCCACTTTTCTCCACCATGCTCTATCTCTCCACATTTTACCATTCTCACTTGTTCTGACCCTCTTACATCCACTTCTCAGTAATTACTTTCTCCCTCTCCTCTCCACTTAAGTTCTCCTGCCTCGCTTACATCTACATCTTCCATTATTATACTACCCTTTACCTCTCATTTCTCTCTCTCCAGCCTCTTAACTTCTTAGTGTGTCCCCTTCACACGCATCTCTGCACTTTTATCCTCCAACCTTTTACCTTGTCTCACTGTTCCTGCCTCTCTTACATCCTTCTCACTTACCCTACATCTTCATCCCTCCCACTGCCTCTTATTTTAATTCATATAATATTGGGTCTACTGCCCAAAGCAAAGCTCAGAAACCCACAGCTGGTGCTATTAAATATTAGCGTGCCAAATACCAAGGCTGTGTAGTCCTCACTCTACCCTGGGCCCCTTAATCCACTGTCAGACACTACCTGCCATTTTATCTCACCCTTAGAGGCACCTGTTTTCTCCCCTGGTGATTTCTTTGTCTTTCTCTTCCTCCTCCTTTCCTGCTTGAGTGTTTTTCCCACTCTTGGTGTTGATAAATGCCTGATGCAGAAACAAAAGTGTTGGAGGCCCCCACTGCCAAACACTAGCTCAAATTACCTTGCTCTTACCTTGCTCACTGATTCTGGTCCTTCTGCATCCACCTCTCTCCTATCTGCTGTACACTTCAACTCTCATTTCTCTCCAGCCTCTGACCTTCTCTCATTGGTTCTGCATCTCTTCCATCTATCTCTTCCCTGCTTCTCTCCCCCAGCCTCTTACCTGCCCTTGGTGGCCCTGTCCTCCTACGTCTACTTCTCACCATTCCCTCTCCCCATCACCTAAGTTCCCCTTTTGATCCTGCCTCTCCAATACATGCACTACTTTTCAGCTCTTATCTTTCCCTCCAGCATCAATATTTTCCACTGGTTCTGCCCAATTTACACTCACCTCTTCCCTCCATGCTCTACTCTTCCTGTTACATCTCTTGCCTGCCTCACCCCTCCTCTTGCTTTTTCTGCCCCTCTAACATACACCTCTTCCCTTCATGCTCTTCTCTTCATATTTCATCTCTCTCCACTCTACTATCCTCTCGCTGGTTCTGACTCTATAGCATTCACCTCTCCTCTCCATGTCCTGATCTTCACCACTTTCTTCCCTCAGCATGTTACCTCACTTCAGCTGTTCTCCTCCTTTATGTCCACCCCTCCCCTTCCACTCTCATTAATCCTCATACCTTTTTGAACAGATTATGCTACTCTTACATCCCTCTCTTTTGCATGTCATGTATGCCCTCCATCTCATCTTTCTCCCAGGGATGTAGCGGCACCAGGACTCAGAGCCCTGTAGGACCCCCCCCAGAGGCCTGATAATTGATTTATTTTACAACTCCAACAGCAGTCAATGGGGGCATTTCCCTTGAGGTCACCAGGGCCCATGACATTCTTGCTACTGTACTACACTCTCCCAGTCTCTTCCCTTTTCTGGCAGAGTCTTCTTGCCTCAACCATTTCCTCTATTCCCCCTACCCTTCCTCCTTCTTCTTACTCTTCTTTGCTGATTCTGCCTCTTTCTCTTTCCACCTGTACTCTTACCTATCAGCTCTCCCCCTCCTTGCACCTTTTACCATGTCTTAACCATTTTATAATCAACTCTCCTGGTTATGCTTTGCTCTGTTCCCATTACCGCCATCCTAGGTGAGCAGTGGCCATTGTGATGCAATGCTATTCTTTGTTTTGCGTGTGAGTCCTGCAGGGCTTTGTGTGTGTGAGCTCTACAGGATAATCTGCATTTCATTCATGCGCGGGCAGGGAGCACTTAACACTTAAGGGCATTTTAAGTAGCTGTCTAATGAAGCACTGTTATTATGCAGATGCAGAGATTCGGCCCAGAGGGAGGCCAGCAGGAGAAGCTGATAAACAAAAAAAATCTAAGCTTGTTGAGCTAAAATGTCTCTAGAAAGTTGCTCAACAGAACTGGAATACAAGCTAGCAGGCAAGCCCAGCCCATGACATCTGGTGATAGGCTGAAGCCCTTTCTCTTGACGGCTGTGGGGTCTCCTCCCTTTGGGCCTTGCAGTGCTTAAGCATGTCTGGGAGGCCTAGAGGATGGGGATGTGCCTGGTCCCTGGGCCTCGGGCCTCGTATCACTGAAGTTACTGAAAATGTGGCACAGTGGTGCGAGGCCCCCATGAATATGAGCAGGCGCAATGCCCTGGATTGCTGCTCACACTGCCCATGCCTAGCATGAGCAGAAGGCGCAACAGGGCGTCCCCGGAATTAGATGTGTACAAGCCTACAAATGAGCAGGTGGAGCCCACCAAGATCTGATTCAAGTGCCTGATTTTGTTCTGCAACTCAGTAAATGAACAGAGAGAGCAGACCAAGATCCATTCCAAGTGCCCGGCTTTGTTCTAACAGTCAGTGCTAGAGACGAGCCATAAAAATATTTGGCATAACAAGCTTGTTAAAAATGTCAGGTAAAAATATGATAAAGTCTCTTGAAGTTCAGGAAAAGTGTATTTATTTAATAGTCAGGCTTGTTTCACCTCAGTATATTCGATTATTTCACTGCATTGAGTGGTATGTATTAAAAGTGATAGTTTTTAAATATGACGTTACACACATCTCTGCACCCCCCACCGATGGAAATGCTATTAGTGAACTACTAGGCAAGTCAGTTGTAATGTGGAATAGGTTCATAAATGGAGCTACACAAGTGTTGGCAAAACAACTAGGTTTTGTCTATGTGAGATCTAGGGAGCAGCAACTCAATGGACAGCAGGGGAAGAAACACAAGGAAGGTGCAGGGAAGGAGAGAGGGAGCAGCAACACAACAGATAGCAAGAGGAGGGCTGGGAAGGCAAGTAACACAAGGGAGTGTGAGGGAGGGAGCAGAACAACAGACAGCAGAAGGAGGGCAATGGACAAGCAACATGAGGGAGATCTGGGGGAGAAGTGAGGGAGCAGCAACACATCAGATAAGAGGAGGAGAGGGTAAGAAACACAAGGGAAGTGCAGGGAGGACGGTTGGGGTAAGATCCCGGGCGGTGGGAGGACAGAGGGAAACCGGAGGCAGGGGGGTGGATTGCACACACATGCACTCTTATAAAGAAAAGCACATTCAGGAGCACCCATCCAGTGGAAGGACACTGGCTGCAGTCAGAAAGTTGAACTTGGTTCATGCTCCACAGCACTGACAAACACTGAAAGCATCTGAGGCATAGGAGGTGCTGACCAATAAAAAGCAAGGAAAAAAGAGTGACATCAAAGCCAGCCAATGTAAGTAATGGTAACTAATGGGCTGGCTCTAAGCCTATGTTAAGCTTTTTTTGTTGTGTCTACAAAAGATTTCACCAACAGTGCATGCACTTTCTCAGGTAAAGCCCAACAGGAGATTTTTGTAAAGCCAATATCCTGAAATCACGTTTTATGGTGCGCTCATGTGTGATAATGAAGAATAAGGCGAATCAGTGAACTAAAATATTTGCCTAGGGCCACAATTTTTTTTTTAAGCTAATACGCTGTGGTAGGTCCCACATTTTCTGGTTTCACATGGTGCAGTTCAGCTACCTCATGGGTATCTCATTCTCTCTCCTGTTTTACACCCAAGGTTACTGCTTTGACTGTAATTCTTGGAGTGTGCAGTTAGACACATGAAAATATACATGCCAACAGACTTTATTCAAGAGGAAAATTTACTATTTTTGAAGCCAAAAGGAGCTTTGTTTTCGCTGTCTCCTGCTTTAGCCTGCAGGATTGTATTGTGGGTGCATCTTCCCTGTTCAGAGAGGAAGCTGCTTTACATGATGCCATGAACAAGAGGTCTGACTCATCTTTAAAGAGGTCTTATGCAGGCATTCAGCTAGCCTTAGCTTCTAACACATATTTGGTTTACACTGCCCATTCATTACTCTCCGGTGAAAGAGCTCCTTTTCAAGCTTTAGGAAAAGGCACAGTGTTCTAGTCTGAGAATGACCCTGATCAATCAACACGAAAGCAGCAACCAAAGCATGAACTGAGGGTGTGGCCAAGCAAGATGGATGATTAGGCGCCTATTGTGGAGCTCCTGCCAGCACAACAAAAATCCTGGCTGAATCCGGTGGCATTTGGGGGTATTGAGAAGAGCATGCACCCCAAATCCCGAGCTGACTTGCAAGGAGGGCCCCGGGGACCCTGAGGAACCCTGGGGGGCATTAAGGCTGTGAGTACCGCTGCTTCCTCTGTGGGGACTTGTGAGAAGGAAAGGCCTGTGTGCAGGCATGGCGGCCCTTGCGTGCCCCAAATCTGTGCTGCAGTACTGGAAGGGAGTGATATCCTGCTGGGGCCCTGGCGCTTGGCTGGAAGTGTGCGGTGACTGGTGGTGGGGGCTGAGACGAAGTGGGCGGCCACTGCCATGTCTGCCTGAGGCACGTGCGGCGGACCTGTATACCAGATCAGAGGCTAAGCCTGGTTCTAGGGCAGCAGCCTGCAAGACTCCCCTTCTGGTGATCTGAGTACGGAGAGGACTTGTCAGGAGACAAGATGGCCTGCGGAGCCGAGTGCGGAGCAGTTGACCCCACTGGGAGCCTGGTCTTGGGGCATTGAGGCCTGGCCTGGAAGAGTTGAAACTACTTGGGCTGCCATGGCAGTGGTGTGGGAGTGTGCTCACCATCCCCCTCAACAGAGGTGCTACATTCATCTGGGGCCCCGAAAGGCAATTATAAGCGCAAACAGATGCTGTGATGAATTGTTTCCCCTCTGCTCTAAATGGAATATTAGTGAGGAGTCCACCTGGACAACACTGCTGCCTCCTGCTGGTGGTGGCCGGGGGCTGCAGGAACTGCCACTGGAGCCGTTGCTGCGATGGGCCCCCTCCCAAGTGTGCTACTTCAGCATGCTGCCCTTAGAGGAGGGAAGAGGGGCTGCAGTGCCCATTGAAGGACACACTGTGGGGTGCTGGGACATGGTCCAGCGGGGCTAGGGCAGCCTGAGAGGCTATCACTGCACATGGCATCCCCCTTAAGGGGTGAGAGGAACTGATTTGGGGCCCTGACTGGCATTTGGAAGTCCAGACAACTGCCGTGCTCAGGCTCTCCCCTGCCCTGGGCGGTGCAGACGTGGGTGGACAGTAGTGGTGAGTCTGCTGTTGCCCACTGGTGGCGGGCTGTCTGGGGCCTGCTGGGGCTGATGTCGAGGCTGCTGCTGAGGAGGGGACCCTGCTGCCAGTCTACTGCCACAAAGCAACTTACTCACCCGAGTGAGTAGAGCGGGTGACTGGGGGGTGAAGGAGGGATGATGACAACAAACCAGTGAGTGCGCACAGGCCACATGGTAGGAGCCTAAGGACTGCCTTGGGCCAGAACCCAGATGGGGGCATCTGGCATCCTTGTAGTACTGACACTGCCCGTAGGCTATGGAGTACAACCTGTTGAGATTTGTGTGGTCCCTAACCGCTGGAGCATCCTGGAGGGAGTGATCTGCCCTTGTGACATGGCTGGGGCATCACACTGTTGACACTGACCAGGCCTTTAACCATCATGGGGAAGGAGAAGGCTGCCAAGCAGACACAGGCCAACCAAATTGTACACCATACCCATGATATGCACCCAGAGGATGCAACAAGAGACCTGGGGGGGCTGGTGGGGGCCGGCGACAGACTCAGCCCCTATGCATACAGGGCTCCCAGGAAGAATTAGTCACTAAAATAGACTTGTGGCGATTGAGGTTAATCTCCTGTGAGTGGATCTGCGGAAGGTGGCACAACGGGTAGTCACTGCAGAGGAGAATGCAACGCAACTGCAGCAAGAGGTGTGTACCCTATAGGACACAGTGTTGATGCTACAAAAGCTAACCATGCAGCTGGATGAGAGAATTGAATACTCTGAAGGTCAGTCCTGGAGAAACAGCCTATGCTTTATTGGGTTCCCAGAGAAAGCAGAGAGGCAATCGGTGGAACTGTTCTTAGTGGACTAAATTGTCAACAGTTTACGCCCCAAAAGGCTGTAGAAATTCTTCACCGTTGAGTGAGCACACTGGCGCTAGCCCCTCAGCCAAATCCTGGGGCATCGCCCAGTGCTCTCATTGCACACTGGTTTTACTTTCAGGACCATGACGCCATCCTGCAGCAGGTCCGAGTGCAGGGCCCTCCTCAGTTTGAAGGGAAATCCACCTCTGCCTTTCTGGACTAAAAAAGAAAGTACAGGAGGAATGTAAATCATTCCTGTCTGTTACGAAGTGCATGAGGGACAATAGTTTGAAATACAGCCTAATGTACCCGATGAAACTGCACGGAGGAAAGGTGCTGCTCTTCTTTATAATACACCAGCATTCACCAGGAGGCCACCTTCATGGTAGTGGATAAAATCTTAAATTAAACCAAATGGGAGTCCTTACCCCTGTGAATGTGCACTCGACCTAGTACATCTGGCACTCATGCGTAATTGCTTTGAGTTTGAGGGTGAATATTTCTTTCAGGTGCATGGGACATTGATGGGGAGCACCTTCGCTCCCAGCTTGGCATGCCTCTATGTTCATTCTTTCGAATCAGAGCACATCCTGCACTCTTTGAATCCCTTTCAGGACAAGTTAAAACTATGGCAACGCTATATAGACAACGTACTGTTGGTTTGGACAGGTACTAAAAATGAAGTCCTTGAATTTGGCAATTGATTGAAAGTGCTTAAACCTGTTTTGCATTTTATAACCACTATAGGAGGCAATGAATTACCATTTCTTGATCTTCTGATTAAGGAGAAGAATTGGATGCCTGAAAACTGAGGTCTTCCAGAAACCAACTGACCATAATAACCTCTTATGGTTTGAGAGTTTTCACCCACAGACCTTACAGGAAAGACTGCCAGTTGGACAATTCTTGCTTCTTAGCCACAACTGCTCAGAGGTAAAGGACTATAAAATGCATACAAAGAACCTTCCCGCAACATTGTCAGAGAAGAATTAGCCCTCTCTCTTAATAAGGAGGGCCAATAAAAGAGCTCTCAACAATAATAGGGAACAATTACTAACGATGTTTGAGAAGGAAGAAACAAATACGCTGAATTGTGTAACCACCTTTAGCCCCCTGTCATGAATTTCAGAGAATCATCAAAAGGAACCGGAGAATTCTGCAGTCAAGTGGACTGCTCTTTGAAAGACCTATACACTCATTCAAAAGAGCAAGGAGCATTAAGGATATAGTGGTGCATACACGCCCGAAAAGAAGCATTGAAAAAACTGACCAGATAACACTGTGAAACTTACCACTCCCCATGTGGTAAGTGCAGCCTATGAACTTTCACAAAAAAGACCAAAGAATTGGACCGCGGTCTTACAACTCCTTGGAAAATAAAGAGTCCTGTGAACTGTAACAGTGGAAATGTAGTATTTATGATAAAATGCCCATGTAATTTGGTGTACATTGGGATGACAACGAGGTGCGTACAAATTTGCATCTCTGACCACAGGAGGACCATTAGATCCAGACGCAACTCAACTAGGCTGACTAACTACAATATTGAGAATGGACACAGTGAGGATGAGATAGAGTGGTATTTGATAGAGAAACTAACACAGATACGCAGAGAGATGGCACAACCACTCTTGATCTTGAAACTGAGATGGGTCTTTAGGTTCCAGACAGATCTGTATGGTCTGAACGATAAAATACCGTAGGGCATCATTAACAGATGACCAACTGGGTGATTTAATATTGAGCAAGGTTTGGGTTCCCCTCGCATGCTGTAGCGTACATGAATTTGCCTAACATGCTTCTTCATAGACACACATGTACCCGCCTCTTGCGTAAAAGGATTGTCAGCTTTATGGGTTACTAAACTTTTTAGCAATGTCGGTATACGATTATCCGACACCAGCAGTTACTATTACTGATATTGTGTGAGCCAGTAGGAGTCCCCGACATGCAAGGAGTATAAAAAGAACGATGTAGAGAGATGAATGTTATTTGTAGGGCAAGAATATTGTTTGACAACAGAGTTCCGATAAAGGTCCTCAAATGATTTTTAATTAATCATATCTTTATGATATTACTGTACCACTGTGTGACTACAAAGGACATCGTCCCCTTCCCAGACCAGGAACCGGTATCCCCTAAAATCTAGGGCAAGAGGTAGTTTAGTCTACGTTACCTAATTTCAATTTGAAGTCCTAGTGGCAGTCCTAGATGAAATTTATTTAAAGTATGATTTCACCTAGTAATTTGCATTTGTAGACACGTTATTGGCTGTTGATGCAAATGCATGTGCATGGAGTGTGTATACATTTCTGAACACTGAACATGTGTTGTTTTGCAGTGACTTGCAGTGGTTTACCACTTGCATGACCATGGAACACTTTGTGATAACAAACTTGCAGAGGGAATGTTCTTATTGCTAACTTTAACCTTCGATTTTTTGTTCTGATCACAAATAATGTTTTGTTCTGATCCCAAATATGTTATTGTTCCAGTACTTCACTCAGATAGGATTCATCTGGGTTACAATTATTAAAAAGAAAAATCGGCATTTAGAGTGCCTGGGTCAGATAAGGATCCACAGCCCTGAAGAATGCCCCATATCTGTTAAGGCTACCTGAAAGGGCAGAAACATGTCAGCTTAAAAGGACTGTTTGAGCCATTGACCTCACCAATACCGTCGCATTTAGGTTTTTAGACATACCTGAGGACCCCACTATTAAAGGTGGTGAACCTCAAGGTATTTTTAGTCAATCTGGATCCCCCTTTGTCCATTAGTTTTGTATACAGGAACTCCCTCCTGTCAGGGTCTGTCAGGAGGTCGGGTCTGCCCTGATGCCACTATCCTACCATGGTAGGGATGAGTTGCCGATGATGAAGCATGACACAAATGTGTGTGTGAGGCTTCCTCTTCCATAAGAAAAATCTTCCCTTGAGTATTGTTAGGACAGTAGTCCTGTCTCGCACAGACTCGTTTACCCACTTAGGGCAACAGTCTACTAACCTCGTCTGTGAGCTAAAAATACCTGGTGTGATTGAGTGCATGTAACCAAGGAGGACGTATGGTAGCTTTACCTCCACATCTCTCTTGGGTATTAACATCTGGTATTCTTCACCCCAGAAGAAGCAAGCAACTGGTTGGATGCTCTGGCCGGAGTGCCTAGTGAAAGGACCAGCAACGCTGCTTAAACAGAGACAATTTGCCTAACTGAGCAGACAGACTGGGTGGGCAAACAGCTTGAATGACATGCAGCAGAAGGGATGGATTGTGTCATGCCCCGACGGCACCCTTATGGACACCAACGTGGTGTTAGACTCCAGGGAATCTTTTCAGAGGTTGAGAAGTGATTCCAGGACAGGCAGTGACAGCACAGATGTGGGGCCGACCTGACCTATGGATACACCGAGATGAGAACTGTCATTAACCAGCAGGTCTACCAACAGGGGAGCAGTAGCTGCTGAAACAATGAACATGTTTTAGCCTGGACTGGAGTAGTTCGCTTAAGGATCTTCAAGCGATGGGTGATGTGCTTGAACTAGTTTCTGGGAAATGTAAAAGGAAACTATCACCGGTGTGCACTCAATATACAGATATGCTGAAGGGAGGAGGGAGTTGAGGTTTGTGATCTAGGGAGAGGAGCTTGAGTGCTCCGGCTTTGCAATTCCCTCTGGGTGCTGCGCTCTAGCTAAGCAAGAGTTTTTTGGGAAAACGGACTGTTCTGGTTTTGACATTTGGGGATGGGGCGGTGGCTGCTAGTTCCCTGTGGGCCTGTTTTTGGACTGGGCCATAAGGCTGTACTGTCCAAGGATTGGGCTTTTGGGGGTGTTCAAAAGTTAACTGTTTCTTGTTCTGGGGGGTGCTACTCTGCTCTAGTACAATGAGGTGTCGGTTTTTGCTATTGCTCCTCCTGGGAGGGCAGCATGGGGTCGCTAAGCCCTATAGGTTCAGTTTCAGAATTGTCCTAAATGCAATTAGTCATGGCAGGTGACCTAATGAAACTCATGACATGAAATGTCAGAGGTCTAGGTAACTTAGAAAAGAGACAAAGGGTGCATGCCTATCTAAAATGCTACAGAGTCTTCATAGCCTTCCTTCAAGAAACACGTCCAAGAGAATTGTATGCATAGTCCCTGGAGGAAAAGAAGGGGACAGCTGTAGGTTACTTCCTCTTCGGGGTATGCCCAGGAAGCAATAATCAGGGTGGCCCCAGGGGTCCCATTCAAACATAAGGGGCACATGCTTGATCCCAAAGTGAGGTATGTCATGCTAGATGGCAAAGAGACATGCCTGTTGAACTTGTAAGCTCCCAACAATGACTTCCCAGATTTTTATATCAAGGTGGTGACAGCGGCCTCAGGGTATCTAGCGCCAAACGTTATAGTGGCGGGTTACTTTAATTGTGTACTGGATAGCACGATTGACCGCGGGCCCCCTTGGCTCAACGCAAAGTCTGCAATGGCGAGGGCATTGCTTGACACACTGAGGGGCCTTGGTATGGTTCATATTTGGCAAGAAAGACACCCGACCATAAAGGTGTATTCTTGCTACACCCCTGCTGAGGGACATACAGACGCTTAGATTACTGCTTTGTGTCAGCAAAAAACACGAGGAGAGTGATGGAGATATCATACCTGGCCCGCTACTTGTCGGACCACGCCCTGGTTTTGATGGGCACTGGGAGGGATTTTAGGTGAACGGCGGTCACACTATGGAGACTGAGGGCGGAGGAACAGACAGAGCCCCTCTTGCGGCAACAGTCAGTGAGATGCTGATGCACTATTTTTCGAGAACTGGGTAGTGCGGGCAGCAGGTCCATGGAATGGGACACTATAAAGGGGGTCTTCCGATGTGTTTTGTCTAAAGACTACTTATGGGGTTAGACTCCAATGGGAATGTAGTCTAGATAAAAATGAGGAGGGTTCGGCTCCATAGAAACTGACCTGAAAAACTCCCAGAATGGCAATAATGTTGTAAGGAAATGTTAGATGACTGGCTCAGAGAAGCACACCTATTCTGCACACCAACGGTGAATGCACACGGAGGCTGCAAGGCCAGGGCACTGCTTGCCAATCTGGTTAAACAGAAAAGTCATCAGAGCCTGGTCTTCGTGATCAGCAAAGACAGAGGGAAGCTGGCTGGCATGCAGTCGGCCATCAATGTGGTGTTCAAGTCCCATCTGTGCAGAATTTGTGCAGCTTTACCTGACAGATCTATTGGGAGGGGAGAGAAGTACCAAGCTGGGGTCACATTACCGCGACTTGAGGACTGCGATCACAAATCTGTGGACATGCATTTCTCCAGAACGAAGGTCCCTATGGTTGAAAAGAGACTGAAGGCAGTAAAAACTCCAGGGAGGGATGGCCTTCCCGCTGAATTTTATCACCAATTTGTAGACGCTGTGGTTGCCAGATTTGTGGAGGTGTACCATGAGGCCCTGCAGACAGGGAGACTCCTGGATACAATGTGAGAGGCAATGGTTGTCCTAATACCACAGCTGGGAAAATACCCAATGGAGGCCTCTTTTACAGACCCATCGCCATGTTAAATGTAGACGTTAAAATCCTTAAAAGTATACTGGCCGCTTGCCTGCTGAACTACCTCCCGATCCTAATACACACTGATCAGAGTGGGTTTATACCAAAGCGAAATACCCTCTAAAATCTATGAAACCTATCACAGGTCTATCACGTGCCACATATGCATGGGGATGCCTATGCCTTGCATTCCTTGATACAAAACTGCGTTTGACTCAGTAGACTGGGGTTGCCTTTGGTTGGTGCTTGAGAAAGTTGGGCTCAGACCCAAATATATACAATGGGTTAAACTACTCGGTACCAGTCTGAGTACTAGAGAGCAGATGGGAAGGATGGTCTCAGGCAGTTTCTAGTTGTACAGAGGCACTCAGCAGGGGTGCCCATTGTTGCAGAAGCTGTTTGCTCTGGCAATGGAGCCGGTAGCAGCCATGCTGCTGCAGGCACTGGGTCCCTTGGGGATCGCAGTGGGGGAGGCCACTCATGTGGCCTCCTAATACTCTTATAATGCCCTAGTCTATTTGAGGAAACCTGAGTACTAGGTCCCCATCCTCCTGAATGTGATGCAAGAGTTTGTAGAGGTGTCCGAACTCTGTGTCAACCAACACAAATCTATTATATTCCCGCTGGAAATGTTGTTCAGGATTCCGGCTGCCGGACTTAGGGCTCCCCAGGTAAACCAACAATGTAAGATACATGGGGATAAAGGTGGCTTATACAGAGCCGACATTCTTAGGCCTCAATGTCAGCAGAGTGGTTGTGAGGTCGCGGGCCTGGGACAGGTTTTGGTGATTACCCTAGTAAAGATTGTCATGCTCCCCCGATGCCTGTTATTCTTGCAGTTAAGCAAGGGAAGTATGCTTACAAGGGAATCATTTCAGTATAATAGAAAAACTGTAAAATTGTATGCCCTTAAAGTGGTGATATCATGAATAAATCAAAGAAAAATCTTCTTATCTGTAATCGATTGTATGTTAATCAAAAGCAAACACAGGTGTACATTATCAAGTCTTTTATCTCGGTTTTCAATGAAATAAGGGTCCATCAACATTTAAACTCATGATACAGTGATCCTACACCGATTCTGATGTCCTGTCCATTTTGGACAGTTTTCTTAAAAACAATCCTTCCTTCTTTGTTTTGATTGGAGGGGATTTTAATGTCACTTTTGAACCGTATCCTCTAGTCCAAGGAATATGTAAAGAAGAGGATGCCCATTGGGGCATCCCTCAGCTAGTCTCCAACAAAAGACCAAGGCTGAATAAATCTGCGCGCTTACTGGCCGACATCTCACTAGCCCATGGCCTCCGAGCCTGCAACGGTCGCTCACGCTCGGATGTAAATCTACAAGCTACCTTTAGGCGTGGAGGGCTCAGCAGTCGTATTGATTATATACTTCTTGACATCCGACTGTGGAGCCACATGTTTGATATGAGGGTTCAAAAGCAAATTGAGAGTGATCATGACCCGTTGATTTTATCAACCAGAGGACTTTTTCCTTCGTTTACTGTGCCCCACTCCAAGAGCCATGCCTCCCAGCTGGCTCTAACAAATAACAGACGCAACCTAAAATGGGAATCTGTTAATTCTTCCCCTAAACACCTGGCATCCATTTACAACCTGCTTGCCAACCAGATGGAGTGTATGATCCGCCTAAATGAGAACGGGCAGGGTGACAGAGTCTTAGCAGCCCACACTGACTTGTTCCAATCTTTAAAGCATCTTTTCACAAAAAAGTTTCTCAATAAATCTAACAAAAAGCACTGCGCTCCTTGGTTTGACAACTGTTGCAGAGAAGCACAACTGTCTCTCCTGGAAGCAATAAAAGATGGCCATGTTGGGCTGTTAAGAACAGCCAGAAAAGTTTATAAGAAGGAATGTTCTGAGGCACGCAGAAGTTGGGAAGAGGCCAGATGGGTTATTATTTTGGAGACTGCTAAATCTAATGACACATCTAGGTTCTGGAAACTAATAACTGATGACTGTAGCAACTCCCCTGCCGCACCTGGCTCATCAATCCTCTCAGCATCATGGGTAGAGCACTTTGGGCAACTATATGAAGGGCCTTCTGAAGCATCTTTGTGGGCCCCTGAGGCCCCAATAAACCATGAGACTACCCCGATCACATTCTCTCTATCCGAAACAAGAGCAGCAATAGACTCATTGAAATGGGGAAAAGCCCCTGGCCCAGACAAGATCCCAGGCGATCTATACAAATCAAGACCAGATATATGGGCACCATATCTCAACCTTATCTGCAATGCTATTGCAGCAGGGGCCCCCGCTCCTCCCACTTGGAAAGGGGCCGAAATAGTACCCATTTTTAAAAAAGGAAATCCGAACATCCCTGCCAATTATCGTCCGATTAGTCTCCTTGATAACTCCCAAAAAATCTATGCAAAGCATCTTTTGCTTCATCTTGAGGAATGGATTATGGAGTCCGAAGCTCTTTCTGACCTACAAGCAGGCTTTAGACCTACAGTGAGTACAGTTGACCAAGCCCTAAGATTCATGTCAATAAAATGGAAGAATGTTGACCTGGGGAGGGGTAATCTCTATGTGGTCTTCATAGATCTCAGAGCCGCATTTGATTTGATCCCCCGGAACCTGCTGTGGTCAACATTATCAAACATGGGAGTGCCATCTGGTCTCCTGAAACTCATTGCCCAACTGCATGAAAATACTTTCGCTCAAATTAGATGTGGCCAGGGGGGTGAGTTGACCGACCCCGTAGCTATTAAAAAAGGAGTTAGACAAGGATGTGTTCTGGCACCCACTCTTTTTTTGCTATATATCAATAATTGCATCCACTACTTAGAGAACTGTATAAATGATTCACCTAAATTGGTTGGGAAAAAAATCCCGTGTCTGCTATATGCAGATGACACAATTTTGATATCTAAATCGCCAATGGGAATCCAAAACCTGATCAACCAATTCTGTGTTTTTTGTAGTGACTATGGTCTGGATGTAAACATTAAGAAAACAAAACTCATGATGTATAGTACCTCCAAGAAACGCTCGCGGGTTAGCATAGAAATGAACTCGATTCCACTGGAGAAAGTAGAAGAGTTCGACTACTTGGGTTTCAGACTATCGACCACAGGCAAATGGATGGCAGCCATTGACAAAGGGGCTCTCATTATAAGCCAGAGAGGAGGGGCCCTTGTCCGTAGATCGAGAAAGGCTCTGAGTCCCCCCTTGAACATACTTGCAGAGATCTACAATGTCCAAATCAGAGCAGCGGCCCTCTATGGAGCGGAACTTTGGGGGTCTCACAAAAACCTTGATACTCTGCAAACCAAGGAAAACCATTTCCTTAGACAGATTGCCCGGCTAGGTATGGGCTCTCCAATGACCCCTCTAAGGCTTGACCTAGGTCTAAACAGTATCAAAACCACAGCAGCCCTAAGGCCTCTCTCCTATTGGATCCGCTTATGGAAATCTGTTGAACTCGAACCATATAGGCTGGCTATAAGAGAGCTCATAGCCACCCCCCAGGCACTGGAGAAAATCCCATGGCTGAAGGAAATGAAATCTGCCTGGGTCAAAATAGGTTTTCCTTCCTACTGGAACTATCCGGATCAAATCCCCGATAATGCAAAGAAACTTGTCACAAAAAGATATTGGGAGAAAGTTAATGAAGACTCCTTGCACCAAAAAGGGGCGGGCAGGCTAACAATGGAATTTCTCCAAATCAAGCACGAGCCCTGGCCTGAGAACTTCTTGAACCTTCCCATGCCTCCGTACGCCCGTGCTTTATATCTCCAACTAAGATATGGTACACTGCCTATTAATGGTTTTACGGCTCACTGGTCATCTAACATCGCTTCAAATGATAGATGTATCTCTTGCCAAAATTGTAAAGAAACAATAGAGCATATACTATTTTTCTGCCCTATGTATAAAAGTCCCAGAGGGAGGTGGATCATTCCCCTCTGCAAAAATATGTCATTACATGATAGAGCAAACGCCACCAGAATCTGTACATACGACTCATCCTCCGTGGTAGCTATTACAGTTACCAAATTTTTAGCGGAGGCCTGGTACATCCGGCGTAGGCTTACTGTTTCAAAGGGCATGTGAGCCATCCTGTCATTAGTCGACAGAAGGAGTCTCAACTGTTATTTTTCTTTTTTTTTTGACGAGGGCCAGGTCTTACGGGGAAACAATTGCACACATTGGTTTGTCAGACAGAATTTTATATTTTATCTTTTATCTTTTTTATTCTTAATATTTTAGCCATGTCTTATTTATTGTACTTTTTACCTATAATCAAATACTTAGTCCTGTTGATCTTATTGTTATACTGTCCTGATTATTACTGTTTTTTTACTGTTATCTTGTTTTTTTTAACAAATACTATTTTATCATGTATGATTGTTATCTTTGCTACTCAAAATGGCCTAGATCTCTAGACCGAATGAACTCAAATAAAAAAAAATGTGATCATTTACTTAAACTTGGATATATACTAAACATAAACCACAGTACCAAAACCACCCTGAAAGTCCATTCAATTAGTCCTCCAAAATAAATTCATTCTCAATTAGGATGATGATCCAATAAAAATTAGAAATTAAACCACAGAGGTGGACAAAGCATTGGCGTTTCGGTCTCCTTTGTCCTAGACCATCTTCAGAACTGTAACATTTTACAGCGTTTCCAAGTAGACCCTCACATAATACTTGGAATATAGGCACTTCCTGTACACATTATAGGGATTCCTGATTCAGGTGTCCACACAAATTTTGAACACGTTGTATAGCTTGCTATAATTGCACTCATCTACAAAAAAGTTTGCACATTTAGCTGATGTCATTATTATATTAATATCTGTGTACAGGAAACTTTTTGATTGACTTGTAGGAAGATACATGACTATGAGTAAATGCTCTGCTAACTGTATGTTTGTTAGACGGGGCATCCTTGGGGTGGTCTTGCCCCAGATGTTTTGCCTTTTCCTCATGTTTTCTTCTGTATCTTTTTATTGGACTTAGGGCTCTGAGCACTTTACCACTGCTAACCAGTGCTAAAGTGCATATGCTTCTCCCCTGGACATGGTAACATCGGTGTATCCACAATTGGCATATTTAATTTACATGTAAGCCCCTTGTAAAGTGTTACCATATACCCAGGGCCTGTAAATCAAATGCTACTAATGGGCCTGCATCACAGATTGTGTTACCCACTTAAGTAGTCATGTAAATAAGCCTCAGGCCTGCCACTGCAGAGTCTGTGTGTGCAGTTTCAATGCCACTTCAACTTGGCATTTAAAACCTCTGGCCAAGCCTTAAACTCCCCTTTTCCTACATATAAGTTCCCCATAAGGTAGGCCCTAGGTAACCCTTAGGGCAGGGTGTCATGTGAGTAAAAGGCAGGATGTGTACTTTTACATTTTACATGTCCTGGTAATGAAAAACTCCCAAAGTTGTTTTTCATTACTGTGAGGCCTGCTCCTCTCATAGACCAGCATTGGGAATTCCTTCAAATACATTTAAGCTGTAATTCCTGATCAGAGAGGAGTAGCTGCATCATGTTTAGTATCATTGGAATGGTAATGATAAATCCTCTTTACTGGTACAGTTGGCTTTATCATTGCTATTTTAGAAGTGCCACTTTTAAAAAGTGGCCATTTATCTGCCCTCACTGTCCTATGTGCCTGACAGCAGGTCTCCAATACACATCTGGCCTGTGCTATGTGACAACTACATTTGTGTATTCCCTTCAGACATCCACAATGCAGGATACTCAACTGCATCTGCATTCATCTGCATGCTGATGGGTCTTCCTGGGGAGGAGGTTGGGGAGGGCTCACACTTACACTTTAAAGGGTAGTGGCCTGAGCCGACACAAAGGGGCTGATTACCCCCCCAATGAAGTCGTCCCTCATATCAAAGGCACTTTTTAGTATACGTACTGGGTCTCTGACCCCCAGAAATCAGGCAACTACTGGACTTGGGAAGAACTCTGCTGGAGTAAAGACTGCTGTGCTGTAAGGATTGCCACTGTGGCTGAGCTGACTGTTCCAAGGAACAGTTTCCCTGCATTGCTGAGCTGCCCTGCTGAACTCTGCCCTGCTGAGGAAAAGGACTGAACCCATCTTGCTGGCCACGGAATCTCTAAGGGCTTGATGGCTTGCCCCCTGTTCATCTGCAGTCTCAGGGACATCAAAGACTTCTTTCATCTCTCCTGGTGCTTCTGGACTCTGCCACTCGTGAGTCCTAACCTTGCCTGAGATGCCCCCTCCAGTCCTGGGCCTCAGAAGTGGGGTTTGCAGCTGAAAGCTCAAAAAAGCCATGCATGGCCCCGAGTATTGCAGGAAAATCAATGCGCCACCTCACGGAAATGCTGCATCAACCCGAGCGCGGCAGAAAAAGCAATACATGGCATCCCCAGTGATGAGGCAACGGTTACCTGATGACAACGGCTTCCCCACTGTGCTATCGATTATTTCGCTCTGCTCGGCCCGCCGGCAATGCATTGCATCCACTTTAACAGGAGCCTGACAATGACGCATCACCAGAAAACGGGAGAAATTGTGACATATCCCTGCATGTCCCCGCTGCCGACACATTGTTTGTCCGAAGGTACTGTTTCAGTGGATCCTGTGTGGGTTCTGAAGCTGGCCTACCCTCCATTGCGGTCGGCTTAGATTTTGACTTTGTACCAGTCCCTCGTGACCTCAAGTAACCTTTTAACTTATAGGCACTGTTTTCACATATAGGGCCACATGTACTAACCTTTGGAATTTCTATTTCCTAATTGCGATTCCATGTAGATCGCAATCAGGAAATTGCAATTCCAAATGCACGAAACTCCATTGAGGTTTTTTGCAATTCCCAGTGGGTCATAAACAGACCTACCTCATAAATATTGATGAGATAGGATGCAATTTGCGATCCACTGGGAATTGCCAAAATCACAGGGATGGTGGCATACTGAGGCCATCAGACCACCATGTCTGTGATTGATTTTAAATAAAGCAATCTTTTTTAAAACCTAGGCCATTTTCCCTAAAGGAAAACGGGATGCATTTAAAAAGCAAAAAATTATTTGTTTCAGTTTCATTTTTTCTCTTAAAAAACATTTTTGCGTGCATTCACAAAGGGGAAGGAGTCACTTGGGTACCCCTTCCCATTTGCGAATGGATTAACACCAATTTGAAACTGGTGTTTACTGCGATTGTTTTGCAACAGCATTCACAGACACAAATCAATCACACATACCACTGCGACTCGCAATTAGGAAGGGACACCCTTGGCACGCCCCTTCCTAATTACGACTCGCAAACCTATTTTGTGATTCAGTACGTAGATTATCAAATTGCAAAATAGCATTTGTACATGCCAAAATCTTTTTTCTGTGTGCAAACGGACCAATTCTGCGAATCAGGTTGTTTGCATACAGAAACAAGCTTTGTACATCTGGCCCTTAATTTTTAAAAATTCAAATTTCAAATTCTACTGATTGGATTTTTGTCGTTTTGGATTTGTTTTACTCAGATCAATATTCTCTATTTTTCTAAACTGGAGTCTTTTTGTGGTGTTTCTACTGTGTTACTGTATCTTAGGTATTGCACAAATGCTTTACACATTGCCTTTTATGTTAAGCCTGACTGCTCTGTGCCAAGCTACCAGAGGGAGAGCACAGGCTATTTTAGGGTGTCTTTCTGACTTGCCCTGACTAGGATTGTGGTCCTTACTTGGACCTCTACCAACTAGAGACCCAATTTCTAACAAAGTCTATGCGACATATGTCCTTATAAGCCTCAATAAACAAATCAAGCTATAGTGAAAAAATCAGAGCATGAAGTCAAGGCCTAGGGTAAGTTTGTCACTTTCAAGACTTCAGTGAAGATGAGTGTAATCGTCTCTAACCTGCCACCTGCAAAAGGATGCTACACCACGCCTTAAAGTTGCCTGAAGTCTTGAGGTTTCCTTGACATTACCCCTCAACCAGGGAATATTTTGAGGAAGCTAAAACAGGTAATGCTACTCCCAGAACTGCTGAACTTTTTTACTGACAAATCTGGTCTTGAAATATCATTATTTGAACCTTGGTCCAGACCCTGGTGCCAACTTACAAATTTGGTAGGTTCTGGAAATACTTGTCCCTGAAATGACTACCCCTGAAAAGGGGTATTCAGGGTGTACTTGAAGTTATTGCTGCAGGATGTAGTCCAAGGGCTACTGAAATGTTGGACTTTAGTTGCTTATGCTCCCACACAGACTATACCAGTCTCATTATATACATTAGCAGTCACCCAAAGAAGACTGTTTTATTTGGCAAGTTTTGCATTCAATGCTGCAGCTCTGCTCTTTGTCTCTGAAACTGGCACAGCCGTGGAATGTCTGCTGTCTAGAACATTTGGTCGTTGCTTACCACCAAGCAGTGACACTTTTGATCCTCTTTCAGCCTGTGGGTTACTCCAATGACTTGTTCAGTAATGACAAAGGTGCTGATCTCATGGTAGGATTTACACTTCTTTAGGAAGCCTTTATTTTACAAATATAATTGAGATTCCAGATACTTATTCTCTAAGGAATTAGAATCCAAACCATTTATTATTTTGGGATTGAAGAACATATTTTCATCCACTTCGGGTACGTCCCAGTCCAATATTTGAAAGGTCTTCTCCCTGTTTCCTCCTTTCCTCTTCTAGTTTTCTGCCTATATAAGGAGCCCGGTTAATTCCTTGAGTGCTGTGCTATGTCACTTATTCCAGTTTGTTGATCACTCCAGAGAATCTGGCTGTTCCTGTTTTTTTCTCCTGCCGGGTTCTGGTCTAGTTCTTGATTAGTCTGTATCCTCAAGGAGTTTATTTCTGTAGCTCAGTTTTTTTCCTGTGAGGAACTGATGTTTTTGTCAGTCTGCTTCCTGCTTCCATTTTGCTCCATTTCTGTTGTCCTTCTGGATTTGAGGATGGAGAAAAGAAGCAACAGGCCATTTCTTTGCTTCAAGAAACTTCAACCTGCATCACCACAAAGACCAGCCCAGGGCACTAGCTTTCATGGACAGTATGAACAACTTCCCAGAAAACAAGGTAGTTGTTTCAGTTCCCACAGACAAACAGGTTTTAGGAGTAATATCTATAGTTTTCCAGTACTTCAAAATGCCCTTGGTAACTGACCTTCATAGAAACCCACTTCACAATGTCCATCATTTTCAATACAGACATACCAAAATGGATCATTCTGCTAATTGCACAGGGGGACTTGATATCAACGGTGGATTTGATGGATCCATAACTTGTGACTATAATGATGATTCCAATATTGGTGGTTGTAAAACTGTCCACAGTTTTATGTTGAAAATCTGCAATTCAGGTTTGTGGTGCTACCTTCTGGCTCAAAATCAACCCTACGAGAGAGAACACCATAACCCCTCTCGTGGGCCTTCTGCATCTTCAGGGTGAAGGAGTCCATCATTAGCTGTATGATTTGTTTATTCAGACCCCATTCAAGGAGCACATATTGAAAGAAATGGAGATGATTTGCTTTCAGTAACGTTAGTTATGGTGAACCGGAAGCAGTCACAACTATCTGCATCCCAGGGCCATATAATCAATATGACAATGTTTAAGACTGACACAGAGCAGTTTTCCTACTAGACGAAGACTGTGAGAATCAGAGAACTGCTGCTGTGCCACTCATAGCAGCATCAAACTACACCTCACCAGAACCCTTGGAGACCAGGGCTCAAGACAGCTTGTGCCTTCAAGATGATTTGCTCTTGGCCTCACCTGTGCCCACTACTCTACCATCTTCCTTCAAGATGACTTTAAGTTCTTAGGACTTTGAAACCCTACTCCCAGTTCGCCCTAGCCACCCTCAGCTAAGACATGCCACATAGACAGCTGCCAATGAGCTTCATCGTGGGGACACAAAGGAAAGCGAACAATAAATGAGGGACTCCACTGGCCAAACTGGAAAGAGAAGGGTGGATTTGCAAAGCTCTGATATATTAAAGCACCATCCTTCACTGAAGAATGTACTATCCGTACCAACAGGGATCAGGCAGTAATTGATTCAACATAATTAGTGCCCGTCTGCTGCTCCCAACGTGACTGTTTTGTCATTTCTAACTTCTAGTGCCCTGAAAACAGAAGGCTTGTGACTTGCAAAAACCTGCCCAGCAGGACAAACAGAACTGCAAAGTTTTATTTTTTTTAAAGCTAGCTTTCTTTTATTTTGCCAAGTCATCTTTTCTCACTTTCCACTTATGTTTTCTTTTGTTTTTGCTCGTGGGCACTGTTCTCAAAAGATGACAATGAACTTGTTTGAAATGTTGGAAAGCGACAGTGTTTCTTTATTATGTGAAATCTCTGAAATTATGCTTTAACAAAATCATGCAGTACACCCCAATCCACTCCACTCAAATGCACTCTACTACTATACACCCCAATCCAACCCACTTTACCTCACACCAGCCCAGCCCACCCCAATCAAGACCATTCCAACCTACCCCACTTCAATCCTCCCAACCCACCCCAGTCTCATCTGCCCCAATCCAGTTTGGCCCTTCTAATCAAAAGCAATCTGCCCCACTCAAATCCAAACCAATATGGCCAACTATAATCCAAAACAATTTCCCCAACTCCAATACAAGACAATCTGCCCCACTTCCACCTGCCCTAATCCAAAACCGCCTGCCACACTGCAAACTGCTGCACTCCAACCCAAAACAATCAGCCTCACTCCAATCTACCCCACTACAATCCAAAACAATCTGCCCCACTGCAATCCAAAACAATCTGCCCCACACTAATCCACCCCACTATTTCCTGCCCCACTTGAATCCAAAACAATCTATCCCACTCGAATCCACCCCACTCCAATCTGCTTCACTCCAATCCTAAACAATCTCCCACACTCCAATCCAATCCACCCCACTCCATCCCAATTTACCCCACTCCAATTCACCCCAATTCCATTCAATCAACCCCACACCAACTCAATCCACCCCCCTCCAATCCACCCTATTACAATCTGCCCCAGTCCAATACAAAACAATCTGCCCACTCCAATCTAAAACAATCTGTCCCACTCCATGCCGGCCCACTTCAATCTGCCACATTCCAATCCAAAACAATCTGCCCCCACTCCAATCTGGTGTACTCCAATCCAACACAATCTGCCCCCTCCAATCCAAAACAATCTGCCTCACTTCAACCCAAAACAATCCATTTCAACCTGCCCCAGTCCAACCTGCCCCCCTATAATCCACTACCATCCAAAACAGTCTGCCGCACTCCAATCCAATCCAATCCACCTCACCTCACCCCAGTCCAACCCACTCTATCACAATTCACCCCATTACAACCCAGACCACACCACACCAATCCAATCCAATCCACCCAACAACACTCCAATCCACCCCAATCCAGCACAGTCCAATCTACCTGACTCTAAACCAATAAATCTCACCCCAATCAACCCCACCCCAGTCCACCCCACTCCTGTCCAATGCACTCCACTGCAGTCCGATCCACCCTACTCTAATCCAACTCACCACAGCCCACTCCAATCTAACCCACCCCTCTCCAATCATCCCACCCACTCCAATCATCCTACCCCAGTCCAATCCAACTCACCCAACTCAATCAAGTCCACCGTTACCCAATCCTCCTCACTCCAATACAGTCCACTCCACTCCAATACAATCCACTTTAATCCACCCCTCTCAGTCCAATCTAATCCAAATGAATTTGCCGTACTCCAGTCGAATCCACCCCACTTCAAACCACCTTAATCTACCCCTCTTCAATCCAGTACGCCACTCTCCAATCAGTCTAGCCCACTCCAAACCACCTCACTCGAGTCCAACCGACTCCACTCCAGTCCAAACCACCCCACTCCAATTCACCACAATCCACTCCAATCCACCCCAACCCAATCCATTCCACCACACCCCAATCCAGTCCACCATGCTCAATCAAATCTACCCATCACACCCTAATGCACCCCACTCCAGTCTACCCCATTCCAGCCCACCCACCCCTTGTCAATCCAATCTACCTCACCTCAGTGCAATCCACCCAAGTCCAATCCATCCCAGTGCAGTCCACCCCACCCCATCCCAATCCAATCCAATCCACCACATTCCAGTCCAATCCACCTCCTCCAGTTCACCCCACCCATTTCAATCCACTCCACCCCACTTCAATCCACCTCACTCCATTCCAATCCACCACACTCTACCCCAATCCAGTATACTCCAACCCAGTTCAGTCCTCCGCACTATAATGCAATCCATCCAGCCTACCCCACTCCAACACAATCCACTCCAATCCACCCCACTCCAATCCACACCACCCTATCCCAAATTTGTCCACCCCACTCCAATTCAATCCATCTACCCCTTGGCACTCCAATCCACATCACCTCCCTGAAATCCTCTTCACGCTAATCCACCCCAATCATGTCCACTGCAATCCAATCCAACACATCCTACCCCAATGCCATCCACCCTACCCCAATCCACTCCACCCCATCCCAGCCTTATCACTCCAATCCAAACCTCCCACCAAATCCAATCTAATCCACCCTTGTCAACTCCACCCCAAGCCCATCCACCTCACCCCATCCAAGCCACCCCACACTAATCCAATCCAGCCCACTACTTTCAAACCACTCAATCTACTCCACCCCTTTCTACTCCAATCCACCCCACTACTTCACTCCACTCTACCCCACTCTACCCTATTCCACTCCACTCCACTCCACTCTATAACACTCTCTGCCACTGAATCCTACTCCCCTCTACTGAACCCTGCGACACTCTAATCCTCCTACTCCACTCTACAACATTCAGACAAATCCACTCTAGACACTCTGCTCTCCAACGTCACTCTGACACTCCCGCCACTAACGTTTAGCCATACTAAACAGCAGCCACACAGGTGTAAAACACGGCAAAACAAAGCCAATATGTTTTGTATGGACGAGATCTTTTGTCTACGCCAGTGCTTGTTAAAGTGTGCAGATAGTCTGGGGAACGCCCTCTCACTCTTCCTGGAAGTAACATAAAATCATTTTTTTTAATTGCAGACTGTACACTTATTTAATTCACCAAGCCTAGCCAAGTTAACAACATTGTTTCAAACCTTACTTTTTTAATTACAGCACTTTGAGATATTGAGGTGTTGAAAGTTTGCGTTACGAGATTACTAACATAAAATAATTTAACATCCCCACTATTTTTCAGGTGCTTGTGGGATAATCAATCAGAGGCCACTATGCACTAAAATTTTCCACAACAGAGTTAGTGATTAACAATGGCCCACCAAGTTATGGCAACTTCTCCAAAGGTGAAAAAACAAAGACTTAACACGAACTTCTGGAATCTGTAAATGGCCCGAATACTTTTTTCGCTCCACTGTCACGGCAAAACAACCATGTTTAATCTCGAAATCATCACTGCATTCATTTAAGTTTACAACCCTGAATGAGATTTTCTATTCAGATCTCACAGCAGGGCCTCTTAGACAATACTGCCTAACCGTGAAACACCGCTTTGTTTTCACCAGCATAATTTAAAAAAATAACCATTCAGTATTCAGACTGGTAATACGGAGCATAGAAAACACAGCCATCCTTGAATGCTTGTAGTGTTTGTATATGCACTTGGGAGAGGCTGAGAACGTGAAAGTGATTGTGGTAAACAAGAGGCGAGAAAGAGTGGAATATGATCAAGAGAAGACAAATCAAGTGTGAGAGAAGGGCAAGTATGCGGGGCCTGCGAGATGAAGGAGGCTATGTGGAGTGAGGTACGCCCGTTGAAAGAGGTAAAACGGAATCAGCTTAAACCGAGTGTTGCAAGACACTTTTTTAGCATATTGTAATAGGAAAGTCCATTCTTTGACAGTAATGTCTCTACCTATATCAGGTGCCCGTGCGGCCTTCAACGTGTCCAATGATGTGTGGAGCTGTGCCCGGATCCCACGATGTATCCATCTAACAAAATGTCTACCGTGTCCCATTGTGTGAAGAGCCTGGACGGTTTCATGTGTTATCGGTTCAGTACCCTATGGTGTCCAATAAGTGCGTTCATACGATAGTTCATACAATAGTATTTTAGCATGTGTCAAAAAGAGAGTCTCCAATAAGCCATGTATTTGCACAAAGTCTGAATGTGGGAGTAGCATGCCATCTTCGAACAAGTCCCGTAAAGTGAGTGGACCCCGCTGTTCCCAAACCCTGAGCATAGCCACTGTGGTAGTCCCAGGACAGGGAGCCCGCATAGTGGTATGTTAGCCGCAGAGGGGGTTGCCGAAGTTGTGTACCGTGAGTTAGTTTTTAATAGGCCAATGCCGTGCGTAATTGCAAAGTAGCCCGAAGGGTAATTTAGGTGACCCAGGACAAAGCAGCCGGTGAATAAAACTCCTCCTCCACATTGCTTCTGTACAATTTATCTTGACCACATTATGGCCGGCAAGACAGTAGGACAGCCATTGCAATTTGCACGCAATCCAGTAGACCTTGAAATCTGGAGTGCCCAAGCCCCCTAAGTCTGGGGGCAACTGTTGTTTCGTCAGGCCGACTCAGCTGCAATCTTTCCCCCATATTAGGTCTATAAATAAAGAATTCAATGTCCGAAATACACATGGTGGTACTATAAGCGGCAAGTTCACAAAATGGTATGAGACCATGGTAGCATTACCATCTTTGCCAGGGTCACCCTCCCACCCATTGAAAGGGGTAGTGTGATCCATATGTTGATTTGGGATTGGAGAGATGTAATAGTCAGGTTTAGATTCCCGTCTAGAAAATCCACTTGGTTCCGGTAAACACGAATACCAAGATAGCAGAAGGAGATAGGGGCCTTACAATGGTCTTGGGCCCAAAATGGAATGGCAGGCTCCGACCAGGTGCCTTGAAAGGAATATGCATATGACTTATCAGGATTCAGAGCCCAGAGAGTAGTGAAAATTGGGAAAAAAAGTCTGCACTGGCCTCTCCGTGCCCTGCTGCAGATCCCTGTAGTAACGTATCATACCATACGCATATAAGAGGCAAGCATGCGTAATGGGGTTGAGCGTAGATCCCCAATCTGCTGCGCTGTGGCAAAGGTGCTGTGCCAGGGGCTCCAATGCCAGTACAAACAAGAGGGGGGACAGAGCACAACCCTGTCTAGTTCCACGGTATATGGGGTAAGAACCGATATATGCACTCCTGTCTTAGCCCTGGCAGTCGGGCCGGGTACAGGAGCCTCACCCACCGTATAAATTCTGGAGGTATTCCATAGGCTTCCAGAGATGCCCACAGATATTGCCAGCTGAGAGTATCAAATGCCTGCCACATACCTAAGGAGATGCAGCCAGCATATGGGTATTTGTGCTTCGACTGATATATTAACTGAAATAGCCGTTGGATATTCATCGATGGACCACAGCGTGGAATAAAGCCACATTGGTCCGTGTGGAGCAGCCGTGGGAGTAATGGGAGTAGTCTACGCACCAATACTTTACTAAGGAGCTTATATTCCATATTTAATATAGACAGAGGCCTATAAGATGACATCTGTGTGGGAGATCTATCCGGTTTGAGAAGTGAGGTCACTACCGCTTCACGAGTTGTAGCTGGGAGCATTCCTTCTTCGAGGGATCTCATATAATTTCTCTAGGCGGGGAAGCAAGCGCTTACGGTAAGTGGCATAAAATTCCACCGGCAATCCATCAGAGCCAGTGGTTTTATACGCGCCATCTCTTTCAATGCCTCGCAAATCTCGGTAGTCGTGATTGAGGCTCACAGCGCCTCTCTTTCTAGTGCTGTCACCTGTGGGAGTGGTTGGCAGTACAGAAACATATGTAGGGAGTGTTGGTCTACTGGTGGCGGCTCTACGTACAAATCTGCATAGTATAGACGGAAGGCCTCGTTAATGCTAGTTTGGCTAGTTAGTAAACCCAGCTGAGGGGATTCATTGATATTAGTGTGGGAGACCCGGTTTGCCCACCTCCACATGCATCTTCTGGGTGAGCTGTAATCTACTTCACGCAAGCGCTCTAGGAGTTCCATGTGCCGGATCCGTGCCTCTTGTAATCGCTCTGTTTTGTTGTCGTCCAGTATCACCTCACGTTCTAGAGACCCCAACTCATCCTCCAGTTGGGTGAGGTCAGACACTATTTCAGCCCGGCTCCCACCCTCATAGAAATGGAAGTCCCACATAGAATTTCTTTGAAGGCCTCCCATTCAATCAGTGGGGATGTGGCTTTGTCCGTGTTTCTAAAAAATATGTGTCTATGGTAGTAGCTAATATCTCTCTAAAGACCTTGTCTTCCAAGAGTGTAGGCTGCAGGCGCCACGTTGGTATCGGGTGGGTACCCTTCCCCAGGTCAGTTGGATCTCTAGCAGATTGTGGTCAGACAGTGTCTTGCCTAAGTATGTAGCATGAGTTATGTGGGGTTGCAAGCTAGTAGTATATAAGAATCGGTCTAAGCGGGAATGGAGCACATGTGGGTAGGAGTAGAAGGAATATTCCCTCGCATCTGCATTACGGTGCTGCCAGACATCCACCAAGTCCCACCCTTTAACCCATTGTCTCAATATTCTGGCCTGATGAACCCGGTGTGGCACTAGGGAGGGGAGGGTGCAAGCGGTCGAAGTGCACACCCAGTACGGCATTCGAGTCACCCCCTAGGACCCAAGGGAGATGAGCCCATTCTGCTAGCATGTTAGACACACGTGCATAAAAAGCATCTTGCTCCTGGCGTGGGTCATAAAAACAGCCCAGTACTATCTGCTCCCCATCCAGGAGGCTTTGAGTAGGACATATCTACCTTGTGAGTCAATTTTAGTATCTTGGGCGGAATTCCCCCCTTATCTAGATGGCTGCTCCTCTATCATTTGCTGAGAAGGAGGTGTGGAACAATTGACCCCACCACCTGCGCTGTAATTGTAGGGCTTCTAGTGTATTGAGGTGGGTTTCTTGCAGAAAAGCAAGATGAGTGTGGCGTCTGTGCAATTGTGTTAACACCCTGTGCTGTTTACACAGTGTTCCCAGGCCTCTAATATTCTAAGTGATTATATTGTATAATTTAGTAACTGAGGTCATTGTCCTGGATATAGAAGGTGTAACTATCAGCCCCAGGGACCTACTGCGTTCCCCCTGTGTAACAGTGATGACAGACGCGTATGAAGTAACCACCCTGCACAATGCACGGTCCAGCAGAGACAAATGTGCTCGACCAATTTAACTAACATAACCAACTGTAGAAACAGAAAAATAGTAAGGCTTCTGCTAGTGGGGTGCGATGGCTCCAACGCCAAACCATACATTTGTACTTCAGGCATACCATCTCAACATGGTCCGTTTCCAGGTCATATCAGTAACTAGCTACTTATTCATCTATCCCCAATGCAAGCACATCATACAAGGATATTACATACACATATGGAAGTGACAATTTAAGAATAGGTGATAATCACAGAATCATCATGGAGATATCAAAGCAGCTATCCAATTCTCTGCTCAATGATCTGGAGGGGCGCTCCGGCAGTAACCACAGTATCTGTGTAGTGGGGTCGAGGAGCAGCACAGGCAGCCTTCTTTTTTCACAGATTGTGTGTGGTCTGCGGTGTGATAGTTGGGAACAATGTCACAGTGCCTTCAGTGTCAGTGTCTGAGTCTCCGGCCATGGATGATTCTGTGCTAGATCTGCGGTTGAGGTCTCACAGAGTAGTAACAAGGTGGATGGCTTCCAGTTGGCTCTGACACACCTGCCTCGTGGACACACCTCCCCCTCCATCAAACAGTGTTGTGTTTACAGTGGGTGCACTGGTTCCATTGACCAGAGCCCTGTGATGCAAACTCGTGTTGTTGCTCATTCCGGGTTCCTTGAAAATTCTGATCGAGCCATTCCCTGGCCACTGTAGGAGAGTCTAAGAAGTGTGCCCTTTTGACTGTGAAGAAAACAGACAGGCCCTCAGGATAAACCATTGATTGTAGCCAGCTCTTGATATACTGCGTGGGTCGATCTCCTTCAACACGTTCCGGCATACCCACTCTTCGGATATGAATCCTGCGTGCTCTACCTTCGGCATCTTCAGCTCTGTCTTGGAGTTGTTCTACTTGTTTGCTCAGTTGTTTCAACATGGAGCAATGTTTTACCTGCCCCAGTGCCAAGGTAGCCAATGTGTGTTCCACTGATTTGACCCTGTTCGCCAGTTTGTGCAGGTCGTCTCTCAGCAGGTTATGGTCTGTAGTGATAGTGCCAAGCTTCTGTACCATGATTTCTCTGGAGTCTTGTACCTCATGTAAAATAAGATATAGCTTGTCCATTGGTGTCTCTGCTCTTGCAGGGGGAGCACAGTCCTGCGGTGTCGCAGAAGGCGAGACCTATGAGGGTGGGGAGTGGTGCTGTACATATTCCTCTAAACTGGGGGCTTTAGTTTTATTTCACCCCATGTTATCGAAGGATTGTCAGCTTAAGGTCCAAGGGTCACACCCGTCGCTCCAGATGGTCACCCCCAGTAGGCGTGCGTGGAATCTGTCAACGTCACTCTCTCTCCGGTGGCAAAGAATGGGCCTCAGCGGCCCCGCAATTCCCCCAAGGCTCTGATGGACTGGTCACACAGAGCCTGGCCTGGGCTCTCCGAGGTAGGTTAGTCTCATGGTTGCTGGCTACTAACACCTGCCGCAAATCGTCTCTCTACTCCGTGCCTCCTCACCGCAATGAAACCAGGGCCAACGGCCAGGACAGTCTGCTATTTACACTCCTAGTTGCCGCCTCTGTTCTCCGCTACCAGGTCCCCCCAAGTAGCAGCTTAGGCACACTGGTTTAGGTTTGGCATACCAAGGGTAACCTCAGAAGCTTCTGCACTTAGCACCCAGAGCACACATTTGGTGCTTCACCTGGGGGTCAATGCCAGGATCAGTGCACTGTTCGGGCTCTTTGCTGCCACTGTATCAGATTCAGGCTCCCCACGGGGTCTGCCCTGCTGCCAGAGGGCCGCGTCACTTATTAGGCCCCGGAGGGTCCCACCCACCAGTCCTGCCAGAATTCCAGGCGGTACCTGGCCTCCTGACTTGGTCGCCAGCACAGGAGGAGTCCCCCTGCCCCTCCCAAGAGCACCAGCAGGCTGCAGATTTCCAGGCCCGGGGGGGCTCGCGCCTTCAGCATTGCCACGCTCGTGCGGGCCCATAGCCAAGCACACCCTCTGGGCAGCGCAGCCATCGGGCGTCACCTCTGGCACAGCCCAGTCTTCGCCCGGCTGCACCGGTCCCCACTCTGCACGCTCACTTTCTATGCGGCAGGGCCAGGCCTCAAGGCGGGTGGGAGCAGGGGATATCAGGCGGGAAGGAGGCCTCGCTGCAGGCCGCCTCCATCTCCACCCAGCTAAGCGCACCCCTGGAGCAGCGTGGCCGCTGGGCACTGCCCCCAGCACATTTCAGTCCTCACCTGGTTCTGTAGTGTAATTGACATTTTAATGATTTGGCTTTACCGTCACATGCTTACAAATTTAGACATACATTTATGCTTTGATGCCCTCTGGACTTGTCGAAATGTATTTTGTATATTTTTGTATCTGGTGCATATTATTGTTTCTCGTTTTTGATTAGAACCACTTGCTACCGACAAGGGGAGGGTGTAGTGTGGTCAGTTTCATGTATCCTTTGCGCGTTAGCTTTGGGCTTTAGTCCTTCGTGCACTTTGCCCTGGATGTATTTTATTCCTTTGCTCGCAGTATAGAGCCTCTGTGCACTTTGCTCTAAATGCTTTTTATTCAGCTTCATACTGTTATTTTTCAAATAGCCAGTTCTACGGTCTTGTTTTATTTTCCTCTATCACACTGTTTAGCTTACTTCAGCACCCGAGTTCTCAAACAATACATTCTTGCTCGCTCTGTGCTTCAGTCAAGGGTACAGTCTGGTACATTGCCGATAGACGTGGTAGGAGTTTACTCTTTAGGGTTCGTAGAAAGTATACATTCTTACGTAGGGACGTTTCTTAGAACACCGGCGTGGTAGTTATAAAAACACTTCCTAGTCCTAGTACACATAAGAGGGAGATTCGGACCAGGGAACCACAACTAGACGCTGACTGCCTCGTTGCAGATGCTGAACCAGATCACAGGTCTTTGCTCAGGTATGAGGGTTGATGGTTTCCCAGGGTATCTAAAAGGTAAGCTAAAAGCTTAACATGCTGTGCTCTAAATATAATCTATTGAGAGAAAATAGAATTTATTAACACCATGATAGCATTGTTTTTATATTTCACTCTCATAGTGACTATTTCAATCCTACTGTGTTGTATGGTTCTGGTTATTGCAGCTCATGCCTTAATATCTAAATTACAGTCGTTTTATTAAAAACAATCTATAAAACTTAAACCGTCTTTGTCATTTGTATATGAGATCATGCGGTAAATGAGAGAGCTGGTTGGGACCTGAGTGACCACGACTTCCCTGAGAAGTTCTATAGATGTCATGCGCTCGGCTGCCTAATCATCCCTTCCCCTTGGGACAGATGAGGCACTGCTAGCTAGCCGGAGCAAAACTGGATTGAAGGTAACAAAAGTCCTTCTAAGTGGGTAAGACTCAGTCCCCCACACCAGGAACGACCCTGCTACTCAGAAATCCAGTAGTCTCATTTAGGATAATGAGAGCCCACGCGACATGGCGCCGCCAACGATTGGTCTGGCTCTAATTTTCGGGTCCGGCTGACTCTCTCGGTCTCATATATATATTGACTCCTCAGTTCCGTTAACGGAGACGTCCGTGGCGCTGAGGTTTTCCGCCACCACAATATAGGTACATCCTATTGTTTTGTGGTCGGTTGTTCAAGCTTGAACTCTGAAAGGAATTCCCCGATATTGGTGTGCCTTCTCTGGACTAGCGCTGTTTTCATAATGGCGAATCCCCAAGTGATGAATATAGCAGTTAATATGCGATACCCGCTCACCGTACATCTGTTAGCACATGGTTTGACAAACCAGGGGGGTCCAGTTACGTTTGTGGTGGACGCCCATGCAGCCTATAGAACAGAACTTTTTTATTCTTGGGTCATATTTCTGGCAGTTGATCGGAATTCAAACACATTTCACGATTGCACTTTGGCAAATGTCCCTGGACAATACAGGGTATATGCATATTTGGAAATACCTCTATCTTATCAAGAACATAATAATTGGCTTGATGGCGCCCTACCCCACACCATAGCATCAGTTAGGCTCGGCCCACTGAGTAACGATGGTCCTACCTGGCCTTTATTGGCTACATATACACCAGATCCAGCGGTTGCTCAATTGGCGGTGGCTGAAGTTTGTCATTTATATACAGAATTAACGGCTACATATAGACGGTTAGTTCAATTTGTGATGCAGACACTCAACACAAACCCAGCGCGTGCTGCTCCGGCACAACCGCATGCAGTGGTTCCGGGTATCAATCCGGCCACTGTACACTCAGTTATGGGTAAAGTACCGGCTAAACGGGAGGAAACTCCATTTTGGCTGGCGCAAAAAATTAATACGCTGGAAGCAGTATTTCCCCATACGGGACCTCAGGATAAACATAGAATATTGACGATGTGTTTGCCGTATGGAATGGTTCCTACTGTGGATCATTGTAATACCTGGGGCACAGTGTTTGCCGCGCTCTACACTACAGCACACGGTACACCGACATTGGCTAATTTACCGGAGGTGCTCAAACAAATTCAAGATGAATATGGGGCTGCCCCGGCCTTAGATTTAGGGATGCAACTGATAGGCAATTATGCCATGGTTTCGTCCATCATATTGAGTAATATAAAAGGGGAGGCAGTAGCACTAGCAGTGCGTATGCGTCTTCGAGACATCCCGCAGCTAAATCAAGAGCGGGAACTGCCGAGAATAACAGCGGAAACGTATTCTAGTATCGGTCGTGATAGCCTAGGGGCTAGACCGCAGAAACCACAGTTTCAGGGTAACGGTAGTAAGGATACTACTAAACAACAGCAACCTGAGGGTACTAAAAAGCGCTGGGAGAAAAAACAACAAACACCTAAGAAAGAAAGGGGAGAATCTCCGCGACCGGAGACCCGCAGGCTAGGTATAATCTAAGGAATAGGGATAACTTGAAGACGCCTGATAGATATCAATATACTGATACACGCCAATCTCGTTCCTTTCAGGACTCATCAGAAAAGAGAAATGAGAGAGGTGGGCGGTCAGAGCGGAGAACAGAGTACGTGAAACCGAGACAGGAATCACAACGCTCATCGGAGGTTTCTGTCAAGAAGGAAGAGAAACCAGTCCAACAAAACCAGCAGTTTAAAAAGAAGAAAGTGGCGGTGGTCTCAGTTAGACATGCCACACAAGAAGAAGGTTCTCTTGAAGAACAAGACATTGGCACTAGCACTGTTAGACAGCGCGGCAGAGGTCACAATAGTTCGCCGGAATCTTCTAGAGCATCTGGAGGTGAAAGCAACTGATGACTTCATACAAGTCGAAACAGCAGATATGCGTGTCTCTGATCCCGATAGAGTTTATACAGTAACTTTACAATTAGAAGGGGACATAGAGCGCAGTATAAACGCCATCTTTTGGGACCGTGTGGTCAAATTGTATGACATTCTGCTGGCCGAACAAGATTGGCTCCCAGACTTTGTTCGCAATTGTCCAGTTGGGGAGGAGGTGATTACACCTTCATTCTCACCACTTGTTCCGGGAGAACTCGCGGAGTCCTATGGCATCGAATGGGCTCTGGCACAAGCACCCGCCTTATATAGAAATCATGTGGGATGGGATAGGGATTCACCTTACCATGTAATTCCAATTAAAGGCGAGCCTCAGCCACAACCGCAATATCCTATAGAATTTGAAGCGAGGGCATCGGTGAGGAAAATACTTACACAATTGGAGTACCAGGGAGTAATTGAACCCTGTATCTCACCAATGAATAATCCCTTATTTCCTGTACCTAAACCGGACCATTCTTATAGGATAGTGGTGGACTACAGACATTTAAATGGACATACACGCACATATGCTATACAGAATTCACATAGCGCAGCACTCATGAATAATATTGTGCGTAAGAAATACAAAACAACATTGGATATCTCGAATGGTTTCTTCTGCCAGAATATAGCACCTGAAAGTAGGGATTTTACGAGCTTTAGTGCGTTTGGCTCTCAGAATTTTTTTTAGCGTTTACCTCAGGGGTATAAGAATAGCCCAGGACTGTTTTCTGCTCGTGTGACTGAAATTTTGCACGAGTTGGACCCTGAAGCATTGTCATATGTTGATGATATATATCTCACGAATGACGAATTACTACAACATTTAAGGTGGGTGGCCCGCATTGTTGTGGGATTTGCAGAAATTGGCTACAAATTTAACTTCACAAAGTCAAAAATTGCCTTCCTCAGCGTCATTTTCCTGGGATATGAGCTGTCGAACGAGGGTAAGAGCTTAGCGCCACACTTTTTGGAAAAATGTGCACAGTTGCAACCTCCCAATACGATTAAGAAACTCCAGTCATTGTTGGGATTTCTAAATTTTGGCAGAACTTACATTCCTGATTATGCTACACGTATAAAACCTTTATACGAGTTGATTCGCCCAAATTTTTCGAGTAAATTTTGGACGATTGAGCATACACATACTCTTCGAGACCTGCAAAATGATCTCCTAGCTGCAAAGCATTTACATACACGGGACAATAGGACACATCTGGTCATCAGGGTCATACCTGGGGCCGTTGGGTTTACGTATGTCACCTTTAATGAGGGTGGGACGGTCCCGATAGCATTCAAGTCCCACTTGTATTCTGCTGCAGAACAACATTTTGCACAGACTGAGAAAATTCTCACTGTGGTACAGATGTCTGTGATTAAAGAACGACCTCTTGCCCAGGGCCAACGCATTATTGTTGTTTCCCCGATTCTAGCCTTAGAGGCTGTGACGAAAGCGAGTGTTCCTAATGCGAAAGCGCTACACCCGCAATGGATACAATGGGCAACGTCTTTGACAGCCACTGATGTAGACTACATATTTGACCCTAAACTGCAGACTCAAGAATTTCTTCAATATGAAATGGAGTACCCAGTTCCCGCTGGCACATTGCATATTGATCAACATCAGGTGGTCATGTACACCGATGGCTCTGTGCAGCCAGCGGTTGGGACTAAACAACAGTATTCTGCTGCATGTGCGGTGGTGAGCGGAATTATGGAGAGGGAGAAGTTCTGCCCCCAACATACTTATACACAAACATTGGGAGACTGTACAGCACAGTTGGCTGAGCTGAAAGCTCTGTTGTTAGCACTAGAACATGTGGCTCCAGCGGTATTAACTTTACTGGTTTGTGATTCCTATTACTGTGTTCAGTCTTTCAATTAATATTTACATTACTGGAGGTTGAATGGGTACAGAGATTCCAAGGGTAACACCATAAAACACAAATTACTGTGGGGGAAGGTTGCGGATCTGAAAGAAACGCTTCCTAAAGTCCATGTTGTGCATACACTTGGACACCAGCGCGCTGGAATACACGTTGCTGGCAATACTTTGGCTGATGAAGCCGCAAAATCGGCAGTGGCAGTTGCCGCTGTGGCCGCAGTAACTCATTCGAGTTCCAGACCAGACACAGAGATTTTGGCTGCTATTAAGGCTACGACTGATGGCACGCCATATCCTAAAGGATTCCCTTCTAAATATGATTATTGCATGGGTGGTATGCTTAACGCTGTAGTTAAAATCCCAGGCGTTGGTGTATGTGAAATGCCCAATAAAATTGAACGACCTCAATTAATTACTGCAGCACATGAGGGGGCGGCATCTGCACATGCCAGCGTGGCTGCCACGATTTCACACTTACAGGGTCGTTATTGGTGGAATGGTCTCTATAAAGAGGCAAAGCAGTATGTCCTTTGTTGTGACATCTGTCAACAAATTAAAGTTTCCACGGCTAGGCGCCAGCAGCAGACGCCCCTTCTGATTTCCAATAAACCTTTACACTGTGTGTACTTGGATCATTGTTGTCCACTGACACCAGATAGTGCATACAAATATATATTGGTAGCTGTAGATTTGTGCTCCAGATTTGTGTGGGTCTGGCCACAGCACTCGGCTGACGTTCGGACTGTTATTAAAGATTTGCGTATCTTTGTTGATACATATGCAGTTGCGGCTTTTCATTCGGACCAGGGCCCTGCTTTTGCCTCAAAGGCATTCAGGGACACCATGGCTTCATTGGGGGTCCAGCTCCAGTTCTCGTCTCCATTTCATCCTGAGGGAAATTCTGTCATAGAGCGTTTAAATTGCGATTTAAAGCAATCCTTAACGGCCAGAGTTATAGGTACGGGTCGTAGTTGGCTAACCCACCTGTATGGAGTACAGAGAGCACTTAATAACTTGCCTAGAAGGTCCCTGGGGGGTCGTACTTGATATGAGTGCCTGTTTGGAACATGTATGTTTGTTCCTGATCTTGATGGTCCTGGTGTGGAGGCGGCGGAAACACCCTTTGACATAAATGATCGTGTCACTGTTTTACAGGATTTACAACAATTCCGTGAAGATAACTCTTCTGCCAGTGCTGCCTCCACAGGAATTGCAGATGAACCAGTAACGCCTACTGGTTGGATTCCCAGAGTTGGGGATCTTGTGCGTGAAAAGGTCACGGTCAAGAAAGAATTTGGCCCTTCATATCGAGCGCCAGTCCCTGTACTAGGTATTCAAGGCACAAGAACTGTGATTTTGCCACCGCTGCAAGGGGCCAAAGGTAATCGCTCTGTCTCCATCGACAATGTCAAGTTACAACATGTGGCCGATTCTGCACAGCAGACCAAGAGGAACGCCCAGTAGTTCCCGAATCCCTCTCACTACTGGGGAAGATGTTCCGCTGCAGGTGATTTGCACCGACACTGTTTCCTCTCCGAGCTTGGGGAGGGTGGAAGATGATCTTGCGATTGTTCCACTTACAGCGAATAATTTGGATTCTTTTGATCACGTTGCTGTGACTACTGATGTTTCTGAAAGTGTTGTCTGCAGCGTCCCACGGAGGGAGACTCAATCTGCTCCTTTGTTTACGGTTGCACCTTTTGCGAGAACTGCCTCCGGCTGCTTTAATAACAATGAAGACACTGTGTCGGACTCTTCGTCCTCTTCAACACCAACCCTGGGTCCACGTAAGCTGTTGTATAGGCTCAAAAGTACCTATTTTGTGTCTCCTTGGAACTATATTTGGCTTTTGATGACTGTGATGGCTTTTTTTCTGTGGCTGGGGTTTGTTGTTACCTTTTTTCTGGTAATACATGGTCATTTTCTTCCTGAACGATCTGAAATTGAGCACGTGGAGAAGGTGTTGAAACCACATTTTTCATCACATATGGTCAGAAGAGACTTGTCCTTTGTGAACATTTCTGCTGTACCAATTCCGGATGGGATTGTGTGGGATAGAGTAATGTTTGATATATATGGTCCCACTGAGACAATTCAAATACCATATGTTCTAAAGTTATCAATGAATGATATAGTTATACCAGGCATTGTATCTGATGATTGGGATGTGAAGACAGTTGATTCTATGTTGACGGAATTACAGTATAATACTGTCTTTGACAATGAAGATGCTTACCAGTTTAGAGATAATTATGGTGACATGTTTTGTTACAATTATTATGGACACCATTTTATTCATAAAGCCAGTAGCCCTAAATCAATATTTGAGTATATACAATGGGAACATTGCCCAACTCCTCCACAAGGGAGTTCTAAAACTTATTATGATAAATGTACGTATTTTTCTGGGCATCATCAACAGAATGCCAAGTCATATTATTTTAGGGTAACTCCGCATGGTAATAAGCAAATGTTTTTGACTGATACTAAACTATTGTATTCAAATATGTTTGTGTCCAAATTATCAATTGAAGGTTATGAATATTCGTCCAAGACAATTGATTTGAAAAGTGTTTGGGGAATGAAAAATTGGCAAATGCAGGGTAGGGGCACATTGTTTAGGGCATGTATTATTCCTGTCCAGATGATTTTTTTAAATGACACTGTACAACAGACTAGCTGTTTAGGTTTAGCGACGATTAAGGAGTTAAATGTGCCTGGCATATCTGTCCCTTCCAAATT